>NC_045138.2:1107142-1707142 GCF_008831285.2 Nymphaea colorata | reverse complement strand
AGCATAAACGAGTTGAAGGGTTCTTCCGAACTACACCAAATCAGCAGTCATCAAAATCAAAAATAGTATTTTTTTTTTAATCAGATACTAAGAGAATAAAAATAGCAAAAAGATACTGGAAAGAAATTCTTAACAAATTAAAAAATAAAAATAAAGACATCAAAACTGTTTCCAAGACTAATGTATCTAAATTTTCAGTTTATTGTGTATTTATTTAGGCATTTTCACTCATTAAGATGCTTTTTTTTCACAAAAGAACATATGGGTGCAAGAAAGCTAATTTTGACAAAAAAAAGGATAGTACAACACTAGGAAATTTAAAGGCTATAGAACACCCTAAATATATAGTTTGAGTAGTGCTCCTTTTGCATATTTTACAGTTTACTGCAAAAGAAAATAATTTCTGTGTGAAAAAAGATGACCCTTTTCCATCTTTCCTTTAAGAATATCTAATGGAAGGCCATGTTTTTGCTGATTTAGCGTTACTAGAACCAGAACATTATCAACATGAAAAAGCAATCATAAATGCTTCGGCTATTTATGAAGCTGCCTCCACCTTTATAGCTTCGCAAGAAATTGAAGACGTAACCATACATGAAAACCAGAAACATAAGCTGCAAACACAATTTCCTAAGAAGAAATTTTCCTTGCAATATCACTGAAAAAGCTTTAGGAAAAGGACAGGCATTTCCACGAAATAGCAACTCAAATAGTCATGCAGAATTTACCACCCAACTTTCAAGTGCAATGTAATTATTATCTAAAAGCATGATGATATAACTAAATACCATTCTACTGTAATGAAATAATGTAACTACATGCAGATGTGCAATTTATAGGTCAATACCAAGGGAGTAGTGTCATGTTGACCATTTAAATGTGAACCTTGTCCTATTTCACGTTTTCCTAGGCAGTAAAAGTTCAAATAATCCTGAGGGTGCCTGTCATTTGAACCCCTGACTTTAGCAAGTGCATTTGCAATGAGCCCATACATCATCTGCATTGTTTGACCCTGTGACAAAAATACCATTTAGTACAGAACCTATTGCTGTTAAGATACAAATATGTGCTTAGCTGCATGCCAGATGTTATATTCTAGTCCTACCAATTTTTGTTGCACATATAGGACATTCAGTAAACACAATTTAAATGCTTTACAAGCCTGAATGTCATCCATCCCAAGTGATCACAATTGAAGGCATGGCATTGACATGCAAAAGAGGAGCATAACTTGAAGGTTATGGAAACCATCTCTTATATATATATATATATATATATATATTGTCACATATATCGTATACAAGTATTATATGGCGAGGAATTTCTTGGGTATAATACAACAAAGTTGTATATCTCCAGAATATCTCGAAAAAATCTCAGCAAATTTTTAAAAAAATTTAAAACATTTAATAAATCTTAAAAAATATAAAAAATAAAAATTAATAAAAAAATATGCAAAAAAACACGTATAATTAGCCTTTTTTTATTTTTTATTTTCTGGTGTTTTTTTAAAAAATATGCGTCTAATTTCCTTTTTATACGACTGACTTATATATATATATATATATATATATATATATATATATATATGTATCATAGCCACAAATATCATTCTTGGGTTTTTATTGGTGAAATTTTTCTTGGGTATTTTTCATCTTTTTTTTTGAAAAATATTTGTAAAATCTTTGAGATTTAAAAAAAAATCAAAATTTTGGAGAAAATACAATAAATGAGAAACTATAAGAAGAATAAAAAATCTAGTTAAAATGATAAAAAAGATAAAGTAATAAGTATTGTATTACATCTACGAGATCACATTAAATACCTAAAACAAGAGAAAATAAAACAATGAAACAAAAGTTGAAAAAAGTGAAAACAGACAATGAAATAGAAATAAATGAAAAAATTGCGATAAATTGATTTTTAACCTTTCTTTTCAAAATATTGCAATGTTTTCCTTTTTCCATTTTTTAGTTAATATCGCAATATCTTTGAAAATATCATGACATTTGTAGCTATGATATATGTATATATATTTTTTTGTTTATTTATTTATATATATGTATAGTAGACTGATTCTAACTGACTTGTACAATCAGCTTAATTATAGTTTATGAGTCACTTGTAAAGTTACTTTTTCAAGAAAATGGACAACAAAAGTAACTTTACACATGGCATCAGTGAACCAGTAATCAAGTTGACCAGATGGTTCACGATCAATACACATAATTCTCATATGTAAGCCAACATATTTTCATAAACCATATATATGTGTGCGTGTGTACAACATTACTTGTCTCAAGAAAGTGGATGACGATTGGTAGTTTTACTTCAAAAAGTAAATTTACATGCAGCACCTTGTGAACATGTTGAACCATATGTGAAGCTGTTTGGACCTGTATGAGATGCACCAGTCCCTCTCTTTCTCTCACTGCAAATATATATGCATGTGTATATATGTGTGAGACTGTGAGTGTGTCTTGCCATTCATAATTATGTACTCCATGGCATCTACTATTCTGGATATCAGTTAGGGCAAATCTTTTCAAATATAACCATATGAATGAATTTTAAATGATTATAATATCTTATCTATACATCAGAAAATAGATATAATGAGGTGTCTCCTAAGTTTCTGGAAGGATGTAAAAATTGTGTGTTTATTTGTGTGTTTGTACTCAAAGAATGAATAGGTAACTCTTCAGCAGCAGGAACCACAACAAGTTCAAACTTGAAGTCCAGAAGTTTGACAGGTTACAAACTTCTCTCTTTCCAGTATATGCTGAAAATAATTTTCTGCCAGCAATTATCCCATTGCAAGATATATTTGGCAATGCTTGTCAAGAGTTGGACAAGATGGTAAAAGAAATTACATACTAAACCTGCCAATACAAAATCTCCTGAACTGCAGCACTACTTGGAATTCCTTCAGGCCACATTGGCATTACTATGTACACGCAAAATCTTTCATTTGCCTCAATCTTTTCCACAATTTTCAATGCAAGTTCCATCGGTACTAAATTATCCGCACCTGTCCACAGGAAATTATAGTATTCAGGAATGACTGAACTCACAGTCCTAGAACAAGACCAGCATCAAAGAATGAACTAAAATCAAGCAAGTGTTTGAACCAGCATAGAATGCTAATGGATGTATCAGGTCAGAAATGCATGTTCCAAAGCATCAAACAACTGTTTAAGTAACATGTATAACATGTACAGGAATGATCATAAGCTCAAAAACTTGATCAAGACTTGTAATTTAGGCAAGAGAAAATTAGAAAATCTTTCCAATGCAATAAAAATAAATAATCATAACTTGAGTGGAAAAAGGTGAGCACTCAAATAATACCATGGAAGCATATAGTAGTAGGCTAGTAGCTAAAGAACTGCCCTTAATATCAAAGGCCATATGAATCCTGCTATGAACAGTATAACATTTAATTATTATTTGCAAAAGAATAACTAATTCATAGAATAAAATAAAATAAAAATAACCAAAGCCAAAAATATGATGTCAATAAGGCATCAAACATGAACATGTTGATAGCAATATTCAACACAAGGCAGTGCTTTACTTACTATTTTCAACAGATTGCCTCTTATTTGTGATAGGTCAACACAAAAGACAAAAGTTTTAAAATGGCAGAAAGATCATTCCCATAGAGGAAAAAAAGTTTAGTGGTGAAGTTTAACATTCAATGCATAGTACAATAGCCGGGGGCAAACAGTGACATACATAACTTAAATGCTATTCATGTCCCTTTATGGGTGATCCAAGTACTAGCAAATGTAATCAATATGAACAAAGTGTAATAAACTAAGTCTCATAGTGAATATGGAGCAATATTACATCAAGTTGAAAGATAAGTACTTGGGTCTCATGTTAGAAAGTACACGATGATTAAGAAGAAGAAAGAGTCTGTATAGATAAAAGGGAAGAACGAGCATGCAGAAAAGAGTCACCTGCATTTTTATAAGATGGCCAGCAATAAGAAGATCCCAGAAAATACTGATTCTCTATATAGATGAAGCGCTTTGCAGATCTAATTGCATTGATGTATGCACTGTGTATGCTCTTATCAATTTTAAGGTTTTTCCCACAGACTAGATTCTGCAACAAACAGAAAGTAAGTCTTGGATTAATTATGCTGAAGACATTGGAATTCTATTAACTACAGCATCACCATGTGAAAGGACAAGAATAAATAAATAGCACCATAACTACAGTAATTTGTAAACCTGTGCTTCAGCTTCATGGACAAGTTTTGGGAAGCCTTTCACAGAACCTGAATCAATTGATCGAAATACCTAACAACAAAAAGGAACTCTCACCAAATTTACAATGGAACAACAATTGATATGAAAAATGTCCCCGAATGGTTATAAAAAAAAAATCCTCCAAGTCCAACCTGCACATGCCAATTTTCCGAATCATCTTCCTCGGAGGCTTGGAAATCAGAATCATCTCCAGGAGTTACAGAGGAAGGCTTAAGTATCCATGACATGCGATCAAGCCTTATCAAGACATCGTCATGCCAATGAGTGACTTTTTGAAATCTTTGCTTCCATTTTGTAGCTTTTCTCCATCTCTGTTCAAAATTGGTTAGTACATCATATGCTGCAGGTCCTTCAATTTTGCAGTGTAAATCATGCCATGGTTGTCTTGGTGATTGTGCGCCAACCTGTATAACATGAATATGATCATGGTACTGCTTTTGCTGCGTACGCCATGAAAAGATATATAAAAAAAAAAAATGTTCAGGGGCTGTCTAAGGAATCTCAACTCATGTCTGTGACTATTCATGAGGCAATTTTTGGTCCCTCATGAGTAAAACTACACAATGGCATCAGTATATTGGCAAATCAAAGCAGAGATATATTTCACTGCATTCAGCAGCATGCTTTTCCCATTTCTTCTATCCTTATGCTATTACGTGATAAATACAGAAAACTTGTTTTATAGCCATCCCTGATGCGCTTCTTTTTTGTCGTACACCGAGTAAGCACATCCAGGTTGCTTTACATTTGTGTGCATTATCACATATTTCCTGCCTTTCCTTTTCCTCCTGGAGGACCAATAAGAACATTTGCAAATTGGCTGGTCCTCGAAAGGATACTCCAATTTGTTTTTGTGTCATGTCCCCCTATATACTACTATCAACAAAAAGGAGAAAAAAGGAAGTACAGCAAGAAAGAATGTGGATGGTCTTCTAGCCATGTCCATGGAAACATGTTTAGCCAAGAATTAATGCTGCATGACTGTAACAAAATATTATACGTCATAAAAAGTTCCAAATTTCCCTTTATCATTTCCATGGAACTTATTACTTAAGTACTGACACAAGTGCAGCTACATTTCAGGTCTGTCCATGTGGTATATCATTCAACTGATAAAAGGGTCACTGACCAGCTTGGTCGATGTAAATTGGCCACCAACTTCCAACAAGCTGAGGCTGCTGAGCCATGGACCAACCATGAAACGGTGGAAAACTTACTAAGAACTGCAAGTAAAAAGCCCCATGCTAGATTTTGGAGACTCAAACAGGGCATTTCAGATCTCAATGATCGGTCAAGATCTGAAGTCTAGCATCACTTATTGAATTTGTTATATTATCAAGTAAACCAAGTAACTTGTCATGTACTTTCTTCATGCTTGAGCGATTCAAATGGGAACCTACCGAGTACCCTCTTGGACAAAATACTCTCTGGCATGCTTGGGACTAATCCAGCTGAAGAATTGGGTTTAAAGGGGTTGTTGCTAAAGGATCTAAAAGGATAAGCCAACTCCAAGTCAGGTACTTCATGTAAACCTCTAAACCAAGAAAGCACCTCTGTAACTAAAAATCATTCTAGATGACAAGGAATTACAGCAAATACGTGACCTCCTTATAGCACGTAAAGCAATATTCTAATCCTTCGAAGATACGGCAAAAACAATAATAAACAGAGTTGAGCAAAAATGCATGTCAGTGGTGGAGAAGGAGTTTTGTCTCGAAGAGCAAAAGCTATCAACGAACATGGCGTAATTGAACGTAAAAAGAAAAGAATTATAATTTTCTGGGTTGAATTTTAATTAAACTTAAGTGAAAACAAAACAAAATTGTGACTTTGTGGGTTTTAACTTTTATCAATAAATAAAACACTTTTTCTGATATTACATGTTGTATATAACAACACCTCCACGTGTCATATTTACATAAAAACCCAACATAGTTTTAAAATTTGTCATATTTATTTTTCTGGTCTTAATATTTTGTTATATTTTTTACGTTTTTATTTCTTAAAATCCACATTACCAATATGTTTCCAAGAGTCTATGAAAAATGTTGAAATGTCATAAAATTTATCCTTGTCTCTCAAGATTTTCTTGAAATGAAATTTTCAAAAACAATTTTATACTGTCTAAACTAGAAAAAATAACAAGACATGCAACTTTTCCTTCCTTTTTCCAACTTCTAAAGACAAAATAGGGACTTCATAAGGGACCATTTATATTAAATATAGTTTTTTTAAGTTAATAATATCTCCTTGTACTTTCAGAAAAAGTAAAACAACAACTATGTAAAAGAATACTTCTAAATTTTTATGTAAGTATTACTAACAATATTAAGGCTACACAAAAATGTCTCAAAACAATTGTCCTTAAGGTGAACCTTAAATTTCCTTTTCTGGAGAAAACATATATATATATATATATATATATATATATATAGATAGAGAGAGAGAGAGAGAGAGAGAGAGAGAGTACTGAAGAGCCAAGATACATAGGGTATAAAGATTGGTCAAACAAAGAAGATAGACTTACTGGAAATGTAGGATTGTGGTAGTCATCTGCAAAAATATCTTCAAGATTGCAGAACAGCCTGTGCTCTGGGGTATCATAGCGGCCATCACAAAGATCGAGACCACCTACAAAGGCAGTTATTTTCCTTTTGCCTCCAGAAGCCTGGCTATCGACTATCACACATTTCTGATGGTGTGTGAAAAGAGTCCCCACAACCTGAAGAGAGAGTAAGTGCTTCCATTAAATAAACCACAGAAGCAAGGCAGTCGGTGACAAGCAAGCACGGGCATGAACTACCTAACTTTTGGCACATCTGCCATGCACATGAAATTCTCTTTATCCACTTCTCAGATCACATGCATTTCTAATTTACCAAATCACTATGAAAAACAGAAATCACAAGTGAGAAGTAAATTCATTACCATCGTCACATACTTCTAAAAAAACATCAAACAACATGAAGGTATTAGTAACCAGATATAGAGTTTCCAAGTTCCCAAAGACCCAATTGCAGTACGAGTTAAAGAGCAAAGACAGTGACCTCAGATTGAGGGCATGCTCAGAGAAGCCTGGATCATTGGCTGCCTTCAGCAGACTAAGAGAAAACTTCAGCTAGTGAGGGTTTATTTGACAACTGATATTGGCTGAGGACTTCTTCAAAGGACTTGTTGCGTCAATTGAATGGCAAGCAGAGTGTTTAACGGAAGGATAGGACATTGAAAATATCTTTTTTGAAGAATTGACTGAGCGATTACGAGCTGCATCCACACTTCTCTCTTGACAAAAAGTGGGAGACTTCAATTTTGTGCCTAATTCAGTTAGATTAGCTGAATGAACAGCACTCTCTGGTGATGCACGTGGTTCACACTCTAGCCCGCTCATAGAAAAGTATGGTTCTTCTAGGAATTTATATAAATTAACCAAAGGTTTATTCAAATGCTGGAGCTGAGATCATGTGCATGTGCCCGAATGCAATGCATCAAGGCATGTTGTGAATGCATCAGATTCCTCCACCAAACCCTGGCCGGAGAAAAATCCACCTTCTCTCTCTCTCTCTCTGTCTCTCTCTCTCTATAGACACATATATAGATAATTAGATATATGGAAAGGTCAATGGTGCCAATGCTGGATAGTTTCCAAATGGTAAAATTTAAAAATCCATAGCTAATACTACAAATCATCGTTAAAACCATCATAAACTACCGCCGCATCATAAACCGTGGCTAATGCCAAATTCGTGACGATTTATTAGTTATGATTTTTAAAATTGTAACCATCCAGCACACTAACTACAGCATTGGACTCCCCTATATAGGTATACATATATAAAGTTATAAACTCTCCTGTAACGGGTACGACGTTTTTAAAAAATTAAAAAATCTTGCCGTTGGGGAGGCCATCGCCAACATCGACGAGGGGAGGTAACGGCCTCCCTGACCTTAAAAAAAGTTGGGGAACCTCTTTCACCCACTTTTTCAGGAGGAGGAGGCAGTCACCGGCCCTGATGCTGCCGGAACGGCCGGTGAGGCATCACCCAAGGTCCTAGGCCACCGGCGATGCTCTCCTGGCCATCCCCAATGGCATTGGGGGGTGGCGATTGCCTCCCTCCTAAAAAGTTTGCCCATATTGCACA
The DNA here is from genome assembly GCF_008831285.2 of Nymphaea colorata. Classification (NCBI taxonomy): domain Eukaryota; kingdom Viridiplantae; phylum Streptophyta; class Magnoliopsida; order Nymphaeales; family Nymphaeaceae; genus Nymphaea; species Nymphaea colorata. The sequence goes on along the minus strand of NC_045138.2, from coordinate 1,698,723 downwards.
GGGGGAGGCCATCGCCGTCGCCTCCACTCTGCGGTGCCGGAAATTCCTGGCAGGGCGCCGCTGGATGTTCTGGGTCACCAGCGGCGGCCTCCCCTCGCATGGCGGTCATTAGGCGTCGAGGATGCCCCGATGCCCGACCTTCTTCTTCAATTTTATTTTTGAAAAATAAAGAAGCATTCACTTACAAGATTTCTCCATCCAATGGACGGAAAACACACTGCCCGGTGCATTAATCATGCCTGCCCGATGCATTGCATTCTTTTATACATGTAATTATCTATAAAAATATCAAAATTAATGATTAACGAGCTATGATTCTATCATTGATTCACCAACAAGAAAAAAAAAAAAAGTCATGTCAACTACGTGATTCATAAACAATTTTGCATGCATGTAACATAAGTGAACATGGTCTAAAAAATTATTTAAATATAACAAGAACTAGTCCCCTTACAAGGGTGAGATCAGCAAGACACGTCACATCCCACGGCATGCATGCAAATTATATATAAGGCCTAGTTGGTCAACTAGATATTATAGACGGCCAATCAATTAGTGACAGCAGAGGTAAGGCAAGTTCGGTACCAACTCAGATCCATCGCCTAGCAGACCTGACTAATCCAAGCTTCCCTAATAATCAGATTTGGACTTGAATCTGAATTTCGGAAATTGAATTTGAATCCAACAAGCATAATCCTTGTCGGAACCTGGACTAGATTTCAGATTCAATCACCCAAACTGCATACCAAGTCCAAGTCCAGTTAGTATTTGGATCTTTCATCCCTAAGCTGAGGCATGATATAGCCATAATCTGAACATTATTAGAACAAATAGGTAAATTTATGTTTAAAGGCCTATCAATTGGCTCTAATCCATACTGTAGGCCTCATATTTCTGATTTTTCTGATAACGCCTTCAGTCAAATTATAATGTGTTGGAGAATGTTCTCCCATATATTTCCTTTCAAATGAAAGACTGTATGTAACAACCCGATCCACTATTAGGCTCGGAACCTTGGTTGGACGGATCCCAACTTGCCCCCCTAGCAGTTTTGGCTTCAACCCAAAAAAACTTAAGAACCCGAACAACCTTCTATTTGATAACCCCATTTACAAGCCCTTGAAGATCCTTTACAATCTTTAATACGAGACTAAATTTTTTGAGTGTTACACTATAACATTTTTTTTCAAGAACAATACCAATAGTTACAAAAGGGTGCCTAAAATATTATCTCTTTAGTTTTTTTTTTTTTTCTCAACAACAATTCTGGCAGGGCTTATGCCCTTCAAGCACCAGGATTTGACACCTAAAATTTGTAAATGCTCTAAAATATTGTTTTAGGGACTTATGCGTAGACAATTAATAACTGCAGGCCAACATTAAATTATGTGGGTGTTTTGAAATAAATAAGATAGATGCATATTTTTCATGCAATTGCTTCAATTAGCTGCCTTGAGATGATTGTTGTGTCACCTCAGTCTAGTTGACTCTTTAAAATGTGGGGTTGGAACAAATTGGCAAAGCCTCCATCACTGTGGGAATAGACAAGCTTCCATCAAGAATAAATGTATAAATAAAAATACACTATATGATGATAGTGAGAAGAAAAATATTTTCTTTAAACTAATATTCTATTCTCAGTTAAGTATTTCAACTTAAATAGAATAAGGTCTTGTCATAAGAGAGACCATTTTACATTTGCACCATAAAATGTCTTTTCGCAATACTCAGCTTCATAATCTGTTAGAATCATGTTTTGGGAAGGTCTTCTAGATATGAAGCTGAAAGTCAACTAAAATTCCATAAGGAAAGATGTTTTGTTCATCCATGCATGATAGTCTTCTGAACTACCTGTTGTGCCAAAAAAAACTGATCTCAGCAGCCTAATAGCAATACCTTTTGCTTGAAAATGCTGAGCTTTTGACTGGCATAGCGAGGGCACAGCACGCAATGAACAGTTGAGTGCCTAAAAAACTTTCGGGTTTCCTCATCATGTGTTTGCATAACACCTTCCTGCAACAATGTAAAACCATTTCGACAAGCAGTCATCACGCTAGTTACAACTTATAGAACTTGGATCCTACAAAAACTGATGACTACAAACCATACTTAAATGGGGTGCACACATATGCTAGATCAAGGATTATCTCGAATATTTTGCAAAACAGCAAGTCTTTGTATATAAATATTAAATTAGTGAGGATCAACATTTGCTGTGCACTATGCAGCACATATAAGGAATATTTTTTGGTAAATCCAGAGACAATAAGGCAGATTCAACAAGTAGTGAACTTAAGGTCAAATAGTAGAAAACATCAAAATATGGTAAGTGCATCAATATATGGTCAAAGAAATAGAAAAGATAGTTGTTATAGAGGGTGACTGTTTCACAAAATCCAGGTACTTTGATATTCTAGGATGCACCACCATCCATGGATCTCCAGTCCAATTTATCTACTTATCAAACTATTTCTTCATACAGGATGCATGAAAAGAGTGTCTTTTTCACGCCCAAAAAAATTAGGATTGTGGTCTCATACTGAATTCATATAATTAGGGACAAAAAGGTATTTGGAATCAGCCTTCTATCATATCTTTTCTTCACAACAAAGAAGTTCAATTTCACTTTCTTGTAGCAATTATAACTATTTGCTCAGCTGTTTCATGGAGGAGGAGGAGCTTGCCTCTGACCAGAAATGAAAAATGACCAACAGCTCTATTTCTGTGAAATTAATCACAGAAACGGAACCTTTCTAAATTCTACATAAAATTCTACATATTGCAGCAATCAGCTTGGTGATATTGGGCTGTGTCAGTGTTGAAAAGTAGCAGCAAGAACAGAAGAAAGAGAGCCACAGGCAAGAGGATAAACAACTTGGTACCGTTTTCAAGAGAAAGTTATCATGTGAGGTTTTATCATCCCATATCAGCATTGCAACACGGACACCCTCCTGAGACTTGAACTTCAGCAAATCACCCAAGTGTAGTTCACCTCCATTAGGCAAAGGCTTCGTCGGCTCCCTCACAAGCTTTACTTTGTGAAACACAGACCAACCGACAATGTAGACCAAGTGATGTGCCTCCAATATAGCATGGCATATGTCTTCCCAACATTTATTGTTCTGAAATACTTTGCCCCCATCTAATGGGATTTCAGGAAGAAAACCATCAGGAACATGAGCATCCTGATAAAGGGTGACCTTCCCACAGTTACGCAGTGGGAAATATGCATTGACAGTCCAATGCTCTGTAAGAGAACCTTCTCCATCTTTATTGGCAGGAGTGCTATTTACTGGAGTAAACTGCACAGAAATATGTAACTCGGGACCTGACTTCATAAGGTTGCCATTCGGGCCAACCACTGGAAACCATCCAGAGATTCTATCCCCAGTCATAACCTTCTGAACAGGTACTATAACCACCCCAATAAGCTCCGCACCAAGAATATCATTATCTTTTACTTGGAACTCTATGCTTGATACAGGGTGAGCTACAGGGACCTGGAAATGCTCATCCCACTTAGGATTCTCGCAATTACTGATGACTCTAGTTTGGGCAACAGTTGCTCCTGCCACGCAAACAGATACATAAGGATCACTCGTTATACTCTTATATCCACCGTTATGGTCTTCTTTCTGCATTGCTGATGTACAGGTACAGCCACCAAAGACGGAGAAACACCTCCTCATTCTTTCTGAGGCCAGGTCCATATTTGGTAACGAATGAGCCTCTAAGATCCATAACTCAAGATCTCCATGCAAGATCACAACCTCGTTGGAGCTACCAGTTTTGGGTAGATGGAGAAAATCAGCCATCAATGCAGATAGAATTCTCAAGCTATGAGAAATGGTTGCAAGGACCGTCTTCACGCCAAGGTAATAGACAAAAAGTCACACATTCTAGGTCATACACATGTCATAGTCCAAAGTAAGCCATTGATGAATACGCTTTTGCTGAAGAATGCAGGCGCCATTAAAACTCATGAAGAAAGCCTGCAAAAGAAATTGATCGTTAAGATCCACATGAGTTGATTGATTACGCAGGTAAAAAAAGAATCCCTCTGCCCATTACTTCCTGCTCCAGTGTCAATCTTTTCAATGAACCACTTATGGAAATCTTCAGACCCCATTTCTGATCCCAAATCAACATCCTATTCCTAACGCACCTGCAAGTTAAGAACAATTAACATTCAGAAGCATTCTTCCCTATACTTTGGAAACAATGAAGAACCTGTAAGACAATTGTCACCTTGAACCAACGCATTGATTGTAATCTACTCGAGGTTGACAACGACGGGGTAGAGATCATTATATGGATCGCATTAATAACAATTAGAAGCCACCAAAGGACTACCCCTTAGTTGAAACCAGTCAGAAATTTTACTCGTTCTGAAAGATGAACAAATAAAAAAAGCATGAACAACGCTACACATACCTAATGTCATCAATTCGCAAGATTGATCCTCAAAATTGACAACACGAACGTTGCCAAATCAGCTAACCTGCTTCCTCTTTTCCTCTGAACGAAATGGAATTGTAAGGAACAAATCCAGACCAGTTAGACATCCAATGAATTTATTGTCTTTGTTCAAATGTAGCACTAAGAATTGTCCCGCTGAAAAATTCTCAAACATCGGTTGTTTTTGAGTAAATTGATCAAGAAGGATCCGGAAAAAACAATGCCAGCCATGAATTTTTGGTCAATGAACCGCGTCAGAGAGATCGAGATGAGTGGACCTTTCAGACTAAATTGAAATAATAGGAAAAGTGGGGAGCCAAGGAGCCTCTCCTCTGAGGTTGACCGGACGAGGACGAGCCAAAAGATGGCTGCAATCTTGACTCCATGCCGACGGTTTTGCCGGGGATGGTCCTTGAAGAAACTGTCGTCCTTTGCAGTTGCCGCTCTTTTCGAGGAGTGTGGACTGCAAATAGATCGGGTGTCGGACCCGACAACCGAACTTTACCCGATTTACGGGACAAATGGGAAGTAAAGTAACGGCTTCTGGGCCTGTCTCAGGTTCCCGTTAGGTTAGTGAAATTCTCGTTTCCGCCCACTATTTAACTCTAATGCGAAACGAGACTCGCATTTTTAGTTTGTGTGCTACAAACCTCACTATTCTACACATTCAATTAAAATCATTGTTGTCACTATCGATATAGGTATCGGCAACTCAGTAGTTTGCTCACTGATATGATGTTGGTGTATGACTGCGAGCCATATCCGTTTGGTTTTTCAAATTCCAGAGAAATTTTTCTTTAATAAGAAATTGATGTTTTCAAAAAATGGTTTGCTTGTGCATCTCTTCATTTCAAAACTGCCAAGTCTAAGTGCCAGCTTCCTTTGCCCAATATTAAGGTTGTTTGATTCACTTGGAACCAATGGAATTTTAGATCGTTGTTTTAGTTTTTTTAAGTAAGAATTTGGTTATCAAACAAAGGAATTTGATTCTCAAATTGTATGCTCATTTCATAGTCAAAGTTATGGAATTGTGATCCACCCTAGTCAGTGGAATGATGATTTCAAAATTCTGCAATGTTTTCAACTCTCTTCCGGACACAATATATGAATGTTTTAATTCATGAATTCCAGAATTTAGTTTCTTTTTCATACAACAAGAAATTTTAATTCAACAATCAAAATTTCATACCATCAAACTCAAAGGAAAAATAGAACCTAAAATTTTTATTTTAATTCCAGGTTAAGGTGGAAATTTGTTTATGTAAATTTGATTCCAGAATCAAAATTCTAAGACATCAAATACCCCCCAAGAATATGGATAAGAGAACTCAAAATTGCCCCTTGAAACAAACTCTAAAAAAAAAATCCAAACCTTTTTGTTTTCATAGGGTGCAACATAAACTAAAATTAGTGACTATAAACAAGCAAGTGTTCTTGAATTCTCAAATAATCCAAACGAGTGGACACAGTTAAGTGTTCTTGAATCTGCAATAAAACTTTATCAATTATTACAATTTTAAATGGACTCGCCAATCTAACGTAGACAATCATGATAATTTTTTTTTTAAGAGAAAATACTAAATGATAAACCAATGTTGTCAAAATCAGCCTGATGGAACGATTTGAATCGCATAGATAGCAAACCAATTTTATACAATGGACAATTCAAGGGTGCCATATATCAGCTTTTAATTATTTTTAATTATTAATTAATTTTTATGTGCTTTCTTTTCAAAAAAGTAATTTTCTATATTTTTAACCGATTTACAACTGAGTCAGCTATGATATGCATCTCCCAGTCTGGGCAAATAGGAAACATTCAAAACTAAACATGAGATGGAAAATGAAAAGGAAGACGAAAAGTTTTAGTAAACGAGCCGGGAAAAAGAAAAGAAGAGGTGAATTTGCTGACGTGAAGGTCATGACTGGATTTTCCCGTTCAACGATTAGGAAAATCTTACACTTTTTTCCTCATGCTATCCATCTAACAAAGGGCAAAATGAATGACATTACATGATAAGACTTAATGCATTGCCTACTTTGATTTTGTCCTTCTTGAAGAAGCGGATCTAAAAATTCAGAAACATTAATTGCCGAAGATAGAGTCCCTTGAAGAAAGAAAAAGGCGTGGTTATGGGTTTTCCCTCTTCCAAACCAAAATCAGACCATAATGAGTCCATCATTAAAAAAGTTATCCAAAATTCTGATAACATTTCAGGAAGTATCAATTGGATTTAGAGTAATTCATTAAAAGGAATGGAAAAGAACAATACCAACCGCGAGATTTGAGTCGAGGAATTGAAGGAAAGCAAGTGGATGAGGCGAGATCTTCTTCAGCGGGCGATCAGAGAGATGGAAGGGATGAAGAAAGGAGAAAAGCTAGAAAAAAAGAAAAAGAAGGTCAAGCAATTGTGATTGAAGGTGGTCTCCGTGATTCAAAGGCACCCCAAAGAATCGCTCGATTCCGTGATCGAGATCCGAGGATGGCGCTTGCGATGAACCGTGTTTTCTGGCGCTCACCGGCAGAAAAGAGAGGGGTAGAAGGGAGAGGGCGTTCATGCCGCACGCATGTGTTATAAACTGCTTCGCGCCTAATATTTGAATAAATAATAAATTGTGGTTCAACTTTTAGATTTTGACACTTAATAATTGAAGTCTCTTCCAAGCCATCCGAGATCAAAGCGTTCAATATAAGATGACCAAACTATTTCTTGTATTTAAAATTATTTTTTTTTGTTATTTTATATCAAAAAATAATATTTTCTATCAATCTTTGAAATTTTCTATCAAAAATTGAAAGAATATTTATAAACTTTTAAAATTTTATTATGATTTATTATTTTCTTAATACTAAACAATTTTGTAATTTTTTGATAATTAATATTTTTATTATCGGCTAGTATGTGTCTGGAAGGTGAAACCATTTTCCAATTTTACATTCAGCGGGTACTCAGCGGACCCACTGTATCCACAGCTCAGCCAAATTATAATTTAAAAATATAAAAATAAATATTCAATTTGCATATAGTATTTATAATAATATATATATAAAACTATAATAGATTCTTGTTTTATAATATATATATATATATATATATATATATATATATATATATATATATTATTGGGCAGGTTGGGCCCATAAATATATATTTATAATTAATGTCATAAATTCTTACAGATCAGTGTTTATTTTAATATTAACGTAAAATCATATCATAAATAATGTCTAACTTTCCATTAACTTGTTCACTAATATAAAATCGAGAATATGAAAATATAACTTTAGGGATAAACCATTTCGATCTTTTGAAATGAAAAATGTGTATTATCTGAAAAGTCTAAATCTTAAAATGCATGTTCAAAATTAAAAACCTTTTAGAACTACAACTTTTTTTTTTATATGAATGCAATTGATTTTTCCCCAAAAAGTAGAAAAAAAAAGCAACACATCTTTTTCAAAATTTATATTTTTATATGTATCAGTTGCAAAGAAAATCAAAGCATCGCTTGTAGAATGTTTTATGGGGCGTTCCATGAACTTGAATTTTGATTTTATAACTAAATTTCTAAAAACAATATTTCTCCTTCTAATGGAATTGAAATAAGAAATTCATTTGTAGCTCCTCTTTGTGTTTGATAGTTCAGAATTTTGATTTGAAAATGATGTGTTGGATAAACCATGAATTCAAACTAATAAAATTAATGAATTAAAACCATTAATGAGATTTTCTGGACAAATGGGAAGTAGAGTAACGGCTCCTGGGCCTCTCTCAGGTTTCCGTTGGGTTAGTGAAATTATCGTTTCCGCCCATTATTTAACTCTAATCGGAAACGAGACTCACTTTTAGTTTGTGTGCTACAAACCTCAGAATTCTACACAAATTAAATTAAAATCATTGTTGTCACTGTCGATATAGGTATCGGCAACTCAGTAGTTTGCTCACTGATATTATGTTGGTGTATGACTAGGAGCCATATCCGATTGGTTTTTCAAAATGAAAATTCCAGAGGATTTTTTTCTTTAAGAAATTGATGTTTTCAAGAAACAGTTTTCTTGAGCATCTCTTTATTTCAAAACTGCCAAGTTTAAGTGCCAGCTTTCATTGCCCATTATTAAGGGTGTTTGATTCACTTGGAACCAACGGAATTTTAGATCATTGTTCTAGTTTTCTCAAATAAGAATTTGGTTATCAAACAAAGGATTTTGGTTCTCAAATTATATGCTCATTTCATAGTCAAAGTTCTGGAATTGTGATCTACCCTAGTCGGTGGAATTATGATTTCAGAATTCTCTAATGTTTTCAATTCTCTTACTTTCATATCACGAAAAAGCATACCTTTGGAGAAAAATCTTCTCTTTAATCAAATCCGTTGCTATATAAAAAAAACAGAGAGATCGCACTTTGATGCTTAAGATTCCAAAAAATGGCTCATTTTTTTCACAGAAGTGCAGTCAGGCCATCCAAGTATCATTCTTGAAGTGGGCACTTGCCCACACGGACTCACATAATCGGTCCATTATTTCTTGTTGTCTCTCGGCCATGTTATTATTTTGAAAGTTTGAAAATTGAGCCGCAGTTTTCAGCTAAAAATTTCTGACTCGGCCATTATGTTAGAGATTGCAGTAATAAGCTTTTGATCTTCATTTACTCACATGCTTTTGCAAAGATCTAAACCTCCCTTTGATTCTTTATCAACATTAAAACAACCAAATGAACACTTTGCTAATGTTCTTGAATCAGTGGTAAGTAAATGAAAAGATCCGTAAGAAAGAGACTGTGGGAATAAACTCAAACTTTGACAGTCTTTACATGCTTCATGATCATGGAGACAATATCCTGAGAGACTGCTGCAGATGCATTCTTCAAATTCTGGATCTTGGCCTCCGTTTCCTGTTCTAACCAATTGACAGCGAAGCTGGCATCTCCTGCGTTCTGTTATCACAAAGATAAGCCCGTTTGTGGAATCATAATCATGCCAGGAGAAGTATAAGAAAAAATAACAGAAAATCTCAAAAATTCAAATTTTTCATATTGGCTCTATCAATTCTTGCATTTTTTTAAATATTTCAACATCAGCTTACTTTGGACCTCTCCACTTCATGTGTCAAAATTTAGGGTCAACATAAGAATTCATATTTTTCATATGTGCAATATCAGGGCTAGTTAGAGTAGCTGATATAATATTGTTAGCCCAATATCTTTTTTATTAAAGCCTAAATCTGGTGTTAATGATCATTTTAGAAATTTGTTAAAACGTCAGGGACTAATCTTTCATATTGAAAATTATACAAATCACCATAATTGAGATACCTATCTATTAATGTAATTATAGTTCTTCATTTGGTGTGTGTGTGTGTGTGTGTGTGCGCGTGTAGAGAGAGAGAGAGAGACCTTCTTTTGATGCTCAGCCTCTAATTGAGCTCGAAATGCTGCAATCTCTCTCTCTGCTTCTTGTTTTGCTTGCTTCAGCCTCGCCATCTTTGCTGCAAGAGAGAGAGAGAGAGAGAGAGAGAGAGAGAGAGAGGGTCCAAGTCATCTAAGCTTGCAATTTCATTGGCAAGATCGTTGAGAAATGAAGCAGACAAAAAAAAGGTAATGAATATTCTCACTTCCATAATCAACTTTTTTATAAAACTTCATTGCCCCAGAAAAATCTCCAAAATATCACTGAATATACGAAACATTTATAAGATAAACATCCTAATAAGAAGATAATGAGTTCTTACTGGGTAGTGCTACTATACGATGATGTTAAGATTCTTATCAATATTAAATGGAAATAAATATTGGTCTCAAAATCCTAAAATATTGATTTTGTACTCGGATTCAATATATGTTGAACTCTTGTCTGCACCCAAGGACTCAATATTTCACTTACTGGTCAGCAAAAGTTTGATATATAAAGCTCGTTGATACTGACCATTCTAAAATCTAATAAAAAATGATGATATTTTTTATTGATACTTTAGCAACAGTTACTGACCATTGATATAATAAAATCTAATAAAAGAATATGACAAAAGAATATAAAGCTCATTGATACTGACCATTCTAATATATATTCTTATATTTTATAAAAAAAATGTTGTCTCTCTATCATAGGTTAAGGGATTTTCTGAAAAACATTGTGTTGGAATTTGTAAATTATTGCACAAAAAGTGATGATATTTTCCATAAATAAATGGAACCTATGTGAATGTGTGTTAAAGTATTTAGAGAAGATCACAAGAAATTGAATTCTAATACTGACCATTTCTTGCACTGGAAACAATCTGTTGGGCCTCCTGTTCAGCTGCCAGCAATGCTTGAATGCCACCCTGACTCTGAGCCCTTATGTTCTCCATTTTCAATCCAAATGAGTGGACACAGTTAAGTGTTCTTGAATCTGCAATAAAACTTTATCAATTATGCCAATTTCAAATGGACTCCCAATCTCACGTAGACAATCATGATAATTTTTTTTTTTAAGAGAAAGACTATATGATAAACCAATGTTGTCAAAATCAGCCTGATCGAACGATTTGAATCGCATAGATAGCAAACCAATTTTATACAATGGACAATTCAAGGGTGCCATATATCAGCTTTTAATTATTTTTTAATTTTTAATTAATTTTTATGTGCTTTCTTTTCAAAAAAGTAATTTTCTACATTTTTAACCGATTTACAACTGAGCCAGCTATGATATGCATCTCGCAAAGTTTTAGTAAACGAGCAGGGAAAAAGAAAAGAAGAGGTGAATTTGCTCATGTGAAGGTCATGACTGGAGTTTCCCTTCAACGATACGTGAAAAGACTTAATGCATTGCCTACTTTGATTTTGTCCTTCTCGAAGAAGCGGATCTAAAAATTCAGAAACATTAATTGCCGAAGATAGAGTCTCTTCAAGAAAGAAAAAGACGTGGTTATGGGTTTTCCCTCTTCCAAACCAGAATCAGACCACAATGAGTCCATCATTAAAAAAGTTATCCAAAATTCTGATAACGTTTCAGGAAGTATCAATTGGATTTCGAGTAATTCGTTAAAAGGAATGGAAAAGAACAATACCAACCGCGAGATTTGAGTCGAGGAATTGAAGGAAAGCAAGCGGATGAGGCGAGATCTTCTTCAGCTAGCGATCAGAGAGATGGAAGGGATGAAGAAAGGAGAAAAGCTAGAAAAAAAGAAAAAGAAGGTCAACCAATCGTGATTGAAGGTGGTCTCCGTGATTCAAAGGCACCCCAAAGAATCGCTCAATTCCGTGATCGAGATCCGAGGATGGCGCTTGCAATGAACACGTGTTATCGCCAAATATTTGAATAAATAATAAATTATGGTTCAACTTTTAGATTTTCACGCTAAGTGTTTGAGTCTCTTCCAAGACATCCGAGATCAAAGCATTCAAGTTAAAAAAATAAAACGGCCTACATAAAATAATATAAGATTACCAAACTATTTCTTACATTTAAAATTATAATTTTTGTTATTTTACATCAAAAAATAATATTTTCTATCAATCTTTGAAAAATTCCTAACAAAAATTGAAAGAATAATTATAAACTTTTAAAATTTTGTTATGATTTATCGTTTTCTAAACACTAAACAATATTGTCATTTTTTAATAATTAATAATATTTATTATGGGCTAGTTTCTGTTTGGAAGGTGAAACCATTTTTCAATTTTACTCAGCGGACCCAATGTATCCACAGCTCGGCCAAATTATAATTTAAAAATATAAATAATAGTATTTATGATTAAAGAAAATATATATATAGCTATTATTTGGCTGAGTAAGGTTGGGCCAATAAATATATATTTATAATTAATCTCATCCATTCTTGCAGATCAGTGTTTATTTTAATATTAACGTAAAATTATGTCATAAACAATTCTAACTTTTCCTTAATTTGTTCAGTAAGACAAAATCGAGAATATGAAAATATAACTTCAGGAGTAAACCATTTCAATCTTTTGAAATAAAAATGTGCATTATCTAAAAAGTATGAATCTTAAAATGCATGTTTAAAAATTAAAAACCTTTTATAACTACCACTTTTTTACACAAATGCAGTTGATTTTTCCCAAAAGGTAGAAAAAAAGCAACATATCTTTTCCAAATTTATATTTTTACATATATCTGTTTCAAAGAAATTCAAGGCAGTATATGAACCGCTTGTAGAATGTCTTATGGGGCGTTCGATGGACTTGAATTTTGATTTTATAATCAAATTTTTAAACACAAAATTTCTGCTTTTAATGAAATTGAAATAAAAATTTAAGTTGTAGTTCCTCTTTGTGTTTGATAGCTCATAATTTTGATTTGAAAATGACAGTTCAATAAGCCATAAATTCAAACTAATAAAATTAATGAACTAAAATCATTAAAAAAATTCTAAAATATTGGAATCATAATTTTACCTTTCAGAATATAATTATAATTTTGATTCAATAATAAGCCTATAATTCCAAAATCAAATTCTTTATTTGATAATGTAATTCTCATTTTCACAAAAATAAATAATTTAATTCTAAAATTTCACAACTCCCACATCATCGAACACCTCCTTACAAAAAGAACCATTTTAATATCCCATTCTTAAAAGTTATTCAGAGTAACAAAAAACCTAGAATGATCAATAATAGATTGGTTTAAAAATGGATCTAAAATAAATTTATATATGCACTTTGACATCTGCACATTTTATGTGACAATATTCAAGGTGCATTTCTTTAGTCATCATATTCTTGTGACACCAGAGGCGGAGCCAAGCAGCTCGGGCAACTAAGCCTAGGCATCGGGCCGGCCCGGCCCATTTTTAATGTGGGGCTTTGATTTTTACATTTTTCTGATGCCCAACCTTACGGGCAACTACCACGCAAAGTTGTGTAATTTAGTTATTCGCATTTTAGTGCTCGCATATACTTTTTCTTATTACATATTGGTGCCTTTCAAACTTTTTTAAAAATACTTTAAAATCGGTTCGCTACATACGAGTGCCTTTCTGCCTTCTGGTTCTGCGACACATACGAAGGTATATCTTAAATGTGGAAACGGGCACCTTGCGACACTCTATCTCTCACACGACCCTCTTGCCATAGTTTTGTCATAGGAAATCCTCTATTGTGTTTGAACAATGGGATTCAAAGTCCGGCATTTTTCAACTATTGGACATGTTTTAAGCGGTTTCTTGTCCTGTCCGATAAGTTGTAATTGTCCAGGCATTAAAGGGTCTTTTATAATTTATTTAATATAAATTTTTTTCATACAAATTGATAAGAAAATAGTTACATTGTTTGTTATCACATTGTACCATCACAAATAAAATGTCTTAACACCAAAAATCACATTTGAAGAAGAACAAACTATTTGTACTGAACACCGATAACACCAAAAAAATTTAGTTTCGTATAATCGAGGGATTTTCAACGACTTATAAAGGAAGTTATTAAACATATGGTTGTCTTGGTTCTTACTTTTAAGAACGAGCCAATACCTCTAAGAGGTGGGTTGGAAACTACCAGACTAAGAGTTTGAGCGCAGAAATGGGTCCAGCTGTTATAATAGTATCCGAGTCTTACCCCAAAAATTTAGTCTCTTTATTGAAATTTGTGAGGGCCCATCAAGAGTTTATAAAGAAGGTTACCTTGGTTTCTAGCATTTTGGAGGTTGAGCCGAAACTGCTAAGAGGTGGGTTGAAATATGCTAGACTAAAAGTTCGAACCCATAAGTAGGTCGGATTTCGAATACTAGATCCATTGGAAATACAAAGGAATAGATTTTTTTATGATGGAAAATGCTAGATATGGTATTAGTTACAATGTTTTACACTTATTATTGTGTGGAAGATGACTATTTATACTTTTTAAAACAATACTAACACTCCACTTTCTTCCATGTAATATAGGGATGTCAATAAACCAAGTTATATCAGATATCCAAAATCATTGCTTTAGAAAATTGGATATCAAAGAATTTTAACATCCAATTAAAAATCAAACCACATTCTGTTTTAACAAGTGATATCAAATTTGACTCAAATTTAGTTTTAAACAAATCAAAATTCAGATTTGGTTTTAAATAGATATTATATCTTTGATATCCACACACTTTGAAAGTTGGTTTTTAACGTATCAATGCGGTTATGACTTATTTGTGTATTTAAAAGTAGGGTTTGAATCTGGATGTGAATTAAAAGTCAAATTACGATCAAATGTATCACGTGAATTTAAAAAACCAAACTTGAATATGATATTTTGGAATGCAAATAAGTGAACTTCCAAAACATTGGAAATCAATTCAAATCCAATTTAGTTGAGATCTTTCATTTTAACAAGGGAAATTTGGTCATTTCACAATTTGTGAAACATGATTGGATGCTTTAAAATTATTAGGGTTCCGCTTAATTTTGAATGTTTAAGACTATATATATATCCCAAAGGTTTCAACTTATTGTGAGACTTGTTCAATATGTGCATCCTTCAAATCTAGTGTCATCCTTATTAAGCTTGGGCAGCGGGCCCTGGTACTCGACAGGTACTCGATACCAGGCCTGATTAATTTTTATATTATTTTTATTTAATAATAATATATATTATTATTAAAAATATATTTTATATTCAAAAATTTTATTTTATATTTATTTTTTTTATTTTAACCGAGCTAGGCCAAGGCTTGGATTTCATGCATCAAGCTCAGGTTTTGAGCATCAGAGCCCAACTCTTATAGAGCCGGGCCAGCTCAATGATAAGGATTAGAGTCAGGCCGGGCCGGCTTGACGCGAGGTCTAATATCCTTAATGCTTAATTTTAATTTAATTGAGAGTTGACAAAATTCTAATCCAAATCGGCTAATTGAATGGGCTGGAACCAAATTGAAACGTACGCTCCAGGTGCTTCTTTTCGGGTCCGACCCGTTCAAAGAGATCCAGTCCAACCCATTGAGCCCAAAATATGGAACCATAAATAAGCACATCCGAAAAAAATTACGACGTACTCCGGCGTCAAAGGCCGGACGTTGTACGCCATTTTCTTGCCCGTCAGCGTCAACGGGAAGTCTTAGTTTCCGGTGGCCGGATGGCGAAGCCGGAGAATTCGACGCACAATTCGTCGGCCCTCCCTTCCTATCTGCCATTCGCTAGCAAAAGCACTCAGTCAAGCGACTCCGATGTCGACCCAAACAGCTGTTCGCTCGAGAAATTCAGGCTTTACGAGACGAGAGCGGTAAGGAAAAGGGATGAACCCCCAGTTGCGTCTTTGGTTCGAGAATTGACTTGGATTCGCCTGCTGTGGCTGCGAATCAGTGGTCCTCTTACGCGATGAGTTCGTCATTTTATTAAGGAACGACGAGTTGGAGTTTCACTCAAGCCGTTGAAAGTATTATCGACGATTACGGACAGAAGCTTCTGACATGTTGGAGTTGCTATCTTCTCCGTTAAAGACGTTCTTGTTTTGTCGTCGGTAGAGTGGAAAACCGGATCGAATTTGTTTTTTTCGAAGCTTGAATTAGGGTTTATCTTTGGCTTTGTCCGGGTTCTACAACTGGACGTTCAGATTTTTTCTTAGTTGATTGCCATTTGATTATTAGAATCGGTCTTTTGCTTCCGGCTGGCTCTTCCATTTGGTTGAAGCTTTAGGTCTAGTTCGTCGTCTTCTATCCGCGTGCTGATACATCAGTTCAATGCTTCATTGCAGAGGTTCTATCTAATAGGAAGCGATCGTCTCAAAATGTTCTTCCGCGTGCTCAAGATCGACAGGTCTGAGCCGTCCGAGCTGAACGTTAGTGAAGATCCTGTTGTGTATTCGCCTTTAGAAATCAAGAATTTGCTTCAGCGTATTAGCGAAGGGAACCGTGCGACTGGAGGCCTCACTTTCGTTGCAAAAGTCTATGGAATCGCAGGTAGACTCTTCTGCGTTTCATCAATTTGGCCTGAATTAGCAATCTTTAATTTATTCTTAGTATTCATCAGGTTATATTTCTTCAATATTCACCTGTTGTTTGTCTGATTTAATCCGCTAATTAACTCCCGTGCTTTAAGTAGATCAAGTTCTTGGCGAATTTCAGGTTGCATAAAATTTTTGGAGTCATATTATCTTATCTTAGTGACAAAGCGAAGACAGATAGGATGTGTCTGCGGGCATGCCATATATAGCATTGAGGAAAGCCAGTTAATCACAGTACCACATTCATCTATACAGACTGATATGGCACACTCCAAGACTGAACTCAGGTTTTTGTTTGTCCTTTATTACTTAATATCGAATTCATCTTCTTTTATTTTCTTTCCTGACGGGACGAATCTCCCAGAATTATGCCCTTACTGGCCCCTACCTGTTACTATCTTGACTCTTGAGTGCTTCAATTACAGTTACAGTGGACGTGCAAGTTTGTAGCTACATCTCCACAAAGGTAGTCTTAGAATAGTATAGCTGGAAATTCTAGATAGTATAGGAATTGGAAATTTAAAATGAAAGAATCATCCACTTAGTGATATGTAGTTGTAACAACATAAAGATAAATGTCCATGCTCCTTTTCGGAGAAAGTACAATGACCATGTTCGCAATATAAAAATGAACACAAGAAATGATAAGGATCATCACAGCCTTTTTTACCATTGACGTCCTTTTCAAATTTTCAATATGGCAAGTTCAGAGTTTCCGTGGTTATCTTTGTTAACTGCTTTCTGCCAATACAATACTTTGTACTCTTGTAGGTATAGAAAACATCTACAACTGTGTTTTACATGCTATGTGCTTGCTTTTCTTTGATGGATATAATTGGTGAAGTCATGACTTTTTTTTTTTCTGGGTGGTTGGAGAGGGGGGGGGGGGGGTGAGGGGGAAGGTTGGGGGTGGGGAAAAAGGATGGAAATAAGACCTTCCTTTTTCATTTTGATTGAAACATATCTCTGCATCAGCAAAGCATGAAAATTAAGAATATCAGTTAGTTTCATAGGAAACTTGGCGGTTCTTGATTTACTTGCACATACTTTTTATTTATGCTTACATGCATTTAGCTTGAGAAAGTACGCTGCCATTTAACAATTTGTAAAAAAAAGACAATAAAAAGTGTCTCAGCTGTTTATGGCATTTCCCATTTAGATAATCATTTCCGCCTCCTATGTATCTTAAGTTTCTTGTCCTAGATATAGTTAAAACTTGAAAGGGACTGGAGAAGCAAGCTTATAGAAGGTCTCATACCTCAAAATGATAAAATTTATTGCACAAAGTTTTCTGCTTACATACTTTTCATTCTCAAAACATACACATACTTTTCATTCTCAAACATGTTCATAGATGCTCAATTTAGAAACTTGGAAGTGATTTCTTGGTTTTTATATAACAAGCAACTTTTCACTTGTTTTGTAAGTTTTTACCTTAGAGTTCCCAAATTTTTTTGTGCAATTCTTCAAAGATGGTGCACTGTCGTTACTCTAGCATTTTGTTTTGGTGCTTTAAGATGCCAGCAAAGACTTTTGAATTAGACTTTTTTTTTTCAATTTTCTGTTTAATGCAGTATAAATTTATAATTTTCTTCACCTGGTTTTTTGTCTGAAAATTCGTTGCATGTTTTTTCAGGTACAAGAAGCTTTTTTCCAGCGTTGACCTGACCAAAGATTTCTTTTATAGTTATACATATCCTATCATGCGAAGCTTGCAAAAAAATGTGCTGGCAATTGGGGAGGAAGGGATGCCATATGACAACATTTTTGTTTGGAATGCATATCTTACAAAAGCAATTCGAGACCAGTGTAAAAGTACACGTTGGACAATTGCCTTGGTTCATGGGCACTTCAAGCAGGTATTATTGCTTTAGATTATAGTACTCATATTTGTCATTCATTGGCCCTCCAACAGCTTAAATTTGTCCATCATTTTTACCTGGTAAAGCTTGTACACGTGCGAGTCACTAATCAATCATCTTCTGGGGTTATACTCCACGAAACATAGTGCAATAGATCACCTGACCCAGTTGCAATGGGGTTATACAAACAAACTTTCAGTTGGACACTGATCTCCTGATCTTCTTTCATGGGCATTAACAAAGTATGTTACTTAGTAAGAGAAAAAATTGCTAGAGATATATTCATCGAGTTCATCAATGCAGATTCTCTCTCTGTTGATTTGATTTAGGCCTATAACATACAGCCTGCTAATTCCTATGTAGAGTAGATTATGTGGGGTCTTGTCAGTGTCTGTGCTGAATAATTCTCTGTTAACATTCTGGTTGTTTTGTTTGATAATGACATAACAGTGTGTGTTGTATTCTTTTGGTTGTAAAGACTGCTGGATTCTGAAACGATGTATGCAGTGCTTGTATCTGGTAAGAGTCATGCAATTTGATGAATCATGGTCATAATGTGATTCAAATGGTTCTATGTTAATACATTCTGATTATTTTGTCTGATAATGATACCACAGAGTGTGGTGTAATCTTGTGGTTGTAAGACTTCTGGGTTCTGGAATTACATATTGGATGTTTGTATCTGGAAGCATATTAAAAATTGGTAGATCATAGTTATAGGTCGCTATTGTGGACTTGTAATACCTTTCTGCATCCAAGCACAAATGTGCATTTATGAGTGGGTTGTTAGAAGTTAGAACAGTTATTTTTAACCATGAGGATTTGTAGAAACGCCTGACTATGAAAGAGATCTCTTTCATATGAAAACAAGGAGTTGCTAGATTGGTCAATATTCAACCTGAAGTAAAGTTCCTGAGTGTTAAACTAGGTCGAGTCAACTGTGTTGATTCAGCTGACTCGGTCCTCAACCTGATGGAGAGAATGGAAAAATGAGGAATCATCAAGGCTCAGCTGAGTCATGAGATGACAGGGCCGAGTCATCCAAGTTTGGCTGAGTCGGACAAATAAGAGGTGGGTTTAACCTAAGTCACATGGGTGCTTCAGTACGGTCCACGTACCCGTGTCGCCATACCCGTACCCAAAATAGGTGCTTTGACACTTGGGTACCTATAGATCCAAACTGCTTAATTTTACTTTGATTTAATTTCTTCCACCTTACTTTTTATTCTATTCGATTGATGTTCATATTTGACTAGGGGGCTGCTTGGTTGTCCATATGTTTAAAGTTTTTCATAGGTTTCTTAAACACACTGCTGCAAGAGCTGTTGATATATATTTTCTATGTTATTTATTTGTTTATGTTGATGTATATTCTTTATTTTGATACATATTTTTTAAGTATTTTTTATTGATTATATATATATATATATATATATATATATATATATATATACACACACGGCCATACCCACGCACCCAAGTTTTTTGAAAATGGTCACTACTCATACCCGCACCCACACCGGCACCCGTACCCGTACCTATGTGATATAGCTGCACATGTATCTGCTTGAGAAGGATGAAGCTCCTGAAGACGAAATTGAACCTGCAGAAAAAGAAGGCAGATTCATGGGGTAGGCTAACGAGGGTCTACCAGACATCTTACTCCCGCATTGGCGAGCAACGAGGTTTCCCAACTCATGCATTTAGAATAGTGTTTGAGAGACCAAAAGATCAATGTGTTGGTTGACACAGGATTAACCCACAATTTCATTGCAGAGAACTCAGCAAGGACATTAGGATGCCACATCAAATCCCAACCTTCTTTTGATGTAGTAGTGGGCAATGGCAGTGCATTAAAATTTAGGGGAAAATGCAGCGCATAGTGTTGGAGATTCAAGACCACTGTTCTCAAGTGGAGCTGTACACCTTAGCCATGGTTGGGGCCAACTTGGTGCTAGGCATTCAATAGCTTTGAACCTTTAAGGAAGTGGTAAAGGGACTTCATGAGCATGAAAATGCACTTTCATAACAAGGATCAAGGACCACTCACGTTGGAAACAGCAGCTAAGAAGCCCCTGGAAGAAGTACCGATGTTAAACTTAAAATTCATTAAGGGAACTGTTGCTTCCTTCCTCCTGTTGTCAGCAGAAGCACCTCTAGGCGACAAGAATCACACCAGCGTGCAGTGATCTGAAGTTGATCAAGGAAGCCTAAATCATCTGCTTCAAGAATTCCAAGATGTCTTTTTACCCCCTCTGATGGGTGTTCCCCCTAGCCGAGTTCATGATCACAAAATTGAGTTGTACCAAGGCGCACTAGCTATTAAACAAAGGCCATACTGCTGCAGTAGAGCGCAGAGGGAAGCCTTAGAAAACATGGTACAGGAAATGTTGAAGATGGGAATAAGTGGACCCAACCACAGTCCATTCGCGTCTCCTGCCCTACTAGTGAAGAAGAAGGATGGTAATTGTTAGGTTTTGTGTCAAGTACAGGGGGCTCAATGCCGTAACCGTGAAGGATCGGTATCCGATCCCAGTTACCAATGACTTGTTGGACGAACTCCATGGAGTGTATTTCTCAAAGTTGGACTTATGGTCAGGGTATCACCAAATTCGAGTGGCCACCAAGGATGTGCCAAAATGGCCTTTCTCACTTATGATAGACATTATGAATTGACTATCATGCCCTTTAAGCTGATGAATGCACCAGCCACATTTCAATCTATCACGAATGACAATTTCTGCGCAAATTCATCCTCGTGTTCTTCTATGATATATTGGTGTACAGTTGAGAAGAAGGGGAGCATGTCCATCATTTGTGCATAGTATTAGAAGTGGTGAGAAGGAATCAACCAAGGGCAAAAATGAACAAATGCACGTTTGGGACCAGACAGACCTCTTATTTGGGGCATGTGATCAGCAAAGGGCAGGTAAGTGTGGAAGAGGATAAGGTAGCCACGGTTTGCGAATGGCGGCAGCCACAGACGGTGTGGAGCTAAAAGCGTTTTGAGGATTGGCAGGCTACTTCTGCAAATTGGTCTGGAAGTATGGGTTAGTAGCAGCACCACTGATTGCCCTCACCAAGAGAGGGCAGTTCTGGTGGGATTAGAAGGTTGAGAAAGCCTTCAATGCACTGAAGGAAGCAATTACTACAGCCTTTGTGTTGCAGATGCCTGACTTTATACTCACATTTGTGGTAGAAACAGACGCCTCTAGTGTGGGAGTGGGTGCAGTGCTGAGCCAAAATCAGCATCCTGTGGCCTATGTCACACGGGTACTCCTTCAAAGGAGGAGTACCCGTATGGTACCGGTACGACACTGGTACCGGTACGGGTACGGGGTTGGGTACGCCTGTGGTGCGCGTTGACGGTCAATGCACTAAAGGTCATTTTTGACCTTTTTTGGACACGGTCAACTTTGACAGAGTCCAAATGTGTCCTTTTTTAATTTTAACGGTTATTGGATTTTATCGTTTAAAACCATTTTAACGTTAAAAAAAAATGAAAGTTCGAAACCCTTAAAACATATTTTCGTTTTAAGGGTTTCGTTATCTTCTCACCTTGCGACAGCCGGCGACGAAGGCAAGGGCGGCGGCCGGCGACGGTAGACGAATGGCGACGACAAGAGGCGAACGGCGGCGGTATATTTTTGTTTTTGTCATTTTTCTGTTCATTTTCATCGGCTCCGCCTCTGTCGTCACCGCTGGCGACGGCAGGGGCGATGATCTTACAGCATTTGGGTGGTGTTTTTGTCTTCAATGTTCTTGAACGTGATGATCTTGAGAGGCCGACAACAAGATTGATAAAAGAACTCAGTCATATAAATGGTATTTTGGTATGCCTTGTCCAACAATGACCTGTTCTTCTTTGGATGCAGGCCTTCCCACGTCATATACCTTATTCTACATAGTCTGCATATTCTGTATTGCATGTTCTATACTGATTGAGAAGAAGTCCTATTTCTGAACATTCTTTGCTGCATGTTGTCTTGTAATGATTGAGAACAAGTCCAACTATATTGCATGCTAACTTGTACTGATTCAGAACAAGTCAGACAGAGAGAATTTTGCATCATGTTTTCTCTAGTATTAATTGAGAACGAGTCCAATGGTACCATGTTATCTGCATAAGATATTGTCTTGTATTAATTAGGAACAAATCCATTTGATATTGGTGTGATATATCGTTTCATGAGAGGTTTCGTCTATTTGGAATGATCCTTGTTTCTATTGGTTCTGTGTTGCAACTCTTTTGCTAGGTGCTTTTCATATAAGTTGTAATGGCTGATAAAGGAAGAGAAACGATGTCTGTAAGTGGAAGTGGAAATGTAGTGAGTAGCAGTAGTAGTGTTAATACCACTGCAATAGAGAAGGATAATCCATCTCAGCCTCTTTGGCGCTATGTGAACAAACTAGGAAAAGGACCAGGTGGTGGTGGGAATGTAATTTTTTCTTGCAAATTATATAATATGACTTACACTGGCTCTTATACACGTTGCAAAGCACATTTCTTGCATATCTCAAGCGTTGCAATTAGACCATGCCCAAAAGTTACCAAAGAGGAGATTCAGATATTCAAAAAAGAACAGGATGCAGCTGGGACGAAGAAATCTTCAGCCAAGTCAAGTGTATATGTTCCTCTTTATGCTATTGAACAAGGTGAAGATGGTTCAAAGAAAAGAAAAACATTATCACAAGCATTCAATAATATGGGAAGGGCAGAGATGGATAGAAGGATCAGAAGGTTTTTTTTTGCAAGTTCACTTCCTTTTAATGTAGCTAGAAGTCCTTATTGGAAAAATGTTGTTACAGGTTTGGCTAATTGCAGTTTGAGTGGTTATGTACCCCCGAGTTCAGAGAAGTTGAGAATAGTAATTCTTGCAGAAGAGAAGGCAAACATTGAAAAATTATTAGAGAAGAAATTTTCATGGATACAATATGGAGTATCCATTGTTTCTGACGGGTGGACTGATATACAAAGGCGGCCACTGATAAATTTTATTGCTTATTCGCTTGATGGACCAATCTTCTTGAAATCTGTTGATGCATCTGAGGAGTATAAAGATGCTGAGTATTTAAAAGGGCTATTTATAGAAGTCATCAAAGAAGTGGGTGAGGATAATGTTGTGCAAATTGTTATTGATAATGCTCCAGTTTGCCAACGAGCATGGATGAATTTGGCAAGTGATCTCAAATATAGTCACATATTTTGGACTCCTTGTGTGGCACACAGTATAAATTTAGCACTTAAAAGTATTTGCAACCCATCAAAAGATGATCCAAATGCAGGTTTGTTGTGTTCATGGATTGAGGAGCTTGAGCATGATGTTAGAAACATCAGAAATTTTGTTGTAAACCACAACAATGCTCTTGCTATATTTAATAGGCATTCTGATTTGAAATTGTTGAAGGTAGCAGAGACTCGTTTTGCATCCATTATTGTAATGATAAAAAGAATAAAGCAAGTGAAACATGTATTAACACTTATGGTGACTGACAATGATTGTGACTTTTATCGGAATGATGAAATTGTGAAGGCATCAGAGATTAAAAAAAATATTTTTAGATGATGAATGGTGGGATAAAGTTACATATTTTCTGCAGTTTACAGAACCTATTTGACAGATGCGGAGAGAAGTTGATAAAGAAGGGTCCATGCTTCATGAAGTTTATGATATGTGGGATAACATGATTGAAAAAATTCAAAGCATCATTTTTAGGCATGAGAAGAAGAATGTTGCACTTGATGATTCTGAGTTTTTCGATCATGTGCATAGAATTTTAGTAAGAAGATGGAACAGAAGCAATAACCCTTTGCATTGTATGGCACACTCCTTAAATCTCAAATATTATGGACAAACATGGTTTGCAGGAGGTACTGGTCGTGTTCCTCCTAATCAAGATCCAGAAATATCAAAAAATAGGGAGATATGTTTGGGAAGACTATTTTTTGATCCTCATCGGTTGAAGATAATAAATAATGATTTTGCGACCTTCTCTGGTGGAAGAAATTATTCAATACAAGCTGCAATGGCAAGAGATGAAGAAGATCTTGTTCATTGGTGGTTATGTTTTGGAGCATGACACCAAATCTCCATCAACTTGCATTGAAGTTATTATCTCAACCTGCAACCTCTTCATGTTGTGAAAGAAATTGGAGCACTTATTTTCAAATTCACAACATCAAGAGAAATCAGCTAACTAGTAAGCGAGCAGAAGATTTAGTTTATGTCCTCTCCAACCTATGCTTACTTTCACGTACTTCAGATGATTACAGGTATTTCTTTCTTTTCGTATCTTTGATATGTATACATAATACATATGTATATTATTATTTTGTTGGTTGTTTAAAATTAATATTAACTTAAATCATATTTTGATTTTGTTGCAACTTGCAGTTCAGGATCATCCAAGTATTGGGATGTTAATCCAAAGGACATTGACGTAGACCTTGAAGGAGAACATGATTTGCATGCTCTTAATATGGATCTTACAGAACTTGTTGTTCCTTCTAATCTTGATGATGTGACTGAGGAGAATGAGAATTAACAAAGCTGATGTATTTTGAATGTTAATTACGCGACTGAGGAAAATGAGAATCAAGACTGATAAATTTTGGATTATGATTTATGAATATGTTATTATGTTTGTAATTTTTTATATATATATGTCTAAATATGTTATTCGGTTTGAAATTTTTTGACATATATACATGTGTGTGTACGGCCGTACCCCCGTACCCAAGTTTTTTAAAAATGGTCTGTACCTGTACCCGCACCGGCAACCGTACCCGCACCCGTACCTATGTGACATAGGGTTTAACCGAGTTAGTCATGGATATGATGTGTGTATATCACTATTAGCCTCTCGCTAACATGGGAGATTAACTCATGCACACAGCTCTCGTGAAAGCACAGCATCCACCAGAAAGTCAATAATTGTCATTATGATTAGGGTTAACTCCCCCTTAAGACTTATATACTCTGTTCCAGTATTATGGGTGGGTTATTGAGATTCATCATCCACCCGATCCATCAACCTACAAACATAACTCGCTCTTATGCAGGGAAGACTCTGTCCCTGCTGGCCCGACTCTAAAAACCCCTCCTGAACTTTCTCCAACCCATCGGCTATATGCCTGACAATCACACAAATATACTGTGCAAATGGTTCCAAAACTTTATATACAGTAATTATGTATTGTACTAGATATATTACCAAAGCTTGTAACTTGTATATACCTATAAATTATTTTGCATATTATGTGTAATATATCAGTGTTATAATGAATTAAAATCACTATTTTATGCATATGTAAGTATACTGTATGGGAAAAATGAAGTTGCCAAAACAAGGTGAGTCGCCGAGTTGGCCCAGCGAGCCATGAGTCTATTCACTCCAAGTTGAGGCCTGGGTCAGTAGGTTTTGAAACCTTACAACTTCATGGGGTGGGTGTCCATGTGTGGACAGTGCACAGGCCTCTGTTTTCGTGAAGCTTCTGTCTCCTATCAGCTGCATTATTTTCTGCATTTTCAAAAATTATGTTTATTATGGCAGGTCAGACTATCAATATTTGGGAGGGAGTTTGCTGTATGTCTCATCTCTCGACGTTCCCGTCATTTTGCAGGAACAAGGTACATGTCATCTCAAATACTTAGATTTAGCATTTATTGCATTTATATGATTATTCTTGTGAAAGGTAATTTCCCTTTTTCAAAGAAATTGTTGGGGCTTGAGTAGTGATTTGTTTATATACTGATGCAAAGCAAAGAGTTTATATAATGCAAGAACCATTTTGCAAAAGGAAAAATGATAATTGGTAAGTGTCAAATATTATCTGATATTCGACAGAAAATGCTTGTTGATCGGTATAACCTTGATTTTGTGTTTTTCAAGACAAGTTGGTGGTCTAATTATTTAGAGGACACCTGTATCAACTCCATATTCATCCCTTGTTCTCTAAAGTATTTCAGTATACATGAATTTTAAATTATTAACATAATTACCATGTCCTTTAAGTTTAACCAACCATACTAGGGTCATTATGCAACTGCAAATACAAATGGATTGGACTTGGCTTGGATGTAGGCTTTAGTAAAAGCAGAATTGGTTGGATTTAACCTTACTAAATTCACATTCCTATTCCATCCGAAACCATTCTTTGTTCGATTAAACATCGCAAGATTGAGGTTCAACCTGAAATCTGGTATGTTATTGGGCTGATTTGAAAGTAAGACTGAGAAAGTGGACGAAAGAATTGATGCATATTGCATGCAGTTAACACACAGGAGAAAATAGGTATCTGTGTGGTGTGCTGGGTGATAGAGAATGTGCGATTGTGCATCTCTTGTTCCTGTTGAAGGGGCAACCTTTTACGTGATATCAACTATTCAATCAGATTTAGTTCTTCAGTTAATCCAAATCCTTATTTGATTTTTGAAAACTAGCACAGCATAATGTGATTCATATTTGACTTACAAACCCAGCTAATAAGGTTCAGCATTTGTTTTCCTTTTTTCTTTTTAAATCTGAACCTGGACCATTGTCATCCATAGGTGAATGGAACCTGGGCAACCTGGTAACCATATTTCAAATCATATCTCAACTGTGGTATTATAGAAGTAACTAATTGTGCATTTTTGCATTTTTGTAGATCAAAAGGTCATCCTTTAATTGCCATAAGTTTGTTGCCTTGGTGCCTTTTCCAGAGGCATTTGTTTCATCTGATAATTTTATATTTTCTCTTCTGGAATGTGTTTGTTATTGGCTTGCAATGTGGAATCCATAGCCAAAGAAGAATGTTGTTATCGTTGTTTACTAAACTCCTGCAACACCGCCTCCCTGTAGTGCTGTAGTGAATCAATTATGTTGAGGGAATGCATAGGCTGTTGTGCTATTGCTCGTTTAGTCAGAGACTCAGAGATAATATATTGTAAAAATATGTACAGAGATGCCCTTGACTTTGACATTTCCTCTTAGCTCTGATGATATCAAAGGGAAACCTAGTCCTGACCCTCTTAGGAACAGTGGTAAAAACCCCTGTGAGTGCCACCTCCTTAAACCCAGGAGATATGTCATGCTTTGGCTTGTGCAAGAATGTGGGACATATGGGACTTGAAGTGCTGACTGCCCCACCTAGCAGCTGCACCCCTTCCCATTAGGCCAACCCCTTTGACTGTCTAAAGACTCTAAACCATATTTTTGAATCATGTCAAGTCTTACATCTGTGATGTTGCCACATCTGGTCATGTTTCAAGTGATGCTAAATATTTCCTTGATATGTTTTAATATTTCAAATGTCTGGAATAACGTCTGCTGGCGGCTTCAATTTACATTTTTGTATGATTGGCAGATACTTGAAGAGAGGAGTTAATGATAGAGGCCGTGTGGCAAATGATGTTGAAACAGAACAGATAGTCCTTGATGAGGAGGCTGGGTCTTTCAAGGGAAAAATGAGTTCAGTGGTTCAGATGCGAGGTTCAATTCCTCTATTCTGGTCGCAGGAGACTTCTAGGTTCAGCCCCAAGCCTGATATAATCTGTAAGTTAAAGAATTTTTGAACTTTGTGCATTTTTCATTGATTTATAATTTTATATGCCTAGTTGCATTGCAGTCGCTCATTTCTTGAGTTTCTCTTGAACCGTTTGGTTGCTTTTTTGTTTTAGTGCAGCGATATGATCCAACATACCAAGCGACAAAGTTGCATTTTGAAGACCTTGCTTGCAGATATGGGAATCCGATCATTGTGCTGAACTTAATTAAGGTGGGTTGCTACTGTGCTCAAGAGGCCAATGCATCTTGTTCTCAAAATTTCCAGTTCTTTCCAGAAATTTGTTGTTGTACAAAAGCATAGTATTGTGCACTCCCTTATTGACGTAGGGTTATGGAGTACTCTTTTCAAGACTTGCTAGATAGCCTTGGAATCATTAAACTGATACGCACTTTCTATGAGCTCTTCTCTGATTGCTGACAGACTTCTTAAAAGAGCTTTTTCACGAGTTTCTCATATTTCCCTGTTTTTACCAGCCTTTCTTGACATTCTTGTTTTTCAGATAAAGTGATCTGTGTCCCACGCATTTT
The DNA here is from genome assembly GCF_008831285.2 of Nymphaea colorata. Taxonomy (NCBI): domain Eukaryota; kingdom Viridiplantae; phylum Streptophyta; class Magnoliopsida; order Nymphaeales; family Nymphaeaceae; genus Nymphaea; species Nymphaea colorata. Next base: position 1,670,402 of record NC_045138.2, on the reverse strand, counting down.
AGCATGGAAATGAAATTATTCTTTTAACAAATCATAGAGTAAGCCTCAGCCTGCTAACTCATGTCTGAAAAATAGACAGTTGAGAAACGGCCCAGAGAAATGATGTTGAGGCGTGAATTTGCAAGTGCTGTTGGATATCTAAACCAGATCCTTCCAGAAGACAAGCATCTGAAGTTTATTCACTGGGACTTCCATAAATTTGCTAAGAGGTGTGTGATTTAAATGAAGTATCTGTGCATCATGTCTTCTATAAGCTGATAAGCCTGTTCTTTATGAATTGTGTCCGACAGCAAGTCGGCCAATGTGTTGGCAGTTTTGGGTGCTGTAGCAAGTGAAGCACTTGATTTGACTGGATTTTACTACAGTGGAAAGCGCACTGTACCTAAAAAGAGAATGAATCAACTGAGTCGGACAAGTACAAGGTTAGCTCTTATATATCATACTTTACAGGTTTGCATTAAGTTAGTATCCTGAACATTTATAGTCCATACTTCATCTCCTATGTTGGTTTTCATGTCAGCTTGCAGTTCAACGGTTTCTATTCATTATTTAATATAAGCACATTGTAGAAAATAGGAAAAACTGGATGAAAAGATCTTAACGTGGAAAACCCTCTACTCGAGGGATAAAAAATCACGATAGGGAATACCTGGCGCTCACTTGCAGCCAGACACTCTCTCACTAAAAATTTCATTTACACACAAAAATGAGGGTTACAAAGACTTAAGTAATGCCCAATTAGAGCTACAACCTGGATCGGGTCCAGGTCCAGACCCGGTTCCAAGACCATCAAAATACTTCAACACACATGAATTAAGTCCTCTATGTTACATGATATGTTTAAGCAAGAAAGTTTGTCATCTGAAGAGTGTGGCTTGGTTTGCTCAAGTCAAAAAGGAAGTTAGCTCTTTAACTTTCTGGGTTTTGAAGATGGTTGGATAGTCTCAGATTTTTGGCAGGAACTATCATGCTTTTGATTTAATGTAGATAAGAAGGACTAGTATACCCTACTACTCTTCCATGTTTAGAGGCCAATTATGTGGTGTATTGAACTGATATTCTTAGTATGAACTTTTGCTTGGAAAATGGGATTATCATGAACTTCAAATTTCTGTACACATTTAAATTGATCTACATGAAATTCCCTGCATTAGCTTTCCAGGTGGCTCTTTCTGCAGAATGTGTAGTTGTCTTTAGAAAGTACCATATTAGGAATAACACACTATAGCTCATCTTTTTTCTTAATTGACAAACTGCAGGTGTGCAGATCCCAGTTGATAAATTTTCAGCTAATTGTAAATTCTCCTGTAGTCAACTTTGTGAATTTTGATTGCATCTCAGCAGAGGGGTTTTCATAGAACTTATTGAATGATGTGAATGGTGTTCTGAAATGTCTTGCAATGTTGCCTAGACTTTCTGTAGGACTTGTTGAATCGTGTCAATGGTTTTCTCTAGATTTGTATCACATTGTTGTCCAACTGAAAATGTTTCTTGAGCATTCTGGCTCTCACTCATGGAATTATAAAATTTATAGTGTAGCTCGTTGGAGATTCCTAGTTTCTCATACAGTTTCTTCTTTGTAAACTTCAGAACAAACTCTGTTGAGCTGGCAAAAATTGGAGGTGTGACTGACTATTTAAACTCAATGTCAAATCGAGACAGAGAGAATGAAGCTGATCAACAGCAAAAGAGCACTAAGGATACAGGCTCAGAACCTCGTTTCCAGAATGGTGTGTTGCGTACAAATTGCATTGACTGCTTGGATCGTACAAATGTTGCTCAGTATGCCTATGGATTGGCAGCTTTAGGCCGTCAATTACATGCAATGGGTTTGTCAGATGTGCCTAAAGTGGATCCAGATAGTAGCATTTCTGAAGCACTTACAGATATGTATCAGAGTATGGGTGATGCTCTTGCACTTCAATATGGAGGCTCTGCTGCACATAATACTGTATGTTTCCTTCCTCCAATACCTCACCTTTTCTCCCTCTTCTCCCTAGCGCCTCCCCCACTTCTAGTGTTTGAGATTGGGATTTATACAAACATTAGCAGGAGTTGATTTCATGCATGAACCAGGTTTTGACTGAAAGGCAAGGAAAGTGGAAAGCTACAACTCAGTCACGCGAGTTCCTAAAATCAATAAAACGCTACTATAGCAATACTTACACGGATGGTGAAAAGCAAGACGCAATGAACTTGTATTCTTCCTTCTGGGTTGTTCATGTGTTTTACATTGTGTGTATTTGATCTGAGGCAAATTGATTCTGTAAATGCTACTTGGTTGTGTGATTGTCTATTGATTCCATTGATTTGGTTTTGGAAATTATTATTAGTCTGTATTTGCCATGTTGGCTTAAATTTCTTGTGATTAGGTTTTTGGGGTACTTCCAACCTCAAGAGGGAAAGCCAGCTTTATGGGAGTTGGACTCAGATTATTATCTTCATGTATCTGGGATGGGCGAGGAGTCAGCCCAGTATAACAGGTAGTGCTATTCTCGTTGATTGCTATTCTTATGTTTTGTTTGAGTATGCATGTTTGTCTCAACGTAATACAATTTAGTAGTTTACTTGCATTGATAACATTTTCTTTCATTTGTTTATTTGCTGTTATGCAGCTTATCGCCAGATGCTATGTCTATCATAGGAGCCGGAACTAATCTGTACCCTGTTCCAGCTTGTAGAGAAGATTTCTCCAGAATGAAATTAACATCATTTGACAAATTGATTGAAAGAACCTGCAGTTCAATAAAGAATGTGCGGCTTTCCCGTGAACCTGATGTTAAAGTTGCTTCAAGCATTTCCGGAATGGCTCCTGATGCAGCGTATGGTTTGTTCTCCCTGATGGATAGAAATGTCTGAAACATTTAGACGAGTGATCCTCTGGTTTTGCTTGAAGTTGGGCATCCACATCTTTTAATTCATTTGTTGGTTAAATCTTCCTTCCAACAAGTATTTATCTATAAAATGCTTCCAGTCTTCAGTAATATGCTTTAAGGTGTCGTGAAGTGCTGAGTCTTTCTCTGCTTCCTGTTTATTTTTTGTTAGTTAGTGTAGTTCTTTAACTTTTCTCATCTCAAGTGTGCTGCTGTATGCCTTTTTTGAGCTTTGCTGCTCTCTTGGATGGTATTATGTTGGTAGCTGTAGCATAAAACCTGGTCTTTGTTAAATGTTTCTTTTCCATTTGCAGTGAGATTCAGCTGAAGAGTCCCAACTGGCTGTTTGGTCAAAGAAAGTATGGGGACAACTCCAGTGTTTCAAAATTTTCGTCACAGGACAGCACAGCCATGAAATCTCAAGAGGACATGAGTGCAGATAATTTCTGTGAATTAAGTTGGCTTTTCTCTGGTGATGTGTGTGAGGAGGATATCTTCCAGAGGTGGGTTATATGATAAACATATAGTAATTTTTATTTTAATGGTGCATGTTGCATTTAGACTTTAGAGGACAAGGCAGCATGTTTCTATTGATTTAGGTTACTCTTTACCTTCATGCGACTGTACCTTACTCACATTAGTTTTTGTTGTTTTCTTTCTCCTTTATTTCTCTACTAGATAGAATTGCAGTCAATGATGATTCTGACTGCATTAGTATGACGTTCAAATATAACTGATACCAGAAGGGTTAGCCAACACCTATCTTCTTTTGGGTTGATGCATGCTACTCAACCCCTTTGGTTCTTGGGATTTTTATCTTTATCTGTTAAACTTATTGAAACTCTCGGTAATGTGTCATTTTTTTAAATTATATAATTTTTTGCTATATGCATCTTGTCTTTGTCTATGTAGGCATACTTCATTATTTTTCTCCGAACTTCATTATTTTTCTATGTGGTGTTTTTTTTAGGTACCTTGCAATGACTTCTGGCGGCAACAGCAATAGTTTGTACGATGGAAACCTTCTGTTTGACCAAGATGAAAGTAGTGAAATATACTTGCATTATGCAGAACTATGTCAGGTAGGTTTTGATTCAATTTGCAGGATTAGGCATTACAATCTAAAACCTACCTGTAGTGTTTATTTGATGTGCTAAAGTACTTTGTGGTCTTGATTTAGAAACCATGATCATGCTTATTAATGCATACACTGCTGAAAATGATTGGCAAAGTTGGAAAGACTAGATGCCATAGTTGTTTAGTAGTGCTTGTCTCTATGTCTGAGATGCATTTTTGAAGCAAGAAACAAAAAAAAAAACAAATACAAACACAAAGATGCCTTTGTCTTTTTGTTTTGACATAAATGTTTTCACATGAATTGATACAATGCCGACTCTGTTGCAAGTTTGTTCACTAATAGGTTGTAATGTAGGTCTCAGGGATTCATTGCAAATTTAGCATTTGAGTTAGAGCCACAAATGCTTGTGCAACTTTTTCTTGAGAAAAATCTCAGGGATCTTTCTGAAACAATGTACTGTTAAACATTGAACAGTTAAAGGGTGAAGTTAGTTTTCTCTTGTGAACATCATGAATACTTTTTGTCTTTTTTGGAATTTGATTAATTTTATCACTTTTTTAAAATTCTTTATATTGCTCTTGATAAGGCTTTGAAAACATGATATTTCATAGTATTATCCTGGATTACTGGCTTTATATGGTCACTACAATCTCCTGGAATTCATAATACATGAGATGTATTGAACAAAGACAAAAATTTGTAATACAAGCAGGGCCCTGCTCTGGAGCCATTCCAGCACGAGCCAGAGAAGGAGAAACACTACGCAGAAGTCTTGCAGCTGCCAATAATGGAAGGAGCAGATGACAATAATGTTGCGTTAGAGATGGAAGCAGCATTAAGGGAGTATGAGCATATAGGATCAGACCTTGGGATCACTGCCACCTGCAAATTTTCTGCGGCAGACCCAAGCAGATTAACCAGATGGATAATCGGGGAGGAGGGCAGAAAGGTATAATTCTTTTTCATTTTCAGCACTTTCTTTTGTAAAGCGAGCATATGTAAAATCTATTGAGCACTGTATAGTCCAAATTTTACCTTGAAAATCTTGGTTTTCTTCTGTGTAATAGTTTCATGTCTGATGGGATCAATATTTAATGATTCCTGGACAATTCAGATCAGTATGATTCTATGATGGGTGTATGGGTTATAAGTCTTTTCTTAGCTCCCTTTTGCCTCTCCTACACATATGCTTAAGTTCGTCCTTTTTATCCGAGTGAGCATAACGATTAATCCCACCATTTAAGAGAAGGTCGAGCCCTCCTTCCCCTTGCCTATAAACTCTAATGCTGTGTTGTACCAAGCGATGACATTTTCACTTGCTTCGACTTGCATGTAGGCCTTGCCTTCCTTTACAGTAAAAGAACATGGTGCTCTGAGAATCAAACTAGAGACATGCTGCATATAGGTGTTAGGCCCACCTATGGTTTTTTTTTTTTTTTAATCATCTAATTACATAGAAAAGGAGCAGTTAAATGAAAGACATTAAAATTTAAGATTGTGGTTTTCAAAACCTGAGTTTTTCTTTTTTTGTAAAAGGTCTAACTTTTAGCGGCCAAATTTGGTGGGAAGGGCACGTTTGAGTTTGAATGTTTTCGTCGTGAGCACGCTTTTCATGTAACTGACAGTGCAACGCGGTCCTCGTGTTTAGAAAACACGGGATTAATAAACAGTCAATGTTTTCACGACAAGAGCATGAGATTTTACATGCTACGACGGTTCAGACGATTGATTTTCAAACTGACTTTCTATGCACCACACAAAAAACTTGTAATTCTTTTCTTTCTCATGCTTTTAAGCATGTGGATCGCATTTGTCTGGTTACTTTTATGAAAAATGTTGTTTATGACAAAAAAAGTCTAACTAGAGTTCATGGCTCTCTCTCTCTCTCTCTCTCTCTCTCTCTCTCTCTATATATATATATATATATATATATATATATATATATATATATATATATATATATATATACATTCAAATGGAGTTTTGCGAGAGAGGCAAGACCGCCTCCCTTCCCCCGCTCTCGCAGTTTAGGGCTGGTTCAAAACCTGGATGTCTACGATACACCCTGATGCATTTAATAGTGAATTCTAAATCTCCCAACTTATAAGCATCTTTGCCCTGCCTAACTAGATTAACAGCATATCTCCGCTATAAGGCAAGAACAATAAGGAATTTTTTTTTTATAAAGAAGGAAAATGTACCAAGTGGTTTTACACTGCTGGTTCCTGTGTTCGTTGCAGAACACAACTAATATTGTTCAAATTCTAGTGTAAGGGCATTTTCATGAACATCCAGCCTACTAGCATGTGTTTTTAGGATAAGTCTGATGGAAGGAATCAAGGGGTGTGGCATAAACAGGCAGCAAGATTGCTCACACTCAATTAAGGACTATACAATAACGTATGTGAACAACACATTTTATTAGTGAGCAAACCAAATACAATATCGCTACCCATATTTACATTGACTGAAAATGATTCGATCATCTCAAAACTCAATTTCATAGAAGGCTAGTTTCTGGTTTAGTTCTCGTGGACCACTGTGCCAGTTGGTGGGAAAAAAACATAAATATTTAAAATTAATATTTACATTATTAAAAGAGAAGAGCAAGAAGTATAAAATAATATATATGTCCAATACTTTGTATTGGCAAACAAACCAAATAATATATATATATATATATGATCACGATTAATTATATTTATATATTATTTTATATTTAAAAAATATATTAATTTAATCAGACCCAACTCGAGTTTGCATAGTTGAGGCGGACTCGAGCCCAGCCTGTCCGAACCCGGCTCCTTACCGGGCCGGCCTGATGCCCAGAGTAGCAATAGAGTCCAATTATTTGCATCCCAACAAACTGCGGGGACCCAGTTGTATTCAAACATTATTCTTCAATGCGGAATCAGCATTAAAATGAAAAACGAAAAAAAAAAAAAAGCCAAACTCCCTTTTTTTGGAATCAGGTAAAAAGGTTTGGATGTGACATGAAAAACGTTTCGCGTTTAGGAGAAGCGACCACACTGGGAGTCGAACCCAGGACCTTTTGATCCGAAGTCAAACGCGCTAATCCACTGCGCTATGCGGTCTTGACGATATGTTGCCCCACTATATGATTACTAGTTGATAACGAATAGTTAGATTTAACTGAAGATCGTGTTTGTCGATACACAAAACCGAAGTTCCAGCTAAATGAAACATCATTATAGAACCTAAGATATTGTTTTATAAAATTACTATAAATTAGCTGCATGAATGGTTATTTGTTTATTATAACAATTAAATTTTAAGGCCACCGATAGGTGGAAATGTATCGGCCTAACTTCGCAAATATCTAAAATTGACACCAAGGGCATTGGTATTTTTAATTGAATAAATAAATTTTGTGGCAAATGTTTATGTACTTGAACTAAAGGGAAGAACTATACTACTATATTAATATCTTGTAGTATATATTTTCATCTTGGAACAAAAACTAAAATGTTTGTTGGTATGAATAACATTGCAAGTCTCTAGTTATATATATATATATATATATATATATATATATATATATATATATATATATATATATATATATATATGTGTGTGTGTGTGTGTTGAAAATTGCCAAACATTGGATGCTATCAGACAATTAAAAAATAAATATTCGTTATTAAAATGACAATAAAACCATTGTTAAAAATGTCATTAACGGTTGATAATGTCAGGGGTAGAGATAGAAAATTCTGGCTATGGGTCTCTCTTTATAAAATTTTAAATTTTTAAGAAACATCAATATATAAATGAGAAAATTACCTAGAAATACCAATACTAAAATAATATTTTTTGTTGGTCTCTATGGGCAATTGCCCATGCAGTGCCTAGAGCCGCCTCCACCCTTGGCTAATATTCATGTGTCAACTTTTTATTAGCAATATATTGTTACTTTAGTTTTTAATCATCTGACAACATTCAGCATTTAGTATATTTGAAATCTTTTACAACTTATGTTATATACTAGCATTTAGTATATTTGAAATCTTTTACAACCTATGTTATATACTATACTGGACATGAAATTTATGAACCATCAATTTTAAGGATATTAGAATGTGAACATTAAGTTGAAAAAAAAATATAACACAAACTTATTTTTTAGGGGATGGAAATACCCATATAACGAAGTCGAAAAGCCTTGGTTAAGGAAATTGATTTATTTCCTCGTGTTAGGGGTCTTTATGTCTTTCAAAAACATGCTTTATTTTTTATTTTTTTTCAACTTAATACCCATCTTCCAATCTTCTTATTATATATAGTGCCTCTATTTACATAGTTCACATATTTTACAAGCTCTCCCTCTCTCTCTTTAGTGTTAATATATATATATATACACACATAAGATATAAGCAATTTGATTAACCTAATTAATGTTTTCAAATTTCTTGTGTAACGTTTGTCTTCAAAAGCACATAACGGACACGACACTGATCTGTGTATTTATAACTTTCCGAGCATCTGCAGAATGAAGTGAAATCAGTCTCGTACTTGAGATTGAGTATGACTAGCGACCAGTACTACGGGTAGGAGTTCGTTAATCGTTATGGAGAAAGCTGTCATTGAGAAAGTTGAATTTTTTGTCGTTTGATACTTGAATTAGATTTTAGACGAATAAACATTATCCAACGATTGCCAAGTTTTGACATCTAGGCTGGTGTGGGCACCACACTATCTTCTAAAGTTTCTTTCACTTTTACATTGAGATCATTTAATATTTACTTTGTTATACATATAAGTATCTCTTCAAGTATGAAAACATGTGAATCAATGTTTCTCCATAAAATTTTTCTGACTTCGCCACTTATACGATTGGGTACTATACACTAGTCAACTAGAGTAGTGCTTTTATCTTTTGCTTTGCAGTTCAGAGAAACAATATCCATAGGAATCGAACAAGCGATATGTCTTCCATGAACATGTTTGCTTGACCAGTTGTACTATGCTCCCTTGAATAATTCGGCTCGAGCTCAATACGTAACGATAAATATCAATTCTATTAAAATGAGTTTGTCAAGCCTTAATCGAGTTGAACTCGAGCTCAACACGTAATTGCCGAGTCAAGCTCGAACCACTTCCATCGAGCCATTCTCGAGCTCGAGGTTTCATTAGTCGAGCCGAGCTCGAGCCGACTGAACTCGGGCTCGACTCGGCTCATGTTCACCTTTACTTGTCAACTATAGTGGCAATCCTATCTTTTGCTTTGCAGTACAAAGAACTAGTATCCATAGGAATCAAACAAGGGATGTTTCTTCCATGTACTTGTTTGCTTGACAAGACTATGCTCACTTGAATAATATATATTACAAACACAAAGCTGATAAGAACAACTCAAACCTTGTGAATAAACTGCTCACTTGCAATTTTTTGTGTCAATAAGATCAGACCAAGTAATATGGATTTGCGTTCTTTTTATGTAGATTTTTTCAAGGAACATGGATATGTATTGAAAAAGGCATTTGATAACTGGAACACTGTATTCTTTAAGGCCTATTCATTAAAGACTATGTTTAAAAGATGTGACATTCTTGTTACAAGTGTCCTGAAATGGTTTCATTCTTTTCTTATGGACCAAATCCACATTTGATGAAACATGTTCTGTCTCACATAAGCTCCTAGTTATGAAGAAGAATCAAGTCTATTCATGGAAATGACGTGCATGGCATCAAGCCTTTTATTTGTGAAACGATGTGACACTTGCAAAATTCAATCTCACCCCCTCTCCTAGACATATACACATGCACACACACACATAAATAAATAAATAAATAAATAAATAAATAAATATATATATATACTTCCTTTTTAAGGAAATCTGCTAAGTATGTCTAAGTAATAATTTCGTTTTTTAATTGTACATTTCAGACACATATATCACGTCTATGCATTCCCTTAAACGACCGATAGAAATATATTTGATGACAATATAATATATATTGAGAAAAAGATTGCTAAAATATATATATAATATATAAATGAAAGAGTTAATGCTGCCGTCTGCTAGATAGTTGTGAGATGACCAAAATTTTTTAAAAATATCACTAAATAGATTACAAATCGTTGCTAAAGACAAAAGACTGCCGTGCTTTTTTACTAGGGAGGCATTTGAGATATTCTGAATTATAAAATTATAAAATCAAAATGCTTCTTTTTTTAAGAAATCGAATTTATTAAACAAGGGAGACATTCTGTTTTCAGAATCAAGAACTTGAATCCTGAAATTTTGTTTTCGTTTTAATTTGAGGAGGAATTAAGATTCGAAAAATGAAAATTCCAAAGCATCAAACGCTTGAAAGAATTTTAATTTTTAGTGATGTAACATCCGACAGACTGCAGCATTCAAAGTTCCAGTACTTAAATAAATGAAAAATACTGTCACAGATGAACTAGGCCGAGCCACATTCTCCTCCAATTGATGAGAACAGATGCGATCGATTGCCGGATCCGTACCCGACCCGTTTCCAGCCACCAAACTCCCCTATTTATTGGATCCACCGGAACTCAAATACTCCATTAATTCGGGCGTAATATTGGATCGAGCAGAGGTGAGAGAGAGCAGGAGAGGGAGGGACGAAGCGCGATCGAAGCGAGCCCTAGATTTCCGACGAGAGCCTGTCGGCCTCTCACCTCGGTCCTTGACCGTCGATTTCTGGTCCCGGAGCCAATTTCATATCCCCCCCTCCCCAGCGGATCGCCCGTTTCCGGGGGTACGTCCTTCGCTTTCGTCGCCTTGCTCTGCAAATTCCCTCCGACTCTTCGTTGGTTCTATCGCGTGGCGGTCGTTAGCGTATTCAATTTGGTAATTTCTGGAGTTTATCCTTTCCGTTGGTCCGTTTTTTGGCGGGCTGGTCCCAGTGTTCTGCATTCCTTGCTGACCGGGGTTTTCAGGCATGCGAATTGTGAATTATGTGTGTCTGGCTCACATTGAGTTGATTTTTGGGTTCCGAGAAGAATTCAGAAGCTATTGGTTCGATGTTCCCGTTCTTATTAGGGTCGTAGAGAGAGATTTTTTTTGGGTTTATTTCCACCTGCAAATGGTGGGTTCTACTGAGGACGTCATGAGTGAGGTTTTCTCGTCCATTGGAACGCACTGCTAAATATTTCTGGCATCAGTTGATTTATTTTGTGCCTGTGTGATCGGTGATGTTCATTATGAACAGGTGGGCAGTTTTACTGGTGGTGGTTGATTGCATCATGAAATAATGAAATTAAACTAGTGGCACTATTGCTGAGCTTTCTGGATGGTAATCACTGGCAAGTTTAACTTGTCTATGCTCGGGGGTGCTATGAGTATGATTTGTAGGAATAGGTTAGAACTTAGAAGTATTCCGCTAACTTGTCTATGCTCGGGGTTCTATGAGTATGATTTGTTGGAATAGGCTAGAACTTAGAAGTATTGCGCGTTGGGGTTCTATAATGTTGACTATTAGCATTTTCAGCAAGTCAAGTAGCTGATATCTTACTGGGGACTATATTGTGGGGGCACCAACCTGAAAGACGGGTCCATGATCGCTAATTGATGCACACATATAGCCTCAACAAAAAACGTTTGGTCCCAGCCTATTTTCTTCTCTTCCTTTTTAGCCTTTACACAGGAACTTTGAATATGAAACCACCCTCGAGTCAATAGACATAGAAAACTTTTCTAGAGGAACTTGGCAATTTTAACAGTGAAGAATTGTCAGTTGTTACTGACGTCAACATGAAGATGAACACGTTATTATAATTTCATACTTGCAGAAAGGTGATCACATGATTGGACCTGGTTCTGGTTATATCAACACTGTATTCATATCCTACGCTCTACTTTGGGCTGTATAGGCAATGGTCCAACACAATGTGATATAAAATTAAAATCTGTCACTGTTTATCATTTTAAATTTTGTTTAACATTTTTCCTTTTTAAAACATGAAAAATTTTCCAAATGTAAACTACTTTTCCAAAAATATTTGAGCAAGTTTACGAATTAATTACAAAAGAATCAGTTTTTTCTGGCGTTGCTTCTGAATTGCTATTATGACGTCAGCCTACCATTTTGTGTGTCCAAATTGTCACTTTATCTCAGGGCACACCGTGTAGACCTGTATTCCTGTATCATATAGATTATATTAACACATTATTGTCCTTGCATGTTTAGACTGTTTCATGCATGTAAAGTCCTGTTAGTATTGTACGTGATGAACTGCATATGCCACGTTCCATTTGAATTTTTAAACAGTAAGTTAGTTATGTTGTAAATGGATATGATCTTACATTTGAAATCTGCATTACCTTTTTTTTTCACACCCGACAAGATGATGGTTTATCTCAGGTTGAGATGCATAAACTCCAAAACAAACGTGTAAGAATCTTTTATTTTATTTCTTTTAAGGAAAAGTGACATTGTGAAGTGCCTTCAAGAAACATTATTGGTAAGAATTAGGCGGGAACATTTGAGGCTAATGTCATCAGCTATTATCAAGTGCAACTGGTAATGAGCTGACTGACCTTTTTTGAGCTTATCTATTAAAAGAAAGCAGAATGTTACAAGCACATTGCAGATTGCCCAGATCTGAGCTTGAACATTATGAATCAGTTTGTTTTTTCACTTAATAGTCAAAAGCGCTAGGCTAACCAGAAACTGTATATGAAAGGAAAAATGAGGAGAAGGAAAGGGAGAAAGAGAAGGAGAAAACAAGAAGAAAGAGAGAAAAAAGCAGAGGAAAAAGAATGTAAAGGGTAAAAGAAGATGAAGAAGAAAACAGGAGAAAAAATTTTTCAACAGTTTTTATAACCTAGGTGCCTAGACGGCTCAGCCTGGTTCTCTATGGAATCCTCTGCCTATTATCATTTTGATTGTGTCTTTGCCCTTAATTTACTCCTTTTTTTTACATTTTTTTCTGCTGATGTGAAATTGTCTAACCTTTAGGTTGTTGTTTATATTTTCATTGGATGCTGAAAGAGATATGGTTGATTGGCCTTCTTTTTTGCTCTAATTCACAATTCTGTCTTCTTTCAAATTTGAATAGGTATATGTTGGATGGCACTTGATCTCAGTGATAAAAATGGCTGTCTGAAGAGGCACTTGTTTCTGGTACCTTACTGCTTGTTTGCAGCATTTACATGAAGTATCGGTGGGTCAGAGAGCTTCATAAGCACTAGGTCGCAGATGGTGGAAGACCAAAATTATAAGTCATGGTACACTTGATGTAGAGTTTGTTGGGAAAGATGCGCATGCAAGCACATTTATCAGGACAGATTTCTGTAAATTCTATACCCTTCCAGATGCAAAATTTGGGAAATCTACATAGTTCTTCATGGCAAATGGAACCCGATATTGAGTCCATCCGAAACTGTGTAATTCAAGAAATGTAAGTGCCATCACTGATTTCAGTTGTAATGAACATTGAACCTGCTCCAGCTTGCATGTCAAATTCTGGTCAAATCTTGTTGTGCTATTAGTATAAAGATACTTTGTTAATATCTTTAACAAAAGGAGTGGTAACCCATATAGCATCCTAATGCTTTGTATTCTGTTTCACTTGTTACTCTGTGTTTATTATTCCTTTCTTTGATTAGTAACATAGTTTGCTTTATAGTTGCACTATTTATTTTACTCGATGCTGATCACTACCTATATCTGCTGCAGTGTAAATTTTTTGCGGCGGAAACCTCATGCAACTGAAGTTGGACCCAGGTTACCTGATGTTGCAAGGCGACTGGAGCAAGGACTGTTCAAGAGTGCTTCTTCTAAGGTGTCTAAGCCTGCACTATAAAATATAAATATATGAAGCTTCACATGCATATGCCACATACTATATAGTTGGTTTTGTGTCTCTATTGGGATATCTGATGTTGGTTTTGCAGACTGGCCAAGAGAAAAAGATAAAGCTATTTCTTTAGTCGGCCAATACTTTGATAGATAAAAGTACACATCTCTGATTCTGTACAAATCATATTCCTGACCTTAGATTTTTCTTGTGATTAGGAAGAGTACATGGATACCAGTACATTACAGCGCCGGCTAGCAAATTTTATGAGTCGCTTCTCGGCTAGCAACCATAGTCAACAGTTACGACTGCGACACTATAATTCTTCATCTTCATCTATTGGGGCTATGATACCTACACCAGGTATGCCACAAAGTGGAAATGCAAATCCTTCAGTGTCTTCTGTCGGTAATTCTATGGTTGCTAGCAGCGGTTCTGCTTCTCTGGTTACAAGCTCTGCCAGCACGGCTAATTTGTTATCTACCAATGGGTCTGTTGGTGGAATGCAGCGTAATTCATTCAACTCGTCTGATGGTAAACTTTTTGTTCAAATGTCTCCTTGCGCACACTGATTTTGTATCATTTTTATATCTTATGGTGCATTGTACTTTTTCAGGACTGTTGTCTAATGGTTATCAGCAATCGCTTCCCAACACTTCCATGGGTTCTCGAAGCAACATGCTGTCATCATTGGGTACACCAAGACATTCAACTCAGATGATGCCTACTCCTGGGCTGAGTGATTCACGTTCATTGCCCATGAACCCTTCTACTGGAGTAGGAGGGTTTTCAGGTGTTGAATCTGTTGTAGCATCACAGCCGCAGCAACCTAGGCAGTATGCTAGCAGTCAAAATAACCGTATGATGCATAGCATTGGTGGCCAAATGGGCATTGGAATGCGCTCTAGCTTGCAGCCCAAACCTTCAGGTTATGTTTTCCCTAATGGGGTTCTAAACGGTGGGTTGGCGACTATGGGAAATAATGTACCATTGATGAATGGGATGCAACATTCTGAAGGATATTTGAATTCTTCTGCTTATGTGAACACTCAGAAACCTTTACAGCAGCATATGGATCAGCAGCCACAGCAGCAAATAATGCAGAATGGTATCTCTCTTTCCCTCTTCAGCCGGATCTGTATCTTGCTAATTTGACTGGATAGTTAGATTGCTCGGAAGCATTTACAATTTTTTTTCAGAAGTGCCTTTAATTTTTTCCCTTTTTTTCTCAAAATGATAATGGTTATATCTTCACATTGATTGAAGAAATCCTGATTGAGTGGTTCTTGGCAGGGGATGGGTATGCTGTTAACAACGCAGATATTTCTGGGTCTGGAAACTTGTATGGATCAGAAAGAAACAGTCAGAATGTGAATCCTCTTGGTTTGCACTCTAACATGAAATCTAACTCTGGATTGCAGTCTCGTCAACCAAACTTTCAATCGTTTCAACAGACACCTAATGTTAAGCCTCAAACAATTGATCATTCAGAAAAGATGAATATGCCAACATCCCATTCAAATCAGCACCATGCATTGCAGCCTCAGCAGCAGATACAAAGGGTTCAGCCACAACAATTTTCTAATCATCCCCATCAATCTAATGTGCAATTTGTACAGCATCAGCATCAGCATCAGCATCAAAAGAAAGATCAGAATGCACAGCAGCAATTGTTGAATGATAGCTTAAGGCATCCCCAGTTCCTAGGAAATGCTCAGCTTGCTTCAACTGCAGTTGGACAATTGCTACCAGGTCAAGAAGTGGAATTGCATGATGAATCTTTACATCATCCTTTGCCTGATCAGTATCAGTTTTCAGAATTACAGAACCAATACAATCCTGGTTCTTTAGCTCAAGATCTACCTAATGGATCACAGATACTCATCCAGTCATCGAGCTCTCAGGAATTGCATTCTTCTTTCTCACAGGCATCACATCAATTTCAGCAGATAATGCAACCACAGCAGCCAGTTCCTCAGGCCCAAAATCAATTTGCTGGCCTCACTGTTGGGCGGTCGGAGGTCCCTGTTACTGAAGAATGGCAGGCTGCACGGGAAGTTAAATCTCCTGGTGTGAATCAGTTATCTGCTGAGCAAAGGATGCAAGAAGACTCACGGCGAGTAATGCAACCTGATGGAGCTCAACGTCCTCATCTTACTGCACAGCGAACAGTTAATGGGAAAATTGTCTCCTCAGAAAATTATGCAGGGCCTCCAGGTTCAACGGTGACTTTATGTAGATCTGGAGGTAAAACCCCGCGGTCACGCCAGAAAGAGATTATTGACCAACAGAGGTGGCTTCTTTTTCTACGACATGCCAGAAATTGCTCTGCAGGGGGGAAATGTCCCCAGAAGCACTGTGTAACTGCTCAAAATTTGTGTAGACATATGGACAAGTGCCATGACATACACTGTAATTATACTTATTGTTATACAACCAAGAAGCTGATGAATCATTTTAATAGCTGTCGTTCCGCTGCTTGTGCTCTTTGTGTTCCTGTTAGACGGTGGATTTCTCGCCAGAAAGCCTGTGCAACCCAACCATTGGATGCCATGGAACCTAATTCAACCAATGGCATGTTGAAGACTCCTACAGTGGATGCAAATACAACCAAGATGACACCAAAAAATATTAGTTCTGCCTCAGAAACTTCAGATGATCTGCAGCCATCACTAAAGCGAGTGAAGCTTGAGAACAGTGCCCCTTCATTTGTTATGCCCAGAGGTGGGTTAGTGCATGATAATACTTCTGTTGTCGAGGGATTGGATGAAAGGCCACATGGAACCCAACAGCCTGAAGCACTTATTCCTACAAGGTCTGATGTGGTGGATGTAAAGCTAGAATCACCCATGAACTCTGTTTGTGGAACTGGTGATAAAATTATTGAAGCTGAAAATAACAAAAATGGCATTGATAATTCGGTCATGATAAAACCTGAGGTTGAGCCTCAGATATCTAATGATTCTGTTACTGATTTTAAGCAAGAAGTAGTTCCAGCTCGGAATGAAATTGATCAGGTGAAACAGGATATGAAGTTGGATAGTTCTGGGTCGACGGCAGATCATACAGCTGGGAATAAATCTGGGAAACCAAAAATCAAAGGAGTTTCTTTGACTGAACTTTTTACTCCAGAGCAAGTTAGGGAACATATTGTTAGCCTTCGGCAATGGGTTGGCCAGGTCAGTCCTCTTCACTTGTGCATCCTTCTGGACGTTGTTAAACTGCCCTATTTGTGGTCATTGCCTTTATTTTTCGGTGTAACAGACAGGAGTCGATTCAACATGTAGCATTATGTTTTATAGCTTTTCAATATGTAAAAATTGGAAAATGGGTATCGCTGAATGTAAAATACAGATACTGAAGAACTTATCTTTTGTTTATGTCTTTTTCCAATTTCCATGACTCTTCTTGGAAAAGTTTGATCAATTTGTTATTGGTTTAATATTTGACGATTTCCAACATGTTTCTTTTGGACATTGGCAGAGCAAAGCAAAAGCTGAAAAGAACCAAGCGATGGAACACTCAATGAGTGAGAATTCCTGTCAGTTGTGTGCTGTTGAGAAACTTACATTTGAACCTCCTCCTATATACTGCTCATCATGTGGTGCTCGTATCAAACGTAATGCAATGTATTACACCTTTGGAAGTGCTGATACACGTCACTACTTTTGCATACCATGCTACAATGAGGCCCGGGGCGAGAACATTGAGGTTGATGGAATGACAATAGTAAAAGCACGGATGGAGAAGAAAAAGAATGATGAGGAAACTGAAGAATGGGTAAATAAAATTCCTGTTGAAAATGTTTTTGGTGGAAGGGCTTTGTCATGTGATGCAAACTGTGTTTCCTTTTTCTTATTTTTTCTGATTGCTTTCTTTCTTGTTTACTACAGTGGGTTCAATGTGATAAATGTGAAGCATGGCAGCACCAAATTTGTGCACTTTTTAATGGCAGGAGAAATGATGGGGGGCAGGCTGAGTATACATGCCCTAATTGTCATATAGCAGAAATTGAAAGGGGAGAAAGGAAGCCCTTGCCACAAAGTGCTGTTTTAGGTGCAAAAGATTTGCCAAGGACAATTCTTAGTGACCATATTGAGCAGCGGCTTTTTAGGAAATTGAAGCAAGAGAAACAGGATAGGGCAAGAGCACAAGGGAAGAGTTTTGATGAGGTAGATCGTGCTAAATATTATCATAATTATTGTGTATATTTAATGGTTGAGAGTTGTGACCTTATTAAGAGAACATTGTTGATAAGTTATTTTCTTTTCTTTTTTCTTTTTTTTTTAAGCCTCTCTCTCTCACGCACACACAGAAACATATGCATACATGTGTTATTATCCTGTTTATGGCGGCTTTACACTACTCCAAAAGGCATCTGGATTAGCTTTACCTGTCTTAAGGCAATTTTGTCAAGATTCTAGGTTTTGTTACTTTTAGTCATGAATAATTCATCATAAATAAATAATTTCAGTGTCTTGAATGGCTAAAATGATTCGCCTTATGATCCCTATTGATCTGTTTGGTAAGATCCTCTGGGTTTAGCATGTTCAGAATGCCACCTTGAGGATTATTGGATTTTAATGATACTGGTTTTCATTATGAAAATATTTTTAACTCTTTTAACAAAGATTGTGTGAATCTTTGTGACTGATTTTGTATTTGAACTTATCAAAGTAAATTGATGGTCCTGTCTCTGTTCTCTTTTATTCATGCCATTTGATATTGGGTTTCTTAATACATAAAATGATATTTGGGACTATGGCCTCCTGGCATGATTTCAGAGAAACTGTCCTTATGACTGATATTGCAATTTGAAATTTCCATACTGATGACATTTCCCCCTTAATAACAGGTACTGGGAGCTGAAGGTCTGGTTGTCAGGGTTGTATCATCAGTTGACAAAAAATTAGAAGTAAAACCACGATTTCTTGAAATTTTCCAAGAGGACAATTACCCTTCAGAATTCCCATACAAGTCGAAGGTGTTTGATTATTATTTTTTTAAAATTCAAGCATATAGGAGACACATGAGACACATATCAAACGCTGATATAATCTTGTGGATGCTTGCGTTCAGGTTGTTTTGCTGTTTCAAAAGATTGAAGGGGTTGAAGTTTGCCTGTTCAGCATGTATGTCCAGGAATTCGGTTCAGAATGCCAACAACCTAATCAGCGCCGTGTTTACCTTTCCTATCTTGATTCTGTTAAATACTTTAGACCTGAGGTGAAAACTGTAACAGGAGAGGCGCTTCGTACCTTTGTCTATCATGAAATATTGGTAATGGTTAATGATCTCTTGTGAATTTACTGATGGTTTTGAGTATAGACAAATAATAAACATTTTCTTGATGTTAATTTTTTTCTTGATTTCTTGCTTTTGCCTGGTCTTAATGTGTTGATTTTTTTTTTTAAATAAACATGCCAATTTTTTATTTGGTGCTTTGACAGATAGGGTACCTTGAATATTGTAAGAAGCGAGGATTTACCAGCTGTTATATATGGGCTTGTCCTCCATTGAAGGGAGAAGACTATATTTTGTACTGCCACCCTGAAATTCAGAAGACACCCAAATCCGACAAGCTCCGGGAATGGTGCTCTCTCTCTCTTTCTCTCTCTCTTCCCCTAATGAAATTTACACTCAATTGACACTTTTTTCTCACTGAACATAGTTGGCTTGATGCTTTGTTATTAGGTATCTGTCAATGCTGCGCAAAGCTACAAGGGAAGATATTGTTGTAGATCTGACCAACTTGTATGATCATTTCTTTGTGACGACTGGTGAATGTAAAGCAAAAGTCACAGCTGCTAGGTTACCTTATTTTGATGGTGATTACTGGCCTGGTGCTGCGGAAGATATGATTAATCAGCTTAGACAAGAAGAAGATGGAAAAAAGCAACAGAAGAAGGGGAAAACAAAGAAGACTATAACTAAGAGGGCCCTGAAAGCTGCAGCCCAGACCGATTTATCTAGCAATGCATCTAAGGATGCTCTTTTGATGCAAAAGGTTAGTTGAGCAGTTCACCACCTGTATTCATGGTTGTCTGTGGCATCCCCTTTTGAAACTTGAGGTTGAGGCAGTGTTGTACGTATCGTATGATACAAGGCCGTATCGTACGATATGTACCGTATCGTTTGCAAAATACGATACGATACGATACACCCCCTGTATCGTAAATAGGGGTGTATCGTGCCTGTATCGTACGATACATACGATACAAGCCCTCGTATCGTACGATACGGTGCAATATGCCCCGTGTCGTATGATACGGGCTGATTTCAGAAAAGGGGGGCTCGAATCCCACTTTTTCGAGTTTTCTTTATAAAAACCCGTCCCTTCTTCATTTCTAACCTACAGATTGTGCCGCCGTGGAGGGAGATCATCGATTTCCATCGTTAAATCATTGATTTTCAAAGTGAAATCATCAATTTTAAACCATGGATTTGTGCTTCGGTGGCTGTGTCCCGTTGGGAGGAAAGGGGTTTTTTTAAATCGTGAAGATGAAGAAGAAGATAGAGATGAAGATGAGAATGAATATGATGATGATTATGAATATGAGTCAAAAGTGATTTCATTTTATATTTATTGACATTGAACATTTTCACAATTTCATTATCATCTTGTGATGTAATACATAACATCTAAAACTTGTTTTTTGATGTGGTATCTCATAGACTTATGGGCCTTATGACTTATGAATCTATGGTTGTGAAATTATGATATATGTTATGTAATTGTTGACTTGTTGTGCTTTCTAGATTGATATTGTTATGAATTTTGATGTTTACGAATGATGAACTGTAACTTTATAGCAATAATAAGTCTATCATTCTGTGAAACATGTTTTTTATGAAGAACATATTATTCTTGATTTTTACTGATTTTTTATGAAATTTTCGAATTTTCTTCCTATTTTTTCTGATTTATTAAAAAAAACGATACAGTTACGATATTTTACAATACGGTGTATCTTAAAGCCAGACCGATACGGCTTACAATATGCTTTTTACAACATTGGGTTGAGGGTTGCACATAAAATCGTCATTGCAAGTATTTTGTGTCTGTGGCATCTGCTTTTGAATTTGTTTGTGTTTCATGTGAGACCAAATTCTTATGTCAGCTTGGATTAAAAAATTTGTAACTTTGGTGTTCATTTTTTTTGTTTATGTTTCTCTCTTTGTACAGCTTGGTGAAACAATCTGCCCAATGAAGGAGGATTTCATAATGGTTCACTTACAGCACACATGTTCTCATTGTTGTCGTCTTATGGTGTCTGGAAAACGTTGGGTTTGCAGCCGGCAGTGCAAAAATTTCCAGCTTTGTGACAAGTAAGCTATTTATTTTTTTTTCCTGCTTTTTAAAAGGTTTCTTGATTGGAAGTATTGTGCTGAATAGCAGGCACCAGGCAATGAGTACATGCTACAATTTGGGTTCTATATGATCTGCTGCGTTTCTGTGTTGCATTCTCACAAGCAGTGTGATGCTCAGTAGCATAGAGCACTGTCATGATATTTTCCTAGGGAACTTTTCCATAACCATTAAAAATTAAAATGTACTTTCATGCTCCGCCTGCATTTTTTTCCCAACTATCTGGGCAGAGGGACATGAATGTCCATAGTAATGGAATTGTGGTGGATTTATGCCGTCCAATTGGGTAGATACAAGTTATTACCAGAAGTATCAGTTATTTTTTAGGGGATGATGAACATATAAGGCTGCTAATATTTTTGCATACCTAGCTACGTATGCTTGTCCATATTTTGTGTGGCTAAAAAATGGGTGGAATTAGATTATTTTCATATTTTGTTGGTTTCTTTTATCTTCTCTGGGCTTGGCATAGTTTTTTGTATTTCCAAGAACTACAGCTGCTCTGTAGTTTTTCTCCCTTAGATGCTCCTTGATCTGATTCAGTTGATTTTTTATAGTTTTGATCTTCATAAAAACAAGGTTTTGCACTCTCTTGAACTGAAACGGATATACCTTATAAGTGATAAATGTGATGACTATATCATTCGAGAATTAGAAATGCACTAGGATACTGTCTCTAGATGCAATACGGGGAAAGTGTTCATTCACATAGTCATGATTTTTCATTGGGAGTTGCAGACCATTGTCATCGTGCACTTGTAACATTAGCAGTAAAACTGCTCACGTTTCTTTATCATGATAAAGGCATTGAGGAAGGGAGGGAAGGTGGGTCCTATCCAGTCCTACCTCATAGAATTTGCAGGTCTATCCCTGCAATGATTCTCTGACTATCTGAACTTTCTGTCTCTTTCTGTTCCCACGGAGGTACAACCATCACGACTCGACGACGGAACTATATGAAGCATTTTGAGGTAGTCCTCGAGGTTAAATTTTCAACAGAAACTATTTTCTTCTAATGAAATGAAACAAGTACCCTTAAATTGACATACAAATATTTTTTATTACTTTAGTCCATTTGCTGAGTACGACTAAAATGAGCTGCTACATGGTTAAAGTTGCAGAATGATGGGTTTGTTTTGAGGGTGCAAATGTTAGGAATGGATTTGTCTATAACTCGGGTAAATTGTGGGAAAAAACCAGTTCTCTCTCTCTCTGCCTCTTGTTTCTTGACTTGAAGCTCTGTTATGCATACCTCTGAGGTTTATGTTCTCTTGGTCATAAAAAGGACGACTTGGAAATCTGCTGTGTTCAACTGCTTTGCTATAATATCATAGTTCAGTTGTTTCACTTGTCTATTCTGATTTTGTTCAATTTTTAGATGTTATGAAGCAGAACAAAAGCTTGAGGAGAGGGCTAGGCATCCCGTGAATAGTAGAGACAAGCACATTCTCTTTCCTGTGAGTGGCTATTCTTACTGGGCTAGTTTGTTGTGGAATGTTTTTCTGGAGATGTCATTGAAGAAGGTGTATTTAGTTCTAAGATTCTATTAAAAATTTTGTGCTTTCATTCAGGTTGAGGTGACTGATGTGCCTGTAGACACGAAGGATAAAGATGAGATTCTAGAAAGTGAATTTTTTGACACAAGACAGGCCTTTTTGAGTCTTTGTCAAGGGAATCATTACCAATATGATACCCTGCGGCGTGCCAAACACTCTTCTATGATGGTTCTGTATCATCTGCACAATCCCACTGCTCCTGCGTTTGTGACGACTTGCAACGTATGTCACCACGACATTGAGGCAGGCCAAGGATGGCGTTGCGAGGTCTGCCCTGATTTTGACGTCTGCAATGCTTGCTATCAGAAGGATGGGGGCATTGATCATCCTCATAAACTGACAAACCCACCATCTACAGCTGATCGTGATGCTCAAAACAAAGAAGCGCGGCAAAAGCGAGTCTTGCAGGTGTTATACCTTTGTCTGTTGCATGATATGCTGCAGGGTCCATTATTTGTGAAGTTCTCTTTTGTTATTGAAGTTGCTGGTTGTTTCTCTAGCTGGTTATTTTATGCTGATTATCATTTAGTTCTATCTCTGGATGGTTGGGCTTTTTGTGCCCCCAAGTTAATGGGTACCTATGTGTAGGTCTGATGCTTGTTGTCCATACTTCAAGCCTCTATGTCAAAACAAAAAGGTAGGATAACTGGATAATCTTTGATAGCACAGTGAGGAAAGGTTCCCTGAAAAAGGCAAGGGTTTATTAGCTGTTACTGATGGGTACATGAATGAAAAGAAATTCCTTTTTTTTGCTTACTACAGAACAAAAAAGAAGTATATACTTATTTTAGTCTACAGGGTCAATTGAACCTCAGTTTCATGTCACTGTCAGGCCATGAGGGGGCTGGATAAATTTTCTCCTGCAATCCAATATCAGGGCGGCTTTGCCAAAAGTTTCATGGAATGCTTTAGGAAGACAAAGTTGTTACAGTTTACTTTACTAAGTGGACACTATAAGGAGGCTTTGGTAGTGAATATAATGATAAGCTAATGTTTGTCGAGCTTATATATAGTTGAATATGATTGGTTGACCTTCACAAAGGAAAAGGCTTATTTTTTTTCTTCACTCTCGTGGCTTTCTCTCTCCCTGTGTCATAATTATTATTTTATATTTAACAACTATTTTTTCTTAAATTTTGTCTTAAATTACTTCTTACTGAGATATCTTGCTGGGTGAAAAATATCTAGAAGAGTAAAAACTTAGCGCATGAGTTGTGACATATCATATATTCTGTAAAGAACCAGAGAAGGATATTAGATTTATTCATTGTTATTCATCCTTTTACTTGCCTTGTCTATCTTTGTTTCCAGTTAGTGCTAGGTCAAGGTTGGGAAATGCATGCACTTGGTCTTGCATGGTAGCATTAACTATCTTCCCTCATTTTCATTATTTTCAAGTTTCTCAATTCTTTCTTCTGCATGGAGCAGTCTATTAGCATATAATAGGTGTTCACATTGCTATGCATCTGTGCCACAACCTTGGATGGTTTTTGCTAACCAGAGGTCTTCATCCAGTTGACTTTTTGTTTTGTAGTCATTCTGATATCAGGGAATTTTTATTTCAAAACCACTCTAATGCTGTCCAACATTTGCATTTTGCTGCAGCTACGAAAGATGCTCGATCTTCTGGTGCATGCTTCTCAATGTCGTTCTGGGAACTGCCAGTATCCGAATTGCCGTAAGGTTAAGGGTCTATTTCGTCATGGTAGCCTCTGCAAAGTCCGTGCATCTGGAGGTTGCCAGCTATGTAAAAAGATGTGGCATATTCTGCAGCTGCACGCTCGAGCTTGCAAGGAGTCCGAATGCAATGTACCTCGTTGCAGGTGAGTTACTGTATTTTTTTTTTGCTCTGGGTTTTTCCATGGTCATATTGCATTTTGCATAGATCTTTACACGCTGTAAAATTTCAGGGACCTGAAAGAACATTTAAGGAGGTTGCAGCAGCAATCTGAGTCACGACGCAGAGCTGCAGTGATGGAGATGATGAGGCAGCGTGCAGCTGAGGTTGCAGGGAACACGGTCTAGTCCACTAGTCAGTTTGTCGGGAATGCTCAGCTACCATGTTTCAATGAGAAATCTTTGGCCAATATTATGCTCATGGAATGCGCAGATGCGTTAGGTGCCAGGAATGATCTACTGCACTTGACGGCAGCCGCACCTCAAAGTGGCGGTTCACCGCCAATCGGCATCCAAATCTGTTCAGCAACTCTGCTCAAGTCTGGCTCTCATGATGCAAGCAATGAGCAGCTGGCCCAGACACTCGCTCCAACACTGAGAGCCTCCTGATAGAGCAGTTGTGATGGCTGTCCGCCCGCGGCATGTCATTCTTTCATTTATTACCTTGTATTCAACCGCCATTTTAAGGGATGGCAGATGTATAATAGGTCTTCAATAATTCGATTATCGCTGCAAGTGAAGGGAATCCGGCGAAAGCAACACCCGTGGTGTACCTATACCGCCTACCTGGTTGATCAGGTTGGTAAGGTTTTTGTTGTACTAAAATGCTATTCCAAAGATATGGCTGATGTATGATATGTGGCTCAGTAACTTGTTTGTGCCATAAAGGGGGATCAAAAAAAAAAAAGCAAATTTCAATCTAACATGCCCATGTCTCAATATGGTGCTCCTAAAGAAGAGGTGGTGCAAACCTTTTTTTTTTCATAAATATATGATTGTTCAGAGTTTTGACATCGATTGTTTCTCAAGGAACTTTGAGGGTGTGTTTGATTGGAAGGAAAAGTTTTATTTCAGACGATGAAGCACAAGTTCTTGGGTGTACCATATGGACTATAAATCATTGCTAACGCTAGTGTTGATGTTAATATCAATGTAGTAACTGATTTTTGGTGATGAATTTTAAAATTTTAGCCATCCATCAAGGGGTTGAAGAGTCTATACATATACATAAGACTTCATAACTTTATAATTTTCCTCTCTCTCTCTCTCTCTTTTCCCATGCCTCTTATTTCTCTTTCCACATCTTTTATTTCATTTTTTTTAAGTTGTATTGTATATTTTCGCTTTTGTTTCTATTTTGCGGTTTGTTATTGTAAATAGGGGATTTTTTGTTTTCAATTTTTGTATTTAGGAGATTTCTTGTCCTCAAATTTTGATATACATTTTCATTTTATTGACGCTCTCTTTCTCTCTCTCTCTCTCTCTCTCTCTCTCTCTCTCTCTCTCTACAGACACGCACACACACAACTTCTTCCAAATTTGTTCTACACATATGGACACACATCTCCTTCCAAATTTGTTTTATCAGAGGTTGTTTGATTGTTGTTCATTGAGACAGGACGTTCTGTCCATTATACTATTGTCTTGTTCTCATGGACAACGATGTTTCTTGTCTGCCGTTTGATAATTTTTGAAACAGAACACTATGATCCTTTTGTTCGCCGTTTGTTTTGTATATGTTCGTTCTGTCCGTCCTATTTGACGTTTGTTTCTGTTTTGTCTGATCTATCTGTTCTGTTTAATGTTTGTGTTTTTCATTCATGGTCTTTGTCTGTGTTCATTTTGTTCTGTTCAAAGTGTGTTCTATCAAGTGTTTGTACCTTCTATTACCAGTTTTATCTATTATATTTGTTCTATCCACTATATGAAATTATATCCATATCAAATTAGGTGCATCGAGAAAACACCAAGTCTAACCCCACAAAAAAGAACACATTCAACTAGCAATTTTTTTTCCCTTTTTTGTGAAAAATTGGAAACGGAAAGACACAAAATCTTTGTTTTTTAATCACCATAAAAAGATATTTTATGAGCACTTCCTTAGTTGGAATCAATTGGACTATGAAAATAACTACCTTACTTGTTCCATATGTCATGAATATTTATATTTACATGTTCTAAGCAATACACGGGCAATCTCAAGTTAGATTGATTATGTCAAAATAGTCTTTTCAAGTTGCAAGAAGATTATAGTTTGAAGTAACAACGTTTAAGCCTCAAGTTTTGCATATGAGTCCATAAAGCCAACTTTGCCATGTTCTTCAACTTTGGATCTTATTAGATACAAATTAACAACATGCCACAAAGATAGCACTACTCATTCTTTACGAAACGAACGAAGAATATGAAGTAATTAAACAAGCAACACACTGCCATATTTATCCAGCCTATGAAATTTCCTCAACATTCACACTACAAAGAGCTAAAAGTTCGGCACTAGACGACCAGGCCAGGCAGCCATGGGTGCTCACACCTCTACCGTCCATCCATTTCAATTTCGAAGGAACCATTATATGGCCAGCTTCTGTCAAGAGCGGCTGCAACTCTGCCTTCAATCTTTACATGCTTTGAATAGTATTTGTTGATAACATTTATAAATTCAT
Source organism: Nymphaea colorata (assembly GCF_008831285.2). Classification (NCBI taxonomy): domain Eukaryota; kingdom Viridiplantae; phylum Streptophyta; class Magnoliopsida; order Nymphaeales; family Nymphaeaceae; genus Nymphaea; species Nymphaea colorata. Next base: position 1,643,394 of record NC_045138.2, on the reverse strand, counting down.
ACTGTAATACAAGTGAAAGAAAGAAAAATAAAAAAGGAAAACGACACACCCCTTTCACTTTTTGCAGAAGCTCCACTGGAATTCCATGGTTCACCAACCACAACAAGTGCAAAGCCACGATCAAGTTCTATTTTCTATAGCACAAAATAATTATTAAACACATATCAACTCGATGCTCTATGATCGAGCAACGACAAATGGCCTATCAACATGGGAATTCAAACTTGAAACAAAGCCTACATAAGCGTATCAATGACTACAAGAGAAGTCTCCACTCATAAAAGAACATCAAGGGAGCAAGATGTAGTCCTAATTTCCACATATAGGAAGATTGAAATATATTAAAAGTATAAAAAAATTGCCATTAAAAGTATAAAAAACTGTTGCTAAAAGAACATAAACCATCAGTGCATTTCAGTAACAGAGTCTTAATCCTTTACCATATAACAACATCCAACAACTAACAAATTAGAATATATATAGCACAATAGTAATGTTTAAGGGTTTCTTTCCGAGTGAAAATGAAAAAAAGTGAGAAGCACAACTTGCTTAAAGAATAAATAAAGGTTCGTATGCTTCGGAACCAAAGCTATTGATAAAATTTATAGAAAAAGGGTGCTCCACCAAGATCTGTTCATAGGTATCTACTTTCTTTAGGAAAGAGAGTAACCACCGTAAGATTGGAGACTAAACGACTGCAGCTACCCACATTTACTGTGCCCCTCCTCATCCTTTCATCATGTAGTTGTCGAAGATCCCTGTTTCTAGAAAACCTCAACCAAGATGATTTCGTGATCACTTTTGTTATTTCCATTACAAAAAAAAAAGTATGCAAATCAGGTGATTCTTTCCACCCCTTTTGGAAGATTGAAGGTCTGCGGGAGCTCCAAAAAGCTTCAAGTCTATTTCTGCTCTGCATTTACTCTCTAGCTTCTCAAGCTATGGTTTTGGTTAGATAACATGTTCCAATTTTTTTTTTGTCGCAAACATGAGGTGGCAAAATGATTGAGAAGGAACATACCAAATTTGTTTACAACTGTCAAATGTGGACCAGATGAACTAAAATACAAATGCAAGTCATTTAAGAATTTCAGCAAACACTTCATCTGCGGCTAATGAATTTACAAAGTAACATCAGACAGAAAACCTAACAGGCACATTGCTCTGCTAGTCATATTTTTGGTAACAGTACAGAGAGGATGCCCTTAAAAATTGCTTGGCTTTGTAGGCTGGTAAGAAAGAGCGCAAAGGGAAGAAAAATATAAGCACACAAATATGTTTTTCAATGGCGTTTCAAGGATGCCATAAAAATTTCACCATTTCAATGGCATGGATAGATGCAGGAAGGAAGGGAGAGAGACAACGAGAGAAAGAAAGAGAAAAGGACCCCAAATCGACGTAAAGGAGCAAGAACCCTAGTTACTGCAAATCAGGGACAAATAGAGGGAAGGAGCGAGAGAGAAAACAAGAGAAAAAGAGAAAAATGAAAACCATACCTCACCTGAAAAAAGTTATTCATGGCAATGGAGCCCCTTGCACCAATGAAGTTGGGTTCAAACACTTGATAGAACAGACACTTTGAAAAGAAAAAAACGAACACAGACAAAGACCATGAATGAAAAACACAAACATTAGACAGAACGGACAGATCAAACAAAACAGAAACAAATGTCAGACAGAACGAACAAAACAAACAGAACAGACATATACAAAACAAACGGCGGACAAAAAGATCATAGTGTTCTGTTCCAAAAATTATCAAACGGTGGATAAGAAACATCGTTGTCCATGAGAATAGGACAGTAGTGTAATGGACAGGACGTCCTGTCTGTCCCGTCCCAATGAACAACAATCAAACAACCTCTTAAGGATCTATCACGCGGTAAAAGCAATGGAGTGACAGACCCCCACCATCTTTGCTGCCCAGGGCATTGGAGACCACTGTGGGAGGGAAGCAAGTGGAAGCCATGACTTAAAAAAGAAAAATTGATGGTAGTTTCATGGTTTTGTATACCAAGTTAGGGACTTTGCCGAGGAGAAGAGGAGGAATGAGAATGGAAGAAGTCGATGATGGAGAAGCAGGTGACCACACAGAGGCAGAATGCAGTAACATAGGAAAAGAGAATGTTGGACAGCATAGTTATCCTTAGATAAACCACAACAAAGATAACATGTTTTGGAGGAGTGGTACAAAGCAATGACGGAGCAGCTTCATGGTGGCTGTGTGGGCAGCTCACAAAAATTTGTTTATTTTTATGTTTATGCTTTATTATATTTGATTGAACGTATAAGTGACCCTAAAAACATTAAAGTTATTGAATTAGTGCCCCTCCAACCAAAATTTCTGGCTTCACTAATGGTACAAAGATTGCTTTGCCAATTGATGATTCTTGACGTGATTTGCATAAAAAAACACCAAATCTCTTCCCTCATATTCTTAAAATGCAATTACTCACTCTTTAGCTTGTGACTTTGCACGAGAAGGGAACTATGACTGCCAACTGAGAACTATGTCTTCCTCACATCATCCAGATCCTTGCTTTGAATATATGTGATATTTGTCCCTTGAACCAGGTTGGATCGTATGAACGCATGCTTTTCTACCTATAGTTAGTTTGAAGCGATGGCTTAAGATTTGCCATGTTTTTTTTTTTAATAGTCACACCTTCTGAAATGAAGTTGGGTTCAAGAAGTTTAGCATAGCTGGTCAGGGCAGTGGCTAGTACGAGGTCAGTTGTTGGTTTGGTTCGTACGAGTGACAGAACTTTGTGTATGCCTAGAAAAACTTAAACCTGGTAAATAGGAGTAAGCCTGGGCATCGGATCGGCCTCACCCGAAACCCAGGCTGGGTTGGGCCCAACAATTAAAACCTGAGCTCGACTCGATTAAATTAAAAAATATATATTTTTAATATAAAATAATGTATAAATATAAATAACCGTAATAAGATATTATAATTATATATAAATAATTAATACAATAAATATTAAAAAACAATTATCGGGCCCACTGAGGCCGGCCCGATAAATCATCGTGCCGGCCCGGTGCCCGTTTTTCAAAGTCCAAGCCCGAGTCGGGCCAGGTACCTGGTACTCGCCAGCGGCCCAACCTAGTACCCAGCCTTAGACAGGAGTATTGATTTGGAGATTTTACATTGTCCAACGACTTACAAATTCTCATGTGCTTGAATGTAGTTTAATTTCCCAAGTCAAAAACTACTAAAAGAAAGAAAAACTTGAACCAGGGTATGTGGCAAACAAGATCAGTTCAGTAAGCCAGTAGACCAATTAAAAGGTGTTAATTCTGCTTCTTCTCATAGTGAGGATGGTTGGAAAATGAGCCAATGAATGAAACAACAATTATCTTTAGATTAGTTCAATCTCCACTCATAATTATCTTGGGGCCAGCCCGAGTAATTTGATAATGAATATGGTTTATTTGAACGTGCATCGTAAATTGTTTGATCAATATTAGATGTGCAGCTTGAGCTTGTGTTTGCAATTTACAAGGATGAGAGTACAATCACTATTCAATATTTAAATACCAAGTTGATTTTTTGCTCATAAGCCCATTGAAATTAAAGATGCAAATGAATAAGGCAAGGAATTTGATTCGATAAACAAAGGTATATATATTAATGGGGAGTATGTATAGGTAGATTATTAACAGTTTATTATTATTTTTTATGAAGTTTCTACTAATTCCAGTACGTTAGGTACATGTTTCTAACTATTTTAGCATTGAGTAAATGCACTATTGTGCTAACAATCAGATTACAAACAGTAAAAAACCAAAACAGTAAGCTAATGCTCATTACAACCTTTTGAAGGCGACTTGATGAATAGTTTCCTTATTTATAAGAAGACTTCAAATTGTTATAACTCAAAAAATTATCTACAACTTTAGAAAATGGTTTCAAAACAATGTAATATGTGTTTGCCAACTTTGTTAATAACAGTAAATTCTCGCATAATTGGAATTTTCGATTTAGAAAGCCGCAAACAGATCCGACCATGCTAAAATGAGCCAGGCAGGTGGGAGAGAAGGAACTTAACATGTGCAACGGTGATTGTTGTCATTATTTTTGGTAAAAAAGAAAAGGTGTTTTTTTATAATATTGTGAAATTAGAGAACTAAATGGAAATTTCTGTGCTTCGCCCGAGGAGTACGCGAGGACAAGTCACAAGACGGGTACATTGACGCCGAGGGAGAGAGGGAGAGGATTCTTCGTTTCAAAGCAAGTCGAGCCTTTCCTCGAGTTCGAGTAAGTCTATTCTCTTTCTTTCTGTAAATTATTCTTCTGGTGAATGATACTGTTCGCTGCCGTGATGGATGCGATGCGGCTTAATCCTTTCCATTTCTTAGAATTTTCTTCCGTTTGGACTGTTTTTCTTTGGAGCTGTGAGACCCTTGTCATTGTTCTTGGTTCTTGCTTTTGTTTTGTGGAGGCTTCAGTGTTTATGCCATCGTGTCCAGGTTTGGACGTCGAACGAGTGAAATCGCGCCCCTGGTTGTGTTCGAAGAGACTTAGTTAGTTGCGTGATTTTGGTTTCTTTGTTTTAGGGAGACGTGGTCTCTTGGAGAAAATTTTGGATTTTTTTGCGAATTTTCTTTCTTAAGATCTGTAGCGGTTGTTTCATGGAGACAACGGTTGGTTCAAGTATTGGATCTTGTTAAGTGGAGCTAGTGAGTATAATCTGGGGAGGGTTTGACGTAGGCTGCTGAAGTTGTTTGGCGGAATTAGGGTCTTAATGATGGGAAGTCTCACATGCTTAAGTTTTAGTTGATTACGTCCAGCTACTGTTTCAAGGGATTTGGGCTGTGCCATCGTTTTGCAAGGTGGCCTTCTTTGTTTTCTGTTTCGGGGATTTGTGGTCGTGGCTGGATGGATTGGTGTTTTTATAAATTGTGTCGTGGATTTCACTAGATTGTTGTGTGGCGATGAGAATTTTTCTTATTCTGTTCTCATTGGGACCTGTGGTCGTTTTGGGGATTTAGGTAATTGCAAAAGCTTGGAATCATCTTAAATGGTGAGCGAATCGGTGGAAAAGGCGAATTGTTTGGATATTGGGAAGTTTGTGGTTCGGCGTGGTTCAGAGGAGATGGACATGGAGGAGGATGAGGAGGCCCCGACTCATCTGAACACCACGAACGGTTGTGGTTTCTTGGTGGTGTCGACGGACAAGCTGTCAGTGCAATACACTGCAAATGCTCTTCATGGGCATGATGTGGGTGCTGTTCAAAGCAATTGTCCTGCGCCTATTCGTCGGCTTATGTATTACTTTGAGATTTATATCAGAGATGCTGGTCAGAAGGGCACAATCTCAATCGGTTTCACGGCCGAACGGTTCAAGATGAGAAGACAGCCTGGGTAAGGCAGTTCTTGCTCGTCTTTCTTTGCCATCGAGTCTTTCTTCTTATGGGTGACAAATTTTACTGTTCTAGGGATTAAGGTGTTATACATTGTGTTATGACTTTCTACTGTGCATCGGCCTTGACAAAAACTTGATGGGTATTTTACTATTAGAGAAGTAAAATTTAGGGAGATGCTCATCCCACATGGCTACATTCTAATTTTAAGTATTTTACAACAGGTCCCTGGACAAGTCGTTTTTAGTTTCCTTTCCTTTTCTTTTTTCCTTGTTTATGTTTTGTCTCTTTCTTTCTTCCCTTTTTCTTGAAGTATCGGTACTGAGATGAAATGAGTGGAACTTTTACCTATGTATCTTTCTTCTCTTTCTTTCTTTCCATTTTTCTTGAACTATTGGTACTGAGATGAATTTAGTGGAATTTTTGCCTATGTATCTTTTTGTTATATTTATGTGTCTGATTCTGTTGTATATCACATGTTCAACTTCATTTTTAGCTTCACAATCTATGCTTCGTTTTATTTTATTTGTTCTATCTGGTTCCTTTTTGTTGATATCAATTTATAAGTGCTGATATAATCTTCTGACAGGTGGGAAGCTAATAGCTATGGATATCATGGAGATGATGGGTTTCTTTACCATGGACAAGGAAAGGGCGACACTTTTGGCCCCAAATTCACCACTGGTGATACAGTTGGTGGTGGTATAAATTATGCTTCACATGAACTGTTTTTCACGTATGGAAGTTTCTTGTTTCTCTAAATGATAATTTAGTTGCTTGGACCTTTTTCTAGCGTCGAACTAATCATGCAAATATTTCTGACAATACGTTTCCGATAGCCTGGCATTTTGAATTTTGTAGCTCTTCTATGTTGTATATTTCTGAAAATTGGTAACCTAGAAATTTATATTATCATCATTGTTTTTATATTATACTGCCATTTAGAAACTTATGCTATGGCAAATCTGATATGCAGCAAAAATGGGAAGCTGGTTGGATCAGTTTGTGAGAACATAAAGGGCCCTATGTTTCCTACCATTGGTGTTCACAGTCCTCATGAAAAGTATGATTGTTGACCTCCATTTTTTACTTGGTTTGCCAGGGGTTTGATGTAATTTCTGTTTCCCACATGTTTTTGTTTCCAGTGCAGTGCTGCATTTGTTGTGATGACTAATTGATCAAAAGGAACAAGTATTTTTTGTAGGAAAGAAATGTTCTTTTTGCTTGCGTTATGACTTAAAGTCTTAAACTTCAATACAATGTTATAAAAGGCGTAGCATAATGTGTATCGGGTGGGCCGACCTATACATTGTATTGTAACATATCGTAAACGTAACGTAATGTATCGTAAATTAATTTTTTAATTCATAAAAATATTTAAAAATTAGAAAAAAATAGAAAAAAATCGGTAAAATCAGGAAAAGCAAAAAATCAATTAAAAAAGTCATGTTTTATATATATTAAAAAAACTCATCACATCATTCATAAGCCATAATATATTAACACTGAACATTTAGAAATGACAAATAAGAAATTCATAACAACGTAATAAACATCCATCAGAACTTTAAAATTTAAACTTTAAAGTGTTTTAGATTACATTACAAGTTTGCAACAAATAATATATTATGATTATCATCAATCAAGTTCCCATCATCCCCACGGGCCATGAGTAAACCTTCTTATCAACAAGCAAGTTCTCCTCTAAATCGATGATTTATCACATAAATGGGTGATTTTTGTAGTAAAACTAGTAAAACTTTCCCCTCTGACAACTTTTAGACATGTTTAGAAAGAGGAAGAAAAAAGTTTTCTTGTAAAAAACCACAAAAAATAATTTTATCCCTGTATCGTATGATACAGGGGTGTATCGTACGATACGGCTCCTGTATCGCACGATACAGCCGATACACCTACGATACACAAGCGTATCGTGTATCGTAGGCGTATTGTATAAGTTTTTCAAACCTATGTATCGTGTGATACAGATAACACAGCTTCAATATTGTTGTTATCTGGTTTTGTTCTTAACACTCTTTTATATTCTTTGTAATAATCTAGCCATTATACTATTGGCTATTGGTGATGGTCTAACTAATTGTTAGTAATGGAATTCAAAGAATTGGTGGATCACAAGGGGATCTCTTAGGAACATCTGTTACCTTAATCTTGGTTAGTGTAAAAGAGAGAGAGATTCCCCTTTCCTGGACACCCTTCTATTAAATTGTTCAGCTATTTATATATAACCAATTCGCGTTGGGTCCCCCTATTTGCCTGAGATCATATGGACATCCAAGTAGAACCTTGTATGAAATGCTACCTTGGAGGTTTGAATGGTTTGTCAACTGTCAAACTATGTCACATGGGTGCAGGTATGGTACGGGTGTGGGTACGACGGTATGGGTTTAGACACCACAATTTTGAAAATTGTGGGTATGCCGGTACGCGAATTGTATATTTTCAAAATGATAAAATGAAAAAAAAGCATTAATAGTCTTATAATCTAAAAAAAATTTCAAAATCAAAGAAAAATGATAGGAAAATATAGAATCTTATTGGAAGGGAAATATAAAAGGAGTGAAAATAAAAAATTACAGAAAAAATCAAGTTTAAAATTATAATTTTTAAAAGTTTTAAAATGCAGCCGTGCCCGTTCCCACGTCACGGTACCCACGTACCGACACTGGTGCCTGGGCAAAACTGGTGTACCCGTGTCACATAGCTGTCAAGTATGTTGTTACCTCACTTTCTTTAAAGCAAGCCCTGGGACATGTTTATTTTGTCTGTGTATTACAATGTTAATATTACTGCAAATCTCTATGTACTTATTGGTTCGTATATGTTATTCAGGGTGGATGTCAATTTTGGGCAGAAACCATTCGTTTTTGACATAGAGGTTTGTTTCTTTAATTGTTTGTAAGATTATTTAACTGTTCCTAGCTTAGCAAAATATCGTTCTCAGAAAATCTCTTCAATGTTATCTTGCTTGTGGGTTCTCTTAAATTTTGAGTTTGGCGTTATCTTTTGTGAATGCTTTTTAAGTGCTATCCTTTTTTATTTTATATATTTACCTTGAGCTCAATCCACTCTTCCCCTCACTCTTCTTGGTTGAGCAGTTGATCTGCACATGCCTCTTAAAAATCAGTAAACCTCCCATCCAGATTCATTACATCAAACCACCTGCGTCCTTCCACTATATATGTATTGGCAATAGGCAGGTGATGTGGCAAGTTAAACTGTTTTATGACCATCTCGAAGGCCAACTTGCAAGGATCTTACTGTTCTTCCTTTTTACTTGTCTGGGGCAATGGCTGTGCCTCACCATGCTATTGCGGAGTGATATGACAATTCATTCAGTAATCGGGTCATTGGCAAGCCGAACTCTTGGTGACTGTTCCTAAGGCTGGCAGCCAAGGTTCTTAATGTTTTGCTTCCTTTTTAAACTGATGGTGGTTCCTATTTTGCTATATTGCTGAGCGGTATGGCAATTAAGTAGCAGTTGGTATCATCACATATGAGCTCATGTCTTGTTATATATGTGGGAGAACATTGACATACAGTGAATTTTATTTGTGTTTTTACTTTTCTGTCTAATGTTTAACTTAGATTGTATTGGCAAGTGGTGTTAAATTACATTGGCTTCTTTTGTGTTTGTGTGTCTTCTTCATTAACATATCTCAAACCAGTTCTTAACCTTGGATGCAGGCATACATGTTTGAAGAAAGACAAAAGCAACAGAGGGCTATAGAGAAAATATCTTTGCCTCTCAATGTTAGCCACTGGTTAGTAAATACCATATTATGTTGGTGTTTTGGTTTTCAAGTGGTTTTAGGTGCATTAAGAGCACATAGTGCTATTGCAATAAAAACAAATTATTTGTGTAGATTTATCATGCTATTTGTTTTTATGAATGCAACAACATATTGTAGTAGTCATTTGTGAGGATTGACAAATGCATTTGCACTTATTTTTTGGAAGTTGGTGTTTGCATGCATGTGTACGTTTGTAGCTTAGTTTTCAACATTGAATAGGTCAACGTTTTCACACATACATTTGTGTCTTTGCTGATTCATTTGGATCTTGGAATAATATATTGCTGCCAATCTATTAACCATCAACATCCATGGTTGTAGGATAAGTTAATAACCACTTCAGTATATGTTTATTTTTTATTTTTGGCCTGGAAACATAAAATCATGTGTTTATCTTATTTTCCATCTGTTTTGTGGCTGTCTGATTGAACTTAGTGTTAAAAGTCCTAAGTCTTCGGTGGATGACACAGGTAATCTGATATTACAAAATCTTAGACTTGGGTGCATTATATGTTATTGTCTTGGTACTGGTCATTACCTGGCTCAACTAGGTTCACACCACAATTTGTATGTTCAGCCTTGCACCACAATTTGTGGACCGGGCTTGACTACTAATTCAGCCTGGCGAAGGATCAACGTTTCGTGAGTATGGAATAGGTTGGCCTAACAAGAATTGGTAGCCTGAGCCTGGCTGATTATAAATATGCTAGGTCTGGGTTTCCTATTGAGTTTGTTGGATGGTTACTAGGCCCTATTTCGTGTGGGTAAGAAACTCGATGTTTAAATCTGGCTTGGATCTAACCAATCAGGAGAGACGCCCCAACCTGCACAAGTAAGAATCACCTGGTTCATTTCAGGTTTGAGCTGCATCAGGCTGAGAAAACAAAAAACTAAAACTGGCTTGCACAAGTTAGATGACATTTAAAGTTGTATATATATATATATATATATATATATATATATTAGGAAAAACATAGACGGCATGGATATATATGGGATACATGCCAATTTTACTTAGGGCATACTTTGACTGAAGGTTTTGAAGTGCAGTCCAAGTTTATTAAAGGCTTTAAGTTAAGTTTAATAACTTAATGGTGAAGGAATTATGGTTAATGGTCCTTCTTGTGTGTAGTCAGGCATTTAAATCTTGGGTATAGTGTCAAGTTGTCAACCAATTTATGTATTCCTATTTGAATTTTAGTTTTCCATTTGTGTTCTTGAGTTGGCTGGGAGGCCTTGATCTTACTTTGCGCTTGTGCAAGTGAGACTGCAATAGGAACAGGAAAGGAAGAGAATGATTCTCTGGGACCATATACACTTAATTGGATACTTTGAATGGTTACACTAGATACTTAATTACAAGCAAATTGATTTTCTGCTTGACAATGTTGCATTAGTGTCATACTATGGATTTCATCCTTGGTATTTCTTGCTTTTGGTTGTTAATGCTTCTTCTTTGTTGGTAATCAGGATAGTTCGTTCATATCTACTACATTATGGGTATCATGATACTCTTTCCTCATTTGATGCTGCAAGTAGAAGTACATGTCCCCCTATTTCAGTTGGTGGGGAGGACAATGACACAAACGGAACTGAAAGCTCATACGCATTAGACCGCCGGAAGGTGTTACGTGAGGTAATGTAAGTCCCTTGCTGTTCATAGGCTGGGAAATCTTTTTCTGTACATAATTCGTGGTTTTTTTATATTAGCAAGTTTTGAACCTTAATCTATCTTTTGTATTTTCTCTCTTGTGTTAAGAACTGTAGTTTTAAATCCACATGTTGATTCTAATTATCACTATTGTTATTCTTATTATATTATTATTCTAATTTTATGGATAATGTTTCTTTTAATTGCCATTGCCTTTATTAGAAAAGGGTTCTACACCTCTGGCCTGTCCATATGTTTCATCTTCGCAAGCTGGGGGCCAGCTAGTTATTTTTAAAAAATCTTCAGAATACATGATTCTTTGGATTTACTGATTGATGGTTCTCACTCTGGGCACATGTATTTGTAATGTCTCTTGTTGAGGTGACTTGGCATGATTTGTCTGCCCTGCCACTGTCCATGATTCTCTCTTTTTTCTGTTTAATAATAATTCCAATTTTTAAAGATAGGACGTTGGTCTTGTTGCCGCTTGTGCAAAGACACCCATACGGAGTGCAGGGTAGTGTAGCATGGTTTTGTGCTAAACCATCGAAAAGGTTTAGGCAGTTTGCACGTTACTTATTGCCTGGCTCATGTGAATCAGGCCAGAAAACTGTAATCCGGACAAGGGGGGCTTTATTTCTGTGTATGACACTGCTGGATGGCTTGAACAATGCCTTTTGATCAATAGCAGGCAGCTTCCAGGCTGGCCGTTCCCTGGTCCATCCTGGTTAGGCTACTGCAACTATTATAACCAAAACAGAGGATTTTGCTATATGTACACCTCTCTGTTTGAAAGTAGTTTTTTTTTTTTTTTTTTTCTCTTTTTCCTCTGTGCTCTTAGAAATGTTAATCTAACTCTGAAGGTACAATTGTTGTCCTGACCTTCTTTGTTTAGGATATACCACGACTATTACTGAACAAGGTTATTGTTTCCCTAAATGAAGCTTATTCAGAGTGGAGATGTTGATTCTGCTATTGATAAAATCAAGGAGTGGTATCCTCTGCTTCTACAGGCAAGTGCTTGCTCTCAAGTAGCTAGCGTGGGTATAAATTTTCCTCTCTTTTTCCTTTTTTGTCCCTTCCTGTGTGGATTGTTATATGTCCCATAACAGAAAGTTGACTAGGGATGCACATCCTGTATTGGCACAATTTCTACATAGAAATATAGTTCGCAGGACAGTCAAGATAGTATTAGACACTTGTCCTTAACTTATAGTTTATATGTTCTCTTTTATGACCTTGATGGCAATTCCGTATACTTGCCTTCTTTTAAAATTTGTTGTCAATTTCTTTATTTTTAATTTAATCATGGTGAAATTGGATTGTTGTTTGATGTTTTCCACTTCTTTCTGACAGTTCTTGTATATGTTGTGTATGTATTATTTGTTCGATCTTCAGATTAGTAAGGTGTGAGCTGCGAAATAGATCACATAAAAAAGTGCAGATCATCTAAAAATGTTTGAGGAGCCATGTTTAGGCGACTGCCTTGAGATGGCATAGGGTTATCTTTGTTTACATCAGTCCTTGCTTCACCGCAAGCTATCAGCAGAATTTGTACATTTGAGATTTCCTGTCATACTCTGTATGCAGAGGTTCTTGGGATAAAGGGGCTAAGATGGTTAGCCATCTAAGAATGTGCTTGAGAAAATGTGGGACTCCCTCCCATGCCCAAAAAGCAGCGTCTAGAACTTGTGTAGAGATAATTCTATTATCATTATTCCACCATCCTCAAACTTTCTTAATAAAGTGTGTTATACCGACATTTAGCTTGGGGTCATTGTTTAATATGACCCTCTTCCCAAGATTTGCTAGATCTGAAAAATACACATTTATATGGTTGTCTGCAATGCTGATTGGAAATGACATATTGTAGATTCTCTTGCATGAAGCAAGAAATTGGGTAAACATTTTTTTAAGATCGAGGAATGGGCAAATGATTTGATGTTTTATAAAATTTATCTTTTTGAGGAAATCTGAGCAAAATATGAGTACCTATGCATTTTAAAAGCGTTGAAATGTTCTAAAAATATAAATCTGCAAGATAATGAGAAATATACAGATACACTGAATGGCATTTTTTGATGGGGATAAGCATGTTCCCATGGAATTTTGGGCTTTGTATCGGATCAAAAATATTGCAAAAATTGTTTTCTTTTTCCCCAAAATAGAGACACCAGGTTTTGTAAGGTGAACAGGCACAGTGGCAGTCCTGCGGTAGGATGACTTGTTTGATTGCTATATGACATGGGATGATTCTTTTCCTCTTTCAAGGGAGTACTACCAGATATGATAAATCTGTAGATGGTTTATTGATTCAGAATATTTATGGCTCACCTTTTATAATGCAGTAGTATGTGTTCTTCATAAGAATGTCATATAGGTGTGTTTGTTTCAGTTATATGGCACTTGCCTGATCAACTTTTCCAGTCCTCGAAAGTTCTTGTTAGTCTTTTATTATGTACCAATAATCACAAGAGGCTGATGAGATTCAATAATCAAGTGCAAACGAAAGGTGCCGATAATAGATTGTTTTTCTGTAGTTGAAATGGTGGAAATGGTTTTTTTGTCCTAAGTGGTTTTGTTTTGATTAGGCTTTTGGTCTGTAGTGGCATTATGAGTTTGCTGAGGATTGTTTGAATTGTGCAGGAAGAGAGCTCAACTCTCTGTTTTTTGCTGCATTGCCAAAAGTTTATTGAGCTTGTCAGGGTAAGGTTTTTGCACCATATTTTATGTTCAAATTTATTTAGAGGAAAAAGGTGCAGATAACAATGGATGTTACATAGTGGATTCAATATTGTAGTGATCTGAGTCTCTCTCTTTCTTTATATATATATATATATATATATATATATATATATATATATACATACATACACACACACACACTTGTGTGACTTCCGACCTTTTTCAAACTTGTGCAACTGACCTGTTACAAAATGGTTGCTGTTGAGCCTCAGTACCTAGCCAACCAACTAGTGACTAGTCAACCAGGTTAGCAGTCAGTCGACTACCTGATGACTGCAAAACTGCTTGGGCCCAGTTATGATCGACTAGTCAAGGACTGGTTGTCAGTTGACTGGTCCTTACAAGTAGCTAACTTATGTTTGTTTGTTTTTTCTCCCTAGAAAATGTAGTTGCCTTTTCACCTCCTCCTTTTTGTGCAGTATTTTTTACTGTGTTGTTTTCAATCCAACAATAATACACACACACACACACACACATATATATATATATATATATATATATATATATATATGGAAGATACTGATTTTCACAAAATGTGGATGATTTCTGTGTCTAGCGAGAGACAGAGAGAGAGAGAGAGCCAGCATTTGGGGGTTATTATGTTTTTGGAAGTTGGGATCCAGTTTCCTCTCGGTGTGTATATCTGGTTTTGATGTTGCCACTGGATTGAGGCTGTCGAGTACATATAAACACTACAGGAAGACTAAAGCTGTTGCTCTAAATGACAAGGATACTGATACAGGTACAGGTTCGGAGGAGTGGGTACAGACAAAACAGTTTAAAAAATTGTGGATATGGGATACCACAGAGTATATATTCCATGTGTAGATGTGTGCACACAAAATTAATATGAAACAGGTGATAAAAATGCAAAGCAGGTGAAAAATACATTTTGGATAATTAATATGCAAAAAATAATGTACAGAACTTCAAAATTAATATGAATGATGGGAAAACTAATACATTTTTTTTAAAAGCTGTGTCCAAGTTTGTTGCAACCCATGTCCGTGTGTTGGCATGGTGATCATTTTGCCATAGCCATGTCATTTAGCGATGATTATAAAATTACTCTTACCTTTTTTATGTGCTTTGAGTTGCTGTTATCTATCTGTTGCAGTAATATATATCATGTCTGTAGGTTGGAAATCTGGAGGCAGCTGTGACCTATGGTCAAGCTGAGCTGGCTCGATTCTTGGGTGTGAAACGTTTGGAAGACTTGCTTCAGGTACTTCCTCTTCTTGTGATGGAATTTAATCTCATTGTTCTTTTTGATGTTTTGTTATGTTTGTTGGATTCTGGAGAAACACTGTTCATGTTATTAGGATTTTATTAGATGAAAGGTTGTTTTGTTTACAATATACTAATATTAGTAGACAATGTAAAACACAAACTTTTTAAGAAGCCACCACGCCCTTAATTGCATCTGCACTGGCTGCTGGTTCAAGCGTGGGCACTGTGCTGGCTTCCCAAATTCAGTCAGCAGCCACAACAAGAATGGCACTGCAGCTTTGCACATCAGACTTCGACTGAAGCAGACTGTCATCACTTTCCATATGAGTCATAAGCTTACTGTTTCATTAGCATTAGTTTGACTCTCACAAACAGTTTATACCTATGCTTCTGCCATGTAATATTTACGAACTTCATTTTGCTTTTGATTTTAAAAATGGCACATCCTCATTCATGCCAACGTGTCAATGTGTCGTGTGTGTGTGCAAATTTTGTTTTTATTTTGATTTAAAAAATGGCACGTCCTCATTCATACCAATGTGACAATATGTTGTGTACAAATACATGCCTCATGCACCCTCAAGTTTTTAACAAATGCTACACCATCACCATCTTGGGCACTATCTTTTTAATGTCTGTTAGAAAATTTTCTTGTCATTTAAATTGCATTGAGATCCCTTGGAAAACTCCTGTTGCCTTGGCAGGATTGCAGTGCCTTGCTGGCCTATGTGGAACCTTCAAAGTCATCTGTTGGTTATCTTCTTGAAATGGCACAGAGAGAGGTGGTGGCTGATGCTGTAAATGCCTCTGTACTAGCACTAAATCCTAATTTGAAAGATTCACGAGGTTGTTTGCATTCTGTCCTTGAGAAACTGCTCAGGCAATTAACTGCTGCTTCCCTGGAAAGGAGGGCGCTGGATGGAGGGCAAGGAGAAGTTTTCGATCTGCACAGAGTATTGCATTGAAGCAACTGTGGCATATAACTGTAATTGTGGGGTCATTCAGTAGTTAACTTAAAAAGTTTCTCGTCCTTTCTGTTTAATTTTTACATGTGCCATAGACTAACATTTTAGTGGATATTGAATAATAGACTAATAATCATTGGTTCTGCTTTTTCTTTTTTTGATTTTCATCTCTGTATAGTTCTTCATATCGATGGCACCGTGTTGCTGCATCAAGACGAGCAAACTTCAGATTTACAATCAAAATCGAAGTAGCAGTTTTTCTTCATTAAGCTTATTCTCAAGGGCTGTTTGTGATGATGGTGATGTTCCAAGTTGTTCTTTAAAATTGAATAGTTAACTTCACAGGGAGATTTGTCTTTCGCTCTCTGTTGAATAGTTAACATTACTCGTCCGCCGTTGCTTGTAATTGTGCCTCTCACGCACACTGATGTATCCCCATAATCCGAAACCGAGGATCCAATTGCAACACTCATTCGGACATTCCCAACTGAATTCCTGCTGCAGTTCTGCATGTCGCCGTTACGATCAAAGCTTGCCGTTTCCGACTCATTTACCGGCTAAAAAAAATCCCTTTTTTATACGCTTGTTGGTAAACTAATTACCAAGATGTTTGTTTGTTTCTTCCTATTAAGAAGGCAATCCTTGGTGCATATGCACCCACTTCTCCGCTGCAAGCTTGTCTTAGAGCTTCTTTTTTGGTTTTTGACACGAAAAAAGAAAACTGCATTTGAATGTGAGATTTGGTTGTACTTTTTTTGGAAGCATAGAATTTCCAGGCTAAACCCTTTTACCTTGAAGGTCTATGACCACTTAAAGTTTGTGCACAATAATGGCATCTATAAATTAAAAGCTATCTACTGGATTATATAGATATCCCATTCAATGCAAGTTCCAAAGGGATCTTCATGACTACTTGACGAAGTTCAATCCGCTTTACCCGTCTCTCTTTGGGCTGTACTTACAATATTAACCATCTAAGATGATTAGAGTTAAAGATGTGAAACATTTGTACTAATGAGGAGGCACATATTGAACAGATGAGCTCAAAAACTATCAAATGCCTCGTGCCTTTTAATTTCTTCTTAGCCCTCTTATTTTTTTTTCCTTTCTCTATTTTCTGCCGGTCACTTTTCAGAATTTTTACATGCCTCAATTGTTGGGGCCCTATCCTACCGCATTCTCGCAAGAGAGAAAATCTATGCACCAGTCTTAATCGATTTCAATCATTTCATTTCACCTCCTGAATAATATTTGTCAAATTTTCTTTCTCTTCAAGTCATTTGTATAATCCATATATCCTATATAACAAAACTTTTGTTCAAGATCATATAAAAATATATAAACGGATATAACAAGCGCAAAAAAGAAAATTTAGTTCCAACATTAAAATAGAGAGGACCATATCATCGTGATAGATTAAAAACAGCGTAAGATCTACTTCATATTCCGAATATATGACGACATTTTTTACCTTTTTTTTTTGTTTTCTCTTATTTTTCTGTTGTACGCGATGCATTAAGAAAAAGAGGAGCGTTTCTACCACATCTTTGGGCCTTCTTGAATGATTCTGCTCATTTTTATGTAAAATGGAAAAAAGAAATCAATATTTTTCCTTGTTCCCGTAACAAATTATTTCTTTAGTTTTTGATGCTGTAAATTTGAACAAACAAGGTGTGTTTGGAAACATTTTGGCAGGACATCCATCTCATTTGGAAACGAAAAAGGAAGAGAAAAGTGTTAGAACAAATCAGGGGATGTAGCTCAAATGGTAGAGCGCTCGCTTTGCATGCGAGAGGCACGGGGTTCGATCCCCCGCATCTCCACTTCTCTTCCTTGCTCAACTTTTTTCCTCCCCTCTTTTCTTGCATGTTTCTATCGTGGATAATTTCATACTGTATCCAATCTATCGGGTGTTTGTACATTGAAATCCAAATATGGATGAAGAAAAGTCTAATACCACATCTGAGTTCGATTTTTAAATTTACAATCTAAAAATCCGATACGAATCTGACTTTTAGATTTACATCTTATCCGAGTCCAACTCTAATAATACACAATAGATTAGAACCTGAATTCTATTATGGTATGCTTAAAAACTGATTTATTTAGAGCATATTTATTTAAAATTGAATTTGAATCCGATTATCTAGTTTTTTTATTAAGATGTCATTTCTTTAATTCCGATCCCATCTAATTTCTTAATAAGATATTAAACTTATTTCATGTTTAATTTTTTTTAAGCAGTTCGATTGGATATTTTTGAATCCGAACCAATAAAGTTGTTGGCTTTTTGAGCTTAAATCACTCAGTAAAATGAACCGGTGACAATTTGAAACCAATCTGGATTCAAAACCAGCCCAGAGTGACTCAAAAAGAAGTCGGCCTCCCATTTATAATAAAAACCAATTTTATACACCTTTTAAATAAAAAAGTAATAGTTTATGCCTTTTATATGAACATACCTTTTTATTTATTTATTTGCTCATTTTATCTTCTTTATTTCATTGTATCTCATTTTATACCATGTTTATGTTATTTCATTTAAAAATAAATAAATAATCATGCGTCAAGTGATGCACAGTCACGCGACCGCTTGTCACGCGACCGCTTGTCACGCAACATGCACGCGACCGCGTGTCATGCGACGCGCACGCGATCTCTGCACGCTGCAGCACGCCATTCACCACAGTGCCCAAACCGAGGCCTGCACAGTTTTCATGTCTAAACCACCCCTTGAGAGCCGGTTTTGGTCTTTTTATGTGGGCAATAGACCCTCCCACAGCCCAAAGGGTTGTTGGTAGGGTACATGGTCAAATTTTATTTTAAAATAAAAATTTAAAATAATTCAAAAATATTTGAAATTCTCATGAAAATTTTGTTAAATTCAAAACATTTCGAATTTTGAATTTTGGCTCTAAAACACTCTCTAAATCCCCTCACAATCCTATTTCTTGGACATGAGCCAACCATTGAGGAACTTCTAATGCTTCATCACTTGAAATTTTTTATTTTCCCTTAGCTATCTCTTTCCATTTTTTTCTTCTTCTCCAACCTTGGAAGCAAGGTTCTTCAAGTTCAAACTCTTCAAGAAAGCACAAGGAGACCTCTCGAAGAGATCTTAAGATCATTCAAAGGAGGGGGCTCATCTATATTCAGGGTATGTAATCCTCCATTTTTATTTTCATTTCTCTTTGCCACATCCCTATGGCCGTGCAAGAAAACTTAAATGATTTCCTCTCCGTAGTCAAGCGCTACTCTTGAGTGCACCGGGAGTATGAATAAGGCAAAATAAATTTCATTCCTTCATTTCTTTCCAAAAATATGCTTGTTATATGCTTTAGATGATGTTCACATATTATATACCAATTTTCTTGAATAATGAGCAAATACACGGCAAGAATGAGTGTGGGTTGAGATTTCTTCATCTTATGTTCATTTTTCAGGTTGGGATTTGTCCAACCCGAGAAAGCCCAATAAGTTAATATGCATTCCTCTTGTCATTCTCATGCTTAATTTCGTTCTTAATCACCCAATTAGGGATCCTAATGAGTGCTTTCCCACATTGCTATTCATTTCATGTATGTTTGATTTTCTTCCATAGCTAATGGTGGAAGAGATATGCTCTCTTGTGACAAACAATCATGATTTTATGTTAATATATAAAATATTTGGAACCATGTTTTTCAAAATATTTTCAAAAGCAATTTTTCTCTCTAACGCGGCCTTGGAGACTTAGCTTAGGCTCTTGCATGCGTCCAAGTTGCACTCAGGTCTACATGAAGTCAGATATTTTTAAATCATTTCTCGATTTCAATGCTCATGATGACATATATTTATATACATGTTATATACGTATATATGCACATGACTATCTCTCTTTGTCTTTTTTTTATAATTTAACATATTCTTTTATAAAATCTCATACATGTATATATATTCATATATACTTGTATCTATCTCTCTCTATCTCTTTAGTATCTCTCTCTCTCTAGAGTCTCATTTTCTCCACAAATCTCACTTTCCCTAAAATCTCTCTCTCTCTCTCTCTTTCTAAAATCTTCTTCTCCCTCTCCATTAGATTTTATACTTTCTTTTTATAAAGCTTTTATATACATATATGTATGTATATATATGCCTATGTAGGTATGTATACGTATATGTATCTCTCTTTCTTTTCAAAAATATTTTATTTTGTGATTTTTAAAATCTCATTCTCCCTCTTTTTCTCCACATTCTCTTACATTCATGTCTTTCCTCTTTTTCATTCTATTGAATATTTTTCTTTTAAGATCTTTTTATTTATGGACTTCATGAAAACCAAAACTCAAGTAATGATCCAATATTGGATTCATGCTTGATGGTCTACAATCTCATTATATTTTCAAAAACTTTTATTTCTTCTTAAAAATATTCATGACAATTATAAAACAAAAATCTTAGAGGTATGTAATAGAATAACTGCTCTTAGAAGAATGTCATGGTAGGAATGGATGATTCTATTTTAGTCATGACGGATCAATGCATTCATACATTCACATTTACTTAACATCACAAATGATTACAAATACATTTCTAAAAGAATTTAAGCAAGATGAGATGAAGCTCTAATTAGGTAGTAACCAAATTCGAAGAAAACATCAAACCTACTTGAAGTCTTAAGAAAATAACAAAGTGATTTCCAAAAGATGATCTTCAAATGTTTTCAAACAACATTTGTAAAGTTATTTCAATTCAAGATTTTCCAAATCAAAATGTTTTACAACCTCAAATGATTTTTTAAAACATTCTCAAAAATTTGAAATATCAAATCTTCAATATTTTCTCAAACACTGCACTACATTTAGAATGAAAAAGATGTTTAAGCAAAAGTGAAGTGCATAAAAAATAAGCATAGCCCTTGGATTGATTATCCCCGGCAAAGGCTTCGAGAACGGTCGATCCTCGTACCGACAAGTGAGTCACTTTCTCTTTCATTTCAATACCAAACCTCATTTTTTTGGAGCACTCTAAAAACAAAAATTTTTTTGGGTTGCAAACAGATGACGACCGTGATGGGACTCGTCATTGTTTGGCTATGATTATCATTGATGCATTTTGACAAACTTGAACATCTCATATATTACCAATGATAAAGCATATTCCTTTCTTTGGCCTTGACCGCAACAGTATTTCATTACATTCCTTATTGTTTGCTCTCATGCATTTAGGTCTAATTGAGGAAGATTAATCATATTTACATAGATCTGAGATGAAATATAATCATCCTCAATTTAAGACTTGATTGAAAACAATCTTTGCTTCTTATTTATTTTAATCATTATCATAAAAAATATTGTATTAGAGACAACCAGTTTTGCATGCTTGCTCATATTCCAAAAACTTCCAATACCTATTTCTCCCAATTATCATGTTGCCAGGATTGGTCTTAGGTGGTAGCACAAAACTAAGCCTTACAACTGGACCACGCCTTGGGCGAAAAAGCTCCCTCGTTCATACTATGAGTGGTAACTTATGGTATATTGACGGGTGACCAAGGAGACATGAGAAACCCAAATCTTAGTTGGTTAATGGTAGAGTCTATGCTTGTACTAGGCCCATTGTCTAAGGTATATTGGCATATTTTATATGGAATAGTCATAATTGATCAAACCAAGCTACATGATGGATGATAAATGTGATTTTAGAAAATGTTGGATGTTTATCATTATATGATGAGTGCATGTGTGTCTTCCATGCACTCCTTGATCAATTCAATAATTTTACATTTCATCTTCATCATTTATATTAATGTTTTCTTTGATAATCTCTATAGTCTTCAACATGATCACGTCATAAAATGGTGCTTCAACCCTACTACCTAAGTGACATTGATTATCCAAATACTACCATTCAAAAAGTCCATTTTTTTTAAATTGTTTCAAAATCTATATTTTATCATACCTTGGCAATCCCCCACTTATTCATCTGTCTAACATTTTATTAGTGAACATGAGAGTCATCTATTGGTTCAATTACCAACTTTGCTTGACTCAAGTCATGCATTTTTTTTCCCTCATTTGTACTTAGCCAAGTATTTTTTAGCTTCAGTACCTATAGTGTGACTTCCCTCCAATTTTACTACTTTCATAATTTTATTAGGTCATCAATTATTCCTTGGCAAGTCCCTTTTCTATAATTACTTCAAAATCTACATTTTATCATACCTTGTCCATCTCTCATTTATTTATTTGTTAAACATTCTATT
Organism: Nymphaea colorata; assembly: GCF_008831285.2. Taxonomy (NCBI): domain Eukaryota; kingdom Viridiplantae; phylum Streptophyta; class Magnoliopsida; order Nymphaeales; family Nymphaeaceae; genus Nymphaea; species Nymphaea colorata. The sequence goes on along the minus strand of NC_045138.2, from coordinate 1,621,377 downwards.
CTTGAACATGATACACTTCTATTGGCTCAGTTACCAAATTTGCTTGACTCATGTCATGCATTTTTATTCATTTAAATTTAGCCAAATAATTTTCTAGCTTCAATACCCATAATATGTCTTTCCTCCTATTTTATTACTTTCATGATTTGATTGGGTCATCATTTATTTCAAGTTGAATACCAATCTTTGCTTTACTCCAGTATATTCTATTGTCAATTGTCGAACACTTGATTTTGACTTATTCATTCACCCCTATTGAGTCAATATCTTCATGAATCAAACCTCATATATTTATACTCTGCGTAAAATTTAATCCTTTCAAAATTAAAATTCTTCACAAGTAATAAATCACTCGTATTTTTTTCTGTTTTTCTATATTATTTTCAAATATTATCAACTTGATATCTCGCTATGAAATCACTATTTACCGATCATATTCTTACAACAAATTCATTTTCTACCGACTTTGTCCCAATTGCTTGTCATTAAATACAAATCGAAAAATTCTTTCATATATGAGTTCGTACACATGTTATTACCTTTCATTCTCATTTCCTTATTAGCAAGAAATATATAAAGTTTCTTTATATAGTTGTGTACACACCTTCTCTGAAAGGGGCATTTTCCTTTGTTTTTTTTTTTGTCTCAGTTTCAATCCAAGATATCAACCATTTATCTTTTACCTAGTAATTATCACATTCTGTTTTGAACCATATCCTATCAGTTATGATAATTGTTAACACCAGGGCATTTTCCATTATTTTCTTCGCCTCAGTCCCAATCCAAGATATCATCCAGCTTCTTTTACTGAGTACATTAGCACATTCTGTTTTAAATCATATCCTATCACTTATCAATCATGACAATTGCTAACACTGGAGCATTTTTTTAATTATGAATATTTTGAAGCATTTCTAAGTTGCGTTTGCGACATATATTTTGAAATTACCTTCTTTCTTTGGGTAAGTCATATCTCAATCAAATCAATTCAGCTACTAAGCTAAAGATCTGATCGCGCAATCCCACTTCTAGATTCAGAGCATTCCAAAGTTAGCTCAATCATGTCATTGGGAACAAGGGAAACTTATGGAACAAGCACAATCGGTCTACTTCGATGTGTAAAACATTTATCTAATTGAAAAGGAAAAAAAGATCAAAACTATGCCACGAATACAAGTGGTTGATATAATCGGAGTTGAGCCCTTAATTGTCGCTGCAAAAGAATCTTCGACTGTGTTCCAATCCGTCGGCTACGATCACATGTATGCATCAAGCCAAACAGCTATCGACGATAAGATGTTCACGTGCGATCAAAGGGCAGCCATGAAATGAATGCCAAAAAGTAGAGCTTATTGGAGAAAATTCTTCGTCTTCTCTTTACAGACAAAGACTAGCAGCTGCCCTTTTCCTTGAATACAGTTACCAGTGGCAAAGGTACCCTTGTTCCATCTTCTGGTTGAAAATTCACTGCACAATCCGAGGCTTGTAAGTAGAACCTGCTGCACCTCACGTAATCAGAGGGGGAGAGCTCAAGGGCCAGGCGAGTAAAAAAGATGGACAGATGGACCGTGGGAGGTGAGTTTCTCTCACTAGGCATGTTCCTGGTGGGTTATCTGATCCTTGCTTCTTCTTTGTGTTGTTTTCCCCTCAGGTTTTATTGATCAAGGTCGGTTGCTGCAAAATCAAGGTACGTCTTTTTTATAGTTGTAGAGGCTTTTCTTAGGCTACAAGAACTGTTTCTGGAATCTGCTGCGTTGTGATCTCCGTTGACTGCATAATATTTTCCGTGATATGAGTTCTCTGTTTTGCTGTTCTGCAAACAAAGCAAGTAGAATGGACCTTCGCTTTCTGTTTGGTTTCTTTTGTTTCTAATACCTGCATTCCGTAGCTAAAAACCATGGCCAATACTAATTCATGACTGCTTAGATGTGATTAAAAACACCATCTAATCATGCAATGGGCATTTCGCCGGACAGGAAAAAAAAAAGAGCAAAGGATTAAACCATGTATTCTCCCCCACTCCTCTCTTCTCTCTCTAATGAAACCAAGCCTATCTTCATCTCTCTTTTGATCTTGATCACTCTCTCATCTTCTCTGTTAGCTCAGACGGAGAAGGACGGAGGTCGCCGGAATCCCGCAAAAAACAGCAAGAAAAGCCACGAACAGTTTTTTGCACGGCAACCATTCTTCAACCTAAAAAATCAGACATGTTAACTTTAAAATCATGATTTCTCGCAGTGATTTAGTTGCTAAAGGAGCCTAAAATGGGAACGAAGTGTTTGACAGGAGAAGAATCACACAGGGACTTGGCCTTTATCTCTGCAGGCAACTTGTTAGAATGCAGACATATAATTAAGGCATCGCCGGCTGCTGGTCTCCGCGCACGTCGGCGCGGTCGGCCGGCGTCGGAGGCAACGGTTTCCGACGCCGGTTTCCGGGCATCGACACCAGGATTCACTGGGATAATCCGGAGGAAGGATGGATAGGAGGGAAGAGGGAGGCAAAGTACGAGGGCGAGAAGAAGGAAGACGTGAGGCAGATGCTCAATAATCTGCTCAAGAACACTAAGCTTCTCGTTCCACCGTCTCTCACCTTCTTTTTCTCGTGCAGACACACAAAAACATTACGTTTCTGTCCATTAGTCGCCATTGAGAAGCCTCTTCTTTGTAGCATATATATATATATATATATATTAATATCAATATTATTGAAACCATAGTAACTTTTAGCCATACTCCTCAAATCATCCTTATAAAATATCATTTCATATGAGGCCAAATTTTATCTTCAAAATATTGATAGGGGTTGAAATATCATTTTTTTAATTTTTTATATAAAGTTAAAAAAATATATAAATTTTTATATGTAATTTAAATTTCTTTTGTGTCAACGTTAGTCCTCTTTTTTGCCTTAATAGGTGGGTCCCTCTCCTACCGCATTCTCGCAAGTGTTCATCGAATTCAATCATTTCATTTCACCTTTTGAATAATATTTGTTAAATTTTCTTTCTCCTCAAGTCATTTCCATGATCTATATATCCTATATAACAAAACTTTTGTTCAATATTATATAAAAATATATATAAATTGATATAATAACCTCAAAAAATGAAAATTTAGTTCCAACATTAAAACAGAGAGGACAGTATCATCGTGATACATTAAAAATAGCATAGAATTTAATTCATATTCTGAATATATAACGACATTTTTCACCTTCTTTTTGTTTTCTCTTATTTTTCTGTTCTACCCAATGCGTCCAGAACAAGAGGAGATTGTTATGCATATGTTTCTACCACATCTTCGGGCCTTTTTGAATCTTTTTGTATGTAAATTGAGAAAAAAAAGTCTATTTTTCTTGTTCCCGTTACAAAGTATTTCTGTTCAATTTTTTATGCTGTAAATTTGAACAAACAATGTGTGTTAGAAACTTTTTGGCAGGCATCCTATTTTAAAAGGAGAAAAAAAGAGAGGTTATAAAACAATCAGGGGATGTAGCTCAAATGGTAGAGCGCTCGCTTTGCATGCGAGAGGCACGGGGTTCGATCCCACGCATCTCCACTTCTCTTCCTTACCCCCAACATTTTCCCTCCCTTTTTCCTGTATCTTTCGGTCGTGGATAATTTCATTAATTTTTTTCCGTTCCTCTATTGTTTTTAACTTTTGCATTAAACAAGTCCGGAGGCTCGAGTGGATCGGATATCCATGCAATTTCCTAATATGTTAATCAGGTAACGTTCCATAACCGAATCCAAATCTAAGTCTAATATCAGACTAGGATCCTGTAAACTTTCCAATCAGTCTTCAGATAAATATTAGATTTGGATCACATATCAGTCGGTTTCAAACTTCAGTTTCAAAAAGTAAGTTCCGAATCCAAAACCAAACTTTGATGCATCGGGACATAGCGATGCACTAGTCGACATGCAGTGCGCGAGACACCTACACAACCCTAAACTCGATCGGCAGGAAGTTTCGACTCTCTCTGAAGTTGGAAATTTTTCATGAGGGAGGTCAAATTACAGTTTCAAATTTTGACACGGCCGAAAATATCATTTTCAAATTTTATATAAGTAAAAATTTTAAAATTTACATGTAACTTTTTTAAAAAAAAAATTGAAGTGGGCTCAGGGCCCATGCGAGATCCTTTTGGCTCTGCCAATGGTGCTGATATATCAAAATTAGTTTGAATTGGCGATTCTGATTTTGTGACGGATTCAAGAGTGTGACATGTCAATTTCTAAATATTTTCTGATTTTTTGTATTCTTTTATTTTTTTCATTTATATTTTCAAAAATAATTTATATATATTTTTGGCCAATTTACCATTTATTCAGTTAAATTGGCAAATCGGCTTATTCAATTTCAGTAAGTATTCTTTAATTGAGAATGCCAACGGATTCAAGTGAAATCGGGTGTATCCTTTACTGTATCCAATCTATCCGGTGTTTGTGCGTTCAAATCCAAATATGGATGAAGAAAAGTCTAATACCACATCTGAATTCGATTTTTAAATTTACAATCTAAAAATCCGACATGAATCTGACTTTTAGCTTTACATCTAATCCGAATCCAACTCTAATAACACACAATAGATTAGAACCTGAATTCTATTATGGTATGTTAAAAACTGATTTATTTAGAGGATATTTATTTAAAATTGAATTTGTACCTGAATTTGAATTCGATTATACAGTTTTTTATTCAGTTCCATTCCATCTAATTTCTTAATAAGATATTAAACTCATTTCATGTTTAATTTTTTTTTAAGCAGTTCGATTGGATTCAAATTCTCTCTCTCTCTCTCTCTCTCTCTCTCTCTCTATCTATATATATATATATATATATATATATATCTTTTTAAAAATTAAAGAACAATTCGCACCCATACGTACACACAGACGTCACATACGCAAACATTCACACTTGACTAGCCAAAGTTTCTTTCTGATTTTGTCACAATATGGTCCTCAAATATTTTCTTGGCCGGGCTTTTTTTGTAATCTTTGTTTCAAAATTTATTAGTTCTCTTAGCATGTCAGGAAATTTTAAGAAACATAAAAAACATGTAAAGAATAATAGAAAACGAGATTATGTTTATTTTTTAAAAAATATTGACATCATCTCAATCTCAAATCTCAAGATTGTCTTAATTTTTTTTTAACGCAAAGCAATTCACATTTAAGGAGATTTGGTGTTCAAAACTCATGGTTGGTATTACATTATGATGTGTTACTATTTGTTATTTGCTTAAGCAGGGAAGCGGTAATACCCGAGTTGAATAATGTACTATCAGTCTATACAACCTTCAAACAAATGAGGGATAAAATTACAGGTTTAAAATTTTTACGAGTTAAAATACTTTTTTAAAAAACTTTTATATAAAACAACAGAATTTTTTTAAATCTTCTTGTAAATTAAAAAAAATAAATAAGTTGGGGGAGCAGGTGGGGGTCCCTGCCGGCCCTCCCTTGATTCCGCCTTCTTTATATAGAGATATGACTGTGAGATTTTATACTCAATATGTTTTTCCTTAAATAAGCATTAATAAAAAAAGCAAAGTATGTTTACTTAAAGATTTTATGGACGTGGCGGCAGAGAGAAAGGAAAGGAAATTACCAAATGAGTACAATTTTGGATGGTATTTACTGAAAAGCCGTTAACATTCTTAAAACGGCACAGTTTTTGCTGCGAGGGCATCCCTCTCTAAAAACCAAATCCCACTGAGAGATCCGTCACAGCCAGGTCGATCCAAATCCAAACCACACGAGGTAGTCTGTTACTAGATCTGGTATGGTAAAACGGATTCGGATCCAAGCTGTACTAAGTCCAACTTCAGTACTAAAATCCATATATATAAGTCGGGATTTTATGTCACCATAAATACCAAACCATTTACTAATTATAAGACTACAAATCTACCATGGATTTTCAAGTACAAGAATCATATTTCTATCATGATATTTGTTTCCTTATAGTGTAAAAACAGAAACCAAACAACCAATTAAGAGACATTCCATCATCCTGAGATTTGTTCTGCGAACAAGAATTCCACAACAGCCAATATGTAAATATCTTCGTATCTGACAATGTTTTGCCAATATGCGCTCTTTAATGAACGCCCAATGTAATTTTTTTTCCTTGAAAAAACAATGGACTCGCTTCTCCTCCCATTGTTTCAAGTTTCCCAATTCAAGTTAGTCTCTCTCTCTCTCTCTCTCTCACTCTCTCTATACCAACTCAAATCTCTCACTCTCTCTGTATATATATATACAGCTCAGGAGAAAGTTGGAGCCATCGATGAACCAGTACTTGTTATTCAACTGTTTGCTTTTTTGGGCATCCATGGCGTCAGCTACCACAGCAATCCCCACCTTCCCTGCAACTTGGAAGAAGGCAAAGCCCAAGCTCCTCAGACCTTGCCGGCTGCTGATCTCCGCACACATCGGCACGGTCGACCGGCGCCGGAGGCAACTGTTTCCGGGCATCGACACCAGGATTCACTGGGATAATCCAGAGGAAGGATGGATAGGAGGGAAGAGGGAGGCAGAGGACGAGGGCGAGAAGGAAGACGTGAGGCAGATGCTCAATAATCTGCTCAAGAACTCCCACTCTTATTATGAGTAAGCTTCTCGTTCCACCATCTCTCGCCTTCTTTTTCAGGTGCGGACTGTTGAAATTCGTGGATGAAATTCATGGATGAAGAAGAGGAAGAAAGAAAGAACTCAGATTTTAACGTGGTTCGGCATTAAAGTTACCTCTGTTTTGTCTCTCTTTTTCATATTCTCTCACACTGATAATGTGGGAGTCATCTCCTTATATGGATTACAACCCCTTCTTCCAATACAGGTCCCAACAATCTCAAGATCCCTGGAAATCAGGGAATTACATAAAAAAGGCAACAATTATAAGAAAGGGAAAGACGAGATTGGCAGAATTAGATTGACGCCAATTCTCGTTCCCATGTCCTCAATCCAAAAAAGTTAACTGTTGAGGATTTCTTTTCAAAGTTGAGGATTTCTTTTCAAAGAAACTGCTGAAGATTTCTTTCCAAGGTAGAGACGTTGATAGTGCTTCCTTCCAAATGCGCTAACAACTCCCCCTCAAGTTGGTAGTCAAACATTAGTCTGCCCCAACTTGTCCACAATCGTCCTATGTCTTTCTTTCCCCAAACTTTTTGTGAAGATGTCTGCGAGTTGGTATTCGCTTCTGACATGAGAAGTTGTAATGGTGCCATCTTGAATTTTTTCTCGAACAAAATGCAGTCAACTTTGATATGTTTGGTTCGTTCATGGAATACGGGGTTCGCGCCAATATGAATAGCAGCCATGTTGTCTCACTTAAGTTCCATTGGAGAGTGAATTTCAACCTTCATGTCCTTAAGGAGGTGCTTAAGCCAAATCAATTCACACGCACATATGGCCATGGCTTGGTATTCAGCCTCAGCACTGGATCGAGCTACAACAGCTTGCTTTTTACTTCGCCAAGTGATCAAATTTCTTCCAATAAATGTACAGAAATCTAATGTTGATCGTCTGTCATTTGGGTCTCCAACCCAATTTGCATCACAATAGCCAAGAAGATGATGAGGTTGATCTTGTCTCATTAGCATTCCCTTTCCTGGTGTCCCTTTTAAATACCTTAGGGTCCGATGAGTTGCTTCAATATGATGGGATCTCGACTGGTGCATGAATTGGCTAATTACACTAACAGCATACATGATGCCAAGCCGTGTAACAGTCAAATATATAAATTTTCCAACTAGTTTTTGAAAACTTTCTTTGTTTTTGACAATATCACCATCTTCTTTCTTAGTTTGTAGTTCATCTCAAGGGGCGTATTTGCAGGCTTAGCTCCAAGATATCCAGTGTCTTTCAGAAGATCAATTGTGTATTTGCGTTGACATATAAAAACTCCTTTGTCTGAGTGAGCCACTTCTATTCCAAGTACCGCAAGAGACCAAGGTCTTTGATTTCAAACTCACTATTTAAAAATTTCTTTATAGACTGCATGATCTCAGAATCATCTCGAGTAATAATGATATCATCTACGTACACAAGCAAAATGGTTACCTTGGTTTTTCTAGTGAATGTGAACATGGTGTAATCGACAGAACTTTGCTGAAATCCATACTTGATGAGTGTTGTCCTTAAACAAGCGAACCAGGCATGAGGTGATTGCTTTAATCTGTAAAGAGTTTTCCTTAGTTTGCAAACATGTCCAGATTGACAGTTAATTCCTTGTGGGGCTTTCATGTAGTCTTCTTCTTCTAATTCGCCATGGAGAAATGCATTTTTTACGTCAAGTTGAAGGAGGTTCCACCTTTTTGTAGATGCAACTGCAAGGAGCGCTCTCACCGTGTTCATTTTTGCTACTGGAGCAAAGGTTTCATTGTAATCGATTCCTTCTGTCTGAGAGAAGCCCTTTGCAATGAGGCATGCCTTATATCGCTCCACTTCTCCATTGTTCTTGAACTTTATTTTGTAGATCCATTTACATCCTACCAATTTTTTTTCATCTGGTAGAGGAACAAGATCCCAAGTATGATTCTTTTCAAGTGCCTTGATTTCTTCTTCCATGGCTGCCCTCCATCCTAAGTCTGCACTAGCTTCATTAAAGTTTCTTGGCTGTTGATGCCCATAAGTGGCAAAAATGTATGATTTGTAGTTATGAGAGAGAGCTTCAAACGAGAGATAATTTTCTATTGAATGAAGATTGTCAGCAGATAAGTAAATATAGTAATCACTTAACTTGGATGGAGGCCGAGTTACTCTAGAAGGACGTCTTAGTCCTAGTTGAGGTTCGACATTGGTGGTTACTTCGCCCTCCTCCAAAGTAGTACTCTCAGGGCTGTTGTTGTCATTGGGAAAGTGGATAGCCCCTGTTTGGCAACCTTAAATCAGCCAAATGAATTGAAGTTAGCGTGCTTCCTCCCCAAAAAACAAGTGCAGTCCTCTCTTTCTTTCTCTCCGTTTAAGCCCCCTATGCTAAAGTTATAAATAACTCTGAGCTCCTACACTCTGGACATCGAAGTGATTCAGATTGTTCAAGAAATGCAGATCTTTATAACTTGTTCATCTCTGTTGAAGCGAAATGGCTACTAGCCTACTGCTGGTCAGGAGATCCGATGCAAAGGTATGGACTGTCTGATTGAAAAAAATCTTGTTGCTTACTTTGTGGGCTTTCAAGGTTTTGGTCTGATAGACGTTGGATTATCATTAGTTTTCTAGTTTCTTTTGTGCTGTTTTAGAATGAAGAAAAGGATTTTAATCTTGGTCTGTTTTGACGTTTGAAGATTTCCTTCTCGTGGGTATGCGGCGAAGTTTGCTGCAAGGTTTTGGGATTCTTTTAGATTAGATTTTAATGGAGGTGATCCAGATCAAAATGAGGGGAACCTTTGTTTTAGATGGTAGTTCTTCCTGTCTTTTGTTGAGACGCTTTCATCTGATATGTATGTCTGCTTGTGTTGGTGTTAGCTGCTGTTGCATGGGAGGCAGGCAAGCTGTTGGTGATGGAAGAGGTGGAGGTTGCTTCGCCTCAGGCCATGGAAGTCAGAGTGAAGATGCTCTTGTTGGAGCAAACCATGTAGCAGTGGAAGATGCACGTTTGGAGGTTGCACATCGTCTCCTTTCGTTAGGTGTTCCCCACAACCAAGTGCAGTAGTCACGAACGGGTACCTCTGTAAATGAGAGAAACAGAACAAGTGCAAGAGAAGGAGGAAGAAGCAGATATTAGTTTTTGGGGTTTCCTTCCAAGGGGTTTCTCACGGCTGATATGTTCAAGAAAGCTTGCTAGGAATATGAAGTCCAGCCCCTTAGGTTTTCCCCAAACCCTAGTTGCGGTTCCTTGGGAGATTTTTTAGGAACAGTTTTAAAATAAAATCTAATAACTGCTTTGCAGTTACTAGATATCTGGATAGGGCTCAATGGCTACTATCCAACATCTCCTACTTTGCCATGAGACCGTCAGTTTGCTTCCACTTTCTGTGGGTTTTCTATATTCAATTTGTTACGTGGTTTTCCTTAATTGGTTTATCCAACGTAACCTAAACCTTTTTCAATGTTTATAGCGAGGTTTTCCATTCATTGGTAGGCAAGTAATCAACTGAGATTTCATTTTTCTCGATCATTTCATTAACATAATGATATTTCACTATTATATGTTTACTCTTTGAGCTAACAACTCCATTCTTCATAAGAGATATCACTGCCTGATTATCACAGTACAATTGAACAGGTTTATGATCAAGATTTAATTTCAATTCTTTTAGGAACCGGTTTATCTATACAGCAAAAGACAAGCAAGATACTCTACTTCCTGTGTGTGCTGAGCAACACATCCCTGTTTCTTACAGGATCAGGCTATCGCCCTACATTCAAAGAGAAAAACATACCCCGAAGTGGATTTATTATAATCTTTACAGCTTGCAAAATCTGCATCGGAATAGCCAACTAAATTTAGCTCATCTGCTTGATAAGACAATTTCAGTCCTTTCGTTCCTTTAATATACCAAAAAATTCTTTTGACTGCTTGCCAATGAGACCATCCAAGATTACTTTGATAACAACTTACCAGATCAATGGAAAAACTTATGTCTGGTCTAGTACAAAGCATTAAATACATCAGACTGCCAACTGCTTGTGCATATGGAACATTTAATTTTTGTTGTCCTTCACCAGGACAATCACTCATGTTTAAGTTTGCTACTTCAGCTATAGGAGTCCCAATTGGTTTGTAGTCTAACATATGAAATTTCTTCAAGATATAATTAATATACCATTCCTGGCTTAAACTCAGGATTCTTGAGTTTCTATCTCAAGTGATTTTTATTCCTAATATATAGGATGCTTCACCCAAGTCATTCATTTAGAAGTTTTTGTTCAGCCAAGTCTTCGTTTTGAATATAATATTGTTATCATTTCTTGTTAGCAATATGTCATCAACATATAATGATAGAATACAGAAAAGACTCCCACTTTTCCAAACATAAACACAGTGGCCTAGTTGGTTTGCAACGAACCCAAGTTTTGTAAATGCTTTCTCAAAAACAAAATACCATTGTCTAGGAGACTGTTTCAGTCTATACAACGATTTATTCAACTTGTATACTTTGTCTTCTTTTTCCTTGATGACATATCCCTGTGGTTGAGTCATATATATAGTTTCTTTCAATTCACCATTCAGAAAACCAGTCTTCACATCTATCTGACAAATATCCAAGTCATAGAATGCCGCGATAGCCAAAATTATTCTGATTGATGCAAACTTTGCAACCAGTGAATAGGTCTCTGAGTAATCAATTCCTTTCTTTTGGGAAAAATCTTTCACTACCAGTCTGGCTTTGAATTTTTCGACTAATTTGTCAGCTTTATACTTCTTCCTCACCACCCATTTACATCCAATGAGCTTTCTGTCATTAGGAAGATCTACTAATTCCCAAACTTTATTCTTTTTTATGGATTCAATTTTTTCATCCATAGCATTCACCCAATCTGATGATTTATGCGAGCTAATGGCTTCATCATATGTCAGATTGTCATACATTTCATCAATATCTGCTAAATACCATAGCTCATCTGCCAGACATATATAATAATCATTCAAATATGAAGGAGGAGCTCTAGGTCTTTTATGACCTGATAACGTCTGAGATGACGACTGTTCGTGACTGCTGCACTTGGTTGTGGGGAACACCTAATGAAAGGAGACGACGTGCAACCTCCAGACGTGCATCTTCCGCTGCTACATGGTTTGCTCCAACAGTGGTATCAGAGCCAAGAGATCAACGTCCGAAAAAGAAATGACATCAAGAGTGGGAGCCTTTGAATTAGCTAAGACTGAAAAGCTGAATGGGACAAATTTCCATGCATGAAAGCGTAGGATAATGATGACATTGACTTTGGAAAGACTCATTTATGTGATCAACCAGTCTTTTCATACTTTAAGAGACAAACCTCCAAATGAAGAAAAAAGGGCATATGAGTCCTTTACCACTGATGATCTAATGGCTAAAACCATCATGTTAGCCTTCATGAAAGATGATCAGATCAGAGTATTTGAGGATTGTCCAACTACCAGGGAAATGTTTTGATACTATTTCTTCCAAATACAATACTATGACCGCGATGCACGTACAATTACTGTTAGAACAGTATAATTTCTATAGGATGAAAGAGTCAGACAACGTAATGGACCATGTTAATAAAATGTTGGTCATGGCTAAAGATTTAGCCGTGGTGGGGAATGTCATATCTGACAATATGCAGATCAGCACAATCCTGAATAGCCTACCTCATTCTTGAGATGTGGCAGTTACTGTCTTCAGTGTCCAATTTGATAATCTTACTTTAGAAAAACTTCCTATACAGTTAGCTCTATAGCAACAACGTCTGACCAAGAGAAATAGAATAGAATTGATGACAGTCCAGGAAAAACCTGCTAGTAGTCATGTGCCTTTAAAACCAAAACAATTTAAAAATTGAAATGATGGCAAGTTCAAGGGCAATTTTGCAGGTACTAAGAAATTTCAAGGAACTGTAGTGAAATGCTCCAGATGCGAAAAGCTTGAACATATAAGGAAAAACTACAGGACAAAATTCTCAAATATGAAAGACAACAATGGTCAAGGCAACTACAACAAAAGGAAGCCTCAAGGGGACTCTGATAGAGAAGTCATCTGTGTCGTGTCAGAATGTCTGTTTGCATATGGAGATCTAACTGGATGGTGGGTTGATTCGGGAGCTATTCATCACATTGCAAAGACAAAAAAAAAGAGTGATCCACATGGAAAATCTGAGTCCAGGAACCCACAAGGTCTATATGGGAAACAACTCATATTGTGATGTCATGAGAATTGGGGCATATCATCTAAATGTTGAGGGTACAAGTGTTGTACTTAACGAGGTTTTGTATGTCCCTTCCATGAGGAGGAATCTAGTGTCTATTCCAGCACTGACTAGGAAAAGTTTTGAAGTACGTTTTATTTCAGGAAAAGTAACAGTGGGAAAACATTGAATGTTCATGTTTGGTGGAAAATTTTTAAAAGAACATGGTATGTTCAAACTGAATTATATGAATGAAGCTTTCAGTTCTGCTTATTTTGATTGTGCAATGAGTGTAAACACAAACTTATGGCATAAAAGATTAAGCCATATAAGCATAAAAAAGATGCGGACTCTAGCACAATAAGGTTTAATACCTGACATAAATATAAATGATTTTACAAAATGCAAGTAATGTGTATACGAAAAAATGACAAGAAAACCATTTTCGTTTGAAGTAATTCGGGCCATTGAATTATTGGAGATAATTCATAGTGGTATCTGCGGACCTTTCAGAATCCAAACTCATGGTGGCAAGTTATACTTCATCACGTTTATTGACGACTTCTCAAGATTTGGTTACATATACTTAATTAGACATAAATCAGAAGCATTTGAGAAATTCAAGGAATACAAATCTGAAGTTGAGAGGCAACTTGGAAGAAACATCAAAATTGTAAGGGTCTAATCGAGGAGGAGAATACACTTTTAGTGAATTCTCCGAATACTGCAAAGACCTTGGAATTAATAAGCAAAAGAAAATTCTTAGGACACCACAACAAAATGGTGTGACTGAGAGGTGTAACAGAACCCTCTTGAACATGGTGAGATCCATGTTGGCAGGAGCACATTTACCAAAAGTTTTTTGGGGAGAAGCTGCGTTAACAGCTATGTATACAATAAACTGAGTGTCCTGCAAAGCAGTCCCAACTACTCCTTATGAAAGATGGACTGGTGTAAAACTAGATCTGAGAAATTTAAGGAGATAGGGATCTATAGCACACATAAAAATTCTAGATCCAAAACTAGATAAACTAGATAACAGATCAGTGAGATGTATATTTGTTGGATATCCTAAAGGATCCAAGAGTCACAAATTGTATCATTCATCTACGGGACTTATAGAAAGAGATGTAGAGTTTATAAAAAAACTCAATAATAAAGATTTTGATCCAATGGAATATCAAAATGATACACTAGATGATCTGATTTACTCAGAGGAACAATCTGGTAATGAACCGACTGGAGGTCAGACTGGTAATGAACTGATTGGAGGTCAGTTTAGAAATGAACCAACTGAGCAGGAATAGTATAAGGAACAGTCAGAAAATGAACCGACTAAAAATTAGTTAGACAATGAACCAATGAAAAAACACAACTTGATAACTTGAAATTTTAATGAGTTTAGTTCAAGTTGTAAGAACTTGACTTATTTGAACTCAACTCTGTTTGACTACAGAAAACTGCTTCAGCATAGTTTTGCTGACCATGACCAAGCTCACAGCAAACTGAACCAAGTCAATTGCTGAGCTGCTCGATACCAGTCTGTTTCTGGCCACGGCATACCTTTCTCTAGTGGCGGAGCCAGAAAAATTGATTGGAAATGCCCATTTAAGATATAATTAAATTTTAAAGAGATTAGTGTGGGCAACTGCCCACACCAATCATCATATGGCTCTGCCTCTGGCATTATCCAAAATATTCTCGCAAAAAAAATATTATGCATTGACTAGAGTGCTTTGAAAAGGAAAGCTGGTGCAATAGCTAATCCACTTTCTGAGTCTGCTTTGTTGTTCAACCAACCATCTTCTCCTCCTCATTTTCAACAGTACCACATTGATGTGGGCAGCATGACATTATGGAAGCTTGAGAATATGAAACTCTTCATTGCTCAACACATCAACTTCTCATACTTAATTAATCACTTTTGGGTCTCATAGAAGTTAAGACCAGCAATCCACCAACCAAATGGTGTTCATTCACGATAAAAGGACAGATCTAGTGGTAATCATATATTCCATTCAATGGGAACGGCTGGACGTGCACCGCATGAACCGGCCGTCCGGTCTAAAGCTGATCCAGTACAACAAAAAATGACAAAAGCCTTCTTACCAATTCTTATCATTTACAATTCTCAATTGCCAGACCTCTATATGGAGATATGTATATATACAAAAGTTTGAATCCGCCAGGTGATTAGATGTTGCCAATTGCTATATATATATATATATATATATATATATATATATATATATATATATATATATATATAAAGTAAGCCGGCAGCTGAATGGAAGTTAAATCACTGTCTTCTTTCATAATTTGATCCTTTGAAAATAAAAAAAAGGAGGTCGATCGATTAGCTGGGTCTAAACAAGAGACGGCACGTAAAAGTTTAACTTACCCAATTCCACACGCTTTCAGATACGTTAAAAAAATCTCAAAAGCAGCTGGTAGAATAATACTTTTTTCTCTTTTCTTTTTGAAATATTTTTATTTGAACAAACTTCCTCTTTCTTGGTCTAAGAAAATTTTAGATCAATATTGACAAAATGTCCTAAAAAAACTTAATTTAGACTTCTTGGATCTATTCTTGGTGGCATATCAACATTGACATTCTTAATTTAATTTTATTTTTTCGGTTGGAGTTAGGCAGATCCGTACCAGTTTATTTGCTAGAAAAAGGTTGAAACTTTGTCGCGAACAATGAATATGATATCACAAACTAAGATTGTTTGACGGCTTATGTTTTTGGTGTGGATAACCTTTGTGAACTTTGAAGATCAAATATGTTGCAGTCAGCAGCAGAGCCAGAATTTTTTCGCTAAGGGACACTTGAGTTGGCAACACAAGTTTGGTGTCCGCATAACATGTAATTTGTGAGTCATGACAATGTGATCTTGATACGCTATAATAAGATTTTTGTTTGGCTGATGTGGGCAATTGCCCACACCAGCCTACAAGTAGCTCCGCCACTGGTAGTAGTGTAGTTAGTCGGGCTGGCGGTTGGCAAGAGTTGGATCATCAATTTTATTTCTATGGTTGTTACGTAGCTCAACAGAAAACAATGACAATACAATCCTCTAATTGATGGGTATACCATGGGTTCACACAAACTTAAAGCGGCCTTAAACCATATAAAGTGGCCGAGCAGAAAAATTTTATTAAATGGGCACTAACTTTAGAAGGTTTGGTGCTTATGGGGCATTGACGTGAGTCTAGAGTGGACATTACATCCAACTACCTCGTAGTAAACTTTTTCAAGAACTTGTGTTGGTTGGCGTTGGCAATTAGTTACACCAGCCTGCACCCAGCTCCGCTACTGACCATATGTGTTGGTTGGCGTTGGCAATTACTTACACCAGCCTGCACCCATCTCTGCTACTGACCATATTGACAAGGGAAAGGGGATCAGGGCTTCAGACCTTTTTCGTAAATGAATTGTAGCATTTTTAGCAAAAAACATTATTACTTCTTGAGTAGGATCTTAATGGGTGGATAAGATCCTATTTCAGTCCAAAACCACATCCATTTAGTAGGATCTGGTAAGAGAAACTGATTTGGATCCTAATCCGATTCATTAATTGTAGAGTTCGAATGACCGATGTGATCAACAACTCAGTGAATGCGGATCTGAACCTGTTGTCTTATCATTGACATATTCGGGTTCGGCTTCAAAAATTCAACTCCAGTTCTGAGCCCAAGCACAGATTCAATTAAGAAATATCTGATTAATTCAAAAATTGTGATCAGTAGATTAAATCCCAACCCTAACCACTTACTTCCCTTTCAATGACACATTCAGTGGCCTATTTCATGTGGGTTGCGTTTAGTCTCAGATCTTAAACCTAAGGCTATATAAAAATGAGTACGTTTTCAGAGATCTTCAGTTCATTAGCTTGGCTTTCAAAATTCATGCTGCATGTTAAAAAATTATGGATCAAGTTCTGATCTTAAATCCATGGAGCGTTACGGATCTCAGATCCATGTTGAAACAAACACAACCTTGATCACTTTTTAAAATTCATGCTATGTGTTAAAAAACCATGGATTTATGGTCGGATTGCAGGGTGGGGTCTGATCTTAAATCCATGAAAAGCTGCAGATCTCAGATCCGTTCTTGAGATCCGTCAATAGCCTTAGGTTCGGAGTCGTCTCCATCCTGATCTTCTTCACCAGCCTCTGGTTCTAGACTCAAATCCGTCTTTGGAATTTCATTTCTGTTCAAACAAACAGGATTTTAAGCACTTTAAAAACCCATTGATCCATCGAATTTTTTTTGGTTCAACTGGTTTTTACTTTGTACGGTTATTTTGGCAGTGTTTTATGAAGTGTGATTGCAATTATAAGAAAAACATAAGCTCGAAAAACAAAATTCCCATAGTTTTTAGGGTGATTGGAAATTTGAAAGCAACATTTACTGCCAAATACGAATATATATAGACTATTAGGAATTGATTCAGATATCAAATACAAATTTATGTTGATTGGATATTTCAGAAATCCAGGGTCCGATTAATAATCAGCCTTTCACGTACGTATGAGTAACCTGGTTTAGTTTTTATGCATTTTTCTATGTGAATCTTAGCTGGGTTTTGGATTTGTTTCACCAATGTCCAATTAGTCAGATGGCAAAATGGCTAGTAGAACACAGATTCAAACAAATCCATGCATAATATTGTAATAACCGTTTCATGAATTGACCATAGGTTAGTCTGATTCTTTTGATGATATAAAGGTGAAACCAGGTGTGGAGTCTGTTTGAATGGCGTTCTTTAGTTAGAGATCCAATATGTTAAAATGCATGCCCAGATCCAAAACAACATTCCATGAGATCATCAGGGATCTTTAGTTAGTGTATTTTAAAAGGTTCATTTCCCAATCATGGAATTATTATAGAATAACCACCAAAAAACAAAATATGTAAGAAAAATTTAAACCATGTGATGTGATACTTCGGGTAAGCCTGTCAATGGAGAAGCTGTCCTGTCACTATGTGATGAAGATGGACTATGGACATGCCCCGAGCTTCCATCATCACCTGACTGTGAACTGCCAGCTCTCTCCAGCTGATGAACTGCACTGACTGAGATTATCGGCATCACTTGATCTGCTCCTGCCCAAATGCACTGACATCTTCTCTGAGTCATTTGTGCTAGACTGATCATGCAAATTGAAGGCAACACCAACATGATTTCGGAAAGCTGTATTCAGATTATGAGCAGCCACTCTGTCAACTTTTATCTCCTTGGAAACACTGGGGATTTGAGAGAGAGGGAATTTATCCAGTGTTCTTTTGGATTTCTTTTGAGAGGCCAACCACAATGCCAAAATAGACAAAGCCGATACTATGAATATCCCAACAGAGATACAGCTTTCAGAGACTAACAGACTAACAGAGACAGACTTAAGAGTCGCATCTCGGATTGTCTTGTAAGAGACAGCTCTCTTTGGTCTCAAATTATGGGTCGTGATCTGTATCTCAGTTGGGATATTCATAGCATTGGCTTTGTCTATTTTGGCTATGTGGTTGGCCTCTCAAAAGAAAGCCACAAGAACACTGGATAAATTCCCACTATCTCAAATCCCCAGTGTATCCAAGGAGATAAAAGTTGACAGAGTGGCTGCTCATAATCTGAATACAGCTTTCCGAAATCATGATGGTGTTGCCTTCAATTTGCATGATCAGTCTAGCACAAATGACTCAGAGAAGATGTCAGTGCATTTGGGCAGGGGCAGATCAAGTGATGCCGATAATCTCAGTCAGTGCAGTTCAGTTTATCAGCGGGAGAGAGCTGGCAGTTCACAGTCAGGTGATGATGGAAGCTCGGGGCATGTCCATAACCCATCTTCATCACTTGGTTACAGGACAGCTTCTCCAATGACAGGTTTACCCGAAGTATCAGATCTTCATCATATGGTTACAGGACAGCTTCTCCATTGACATGTTAGAAAATGATTTTAACCAGAGTTTTATAAACATAGTACTGCGTCAAAATTTCATCTCATTTAAAGCTAGCTATACATGTAAATGCACCCGACATGAGGTTTCGTAGGCCCTACGATAATGTATCACTAGAAAAAGGGCAAGGCCAAACTGGTGGGATAATACAGTGTATATATATATACTGTCAGGCCCAGACAGTTTGTTGTTTCAAATTAAAGACAAAAATACCCTATTAATAGGTAAAATTTCGATTGAAAGGCCCAAGCTCCTTCACGTCGCTGGTTTTTGAAGGAGCGGGAGAGGAAGAGGGATGCAGGCGGCCTCACGTGTGCAAGCTGTCTGCCCACTGACTCAGTTCGACAACCGAGTCTGGCATGTCGAACCGAATCTGCTCAAAAAAACTCGCCTGGTTTTTAGTAGACCTGGTTTAATCGACCGATACACAAAAAATGGATCCGGGTTCTGCCCCAGATCGCCCAAAGATGATCCAATACCCAACCTGTGCGTTCTCACCCCGGGTTGGGTTTTCAATATTGGAGGGGCCATCCCACATTCACAAATTCGGATCCGCGTCCAGCCACCTCATGTCACCCCGTTGTTGGACGTGTCCCGCTCGGTAATCTCCTCGTCGTGTCCCAAGCGTGTATCGCCAAGATCAAACACAACCTAAAGGGAAAAAACAAGACGAGTGGCATGAAAGAACCACAGAAAAAGTATTCATATAAAAGAAGAATAAGAGAAATGATAGAAAACGGTATGAGGTATCTCTCTCTCTCTCTCCCAATGTCCTTGGATTGGTCAAAGCAATTACTTGAGCCTCTATATATCCTTGCGATCTCTGTCACTGCACCTTGGGGTGAAGATGCCTTTCCTTTTTAGGTTGTATTTTTCAATAAATTATATTATGCCAAAGAGAAAATATTGCCTCTATTGCTGTATTATTTCTAAGAAAATGTGAGATTTTGAAACATAATTATATCCATAAAAGATGCCACTTGATGATATTTTAGGATATTGTGGATGTGACAGTTCATTTTAAATAATAATAATAATAATGTACATAGAAACACATGATCAGCATTGGGACGTGGGCTTGAGTCATGCCCATGTCATCATCATGGAGTAGGCTTCCTCTAATCCATGATGATGTTAAAAGGGTTCATTCATCCTTTATAATAGCTGTTGGAAAGATCTCCTGTCAATACTTAGAAATTAGAATAGACGATAGAAGATTAAAATGTCACTAAATTTAAAAAGAAAAAAACTTTTGGAAAAGTGAAAGGAAATTACTTTTAGCTGTTGTAGTGGTAGTCATAACCCTAGATTAGTGACTAGACTACCTAAACAAGTAGTTTCTCAAATAACTATCTAGTGAAAAACCTAGCTAACATACAGATAACCAGAAGGAGTAACCAAAGAGTTGGAAATGAATACAATATATAATTTGTGATAACTATTCTTTAGACATTAGACTAAAGCCTCCTTTACATCATATTCAAACTTGAGCTTATATTGTTAACATGACGTCATTGACAGTCTTATCTGTATTATCCCCAAAAGTTTTACTTGCATCCAGATATCGACTCCATCATAGATTGCGGATGTCTATTTTATAGATTTTCCAAACCTTTTCCTTTTTTTTTTTTGGTCTGACGACCTGGCACTAGGTATAACATCATATTGAGCCCAAAAGGTACACTCCAAATATTGGACTCTAAACCTCCTTCAACCAGCTAGACCTTATGCTCAATCTCTAGCTCATTAGATGGAACCAATATATCATCCCTCACCCGTGGAGTTCCCTTTGTGATCGAAGAAGAGAGGAGAACTCGAGAAGAAGAAACCTGCAATCGAGAGCTGTGAACAATAGAAGAGAAGAGAAGAAGCGTGAAAATGAAGTCTGTGAACTCCTTGGTTCAAGCAAAGCCCTCCCTCTGTCCCTCTCTTTCTCTCGATCAATGATGGATTGATTCTCTTTCTCTCTCTATGGGCTCAAATATGCGCGTGGGTGAATATCTATTGAAAAACTTTGCTCCCTTTTATCTCTCAAATGGTGGGGGCCACTCGCTTGTTCGCCACGGAAATGAACCGTGGCTGATTTTGCGGCATTCAAATGTCTTTTATTTTTTTTAGTAAATGCAGAGAACTTCTAATATAAAGAAATAGAATCATTGGACGTCAACTAATTAGATTTGGATCGGATATAACATCAGCATAATTGAGTAATCTGGTGTTGTTTATTAGTATCAGAGTTCAGATTCAGATTTGGGATTACAAATATATCCAATTTTTTCCAGGTAGTCTGATTCAGTTGTCCACTGAAATTGGGTATGAAATACGATAACAAACTTGCATCCAGTTTTCCTAATTAGATCTGAATTTTCTTATGGAATCCAACCAGTCAAATCTGCATATGAATCAAACGTTAGATTATATCTCCGGGTGGACATCGCTAGCGATACCTAAAGATAGGGATTTGTGTCACTAGTTGGAAAAAAATCCAATCCACTAGCACCTTAGGCAGATTATGCAGGACGTTATGAATGTACTATGAGAGAGCTACCCGAGCCCAACCCGACACACAAAACCCGAACACAGACCGATTAAATTAAAATATATACTTTTTTTAATATAAAATATCATATAAAATATAATTAATTGTAATAAAATATTATAAGTGAAAATCAATATAATTAATATTAAAAAAATTTATTGAGTCAAACTAGGCTTAGTAGGGCCGACCCGATGCCTTTTTTTCGAGCCCGAGTCAGGCCGGGTACCGGGTACCCTACCCAATGCCTAGGCTTCGCTCCACCCTGGGTCTAATGGGACTATTGGTTGGGGCCCTGATATTGATATTGGCCCAAGCATGTTGAGGGGTCTGCTGTCCTACAAATGATTTAGCCACGATCTAGTTCTTCTTTCGATGCCGTTGACTTAAACTAAACAAACCCTTGTTTCTTGAATTTGAACATGAAAATATGTTTGAAAGACTGTTTCTCAGCTTCAATTCTAGATGCATTTTTAATGATATTTTCATAAGAAAATATCATGGAAAATGTTTTATTATGAACCTTAACCAACTAACTAAATTATAATGTGGAACTAATTAGCTTAAGACAAAATGGATTTGACATTTCATACCACCATAGGGGAAATTAAATGAAATAAGATGATTGCAATCTCTTAAATGTGTCACAGGGGCCAAATTAAAGTTTTTAAATTTTGATAGAGGCTGAAATATCATTTTTTAAAATTTTTATGTAAGACAAAATAAATTTTCTAAAATTTACATGTAAATTAAAAAAAATTAAGGTGGTCTCAGGGCCCATGTGGGCATAGCATGTAATTTTTGAGTCATGACAATGTGATCTTGAGATGCTATAATAAAAGTTTTGTTCGGCTGATGTAGGCAATTGCCCACACCAGCTAGCAAGTGGCTCCACCACTGCTTGCTACCTCAAATCCCATTGAGAAGTTCTTACTTTGGCACAATCAAGATGGCGTATCCTTGTGCGCCACTAAACTGTCGATTGAACATGACAACCGGCAACGTAGACGGGTATAGAGTAGGTTGGAAAGTGCATCTGAAGGCAGAAGCAACCGAAGGATCGAAGCTCCCCCCCTTCTCCTCGCCTACTATTTCAGGACAAGAGTGGACTTAGAAGAGCAGTTCCTACGTGAAATGTACAGAGACAGGCTCTCACCAGACTAGCTATGCTACACCATTGAGACTGAAAATTGCTCGCCTTGACTTGCTATTCATAAAAAGGGGATACTTCTTTTACTTTAATTTTTAGAACATAAGTTCAAAAAGGAAGTCTATCTGGAATGGGGATGTGAATCAATCAAATTTGGACAACCGTTTTCAAATAACCTTGATATAGTGAAAAAGAATTAACATATGATTAATGAATCATATCAAATTCAGATGTAAGAAAAAAATTGATTGGATGTGGATACAACTTTAAAAAATATCCAATCAGGCTTAGATCTGGATCTGGATTCAGTTTCAAACAAATATCTTATATCCATTATCCATACATTTTGAAAGTTAATTTTTAATTTGCAAATTTAAAAGTCGGATTTGGATTTGGATGGGAAAAATAAAAGTGGGTTTTGAATCGGACTCGGATTATGAATTTAAAAATTGGATTATGATATAGTAGAATATTCGTCTTAAAATTTGAACAGGTCAATACCCAATAAATCAAATATGGAAAAATATACATCCAATTCAAATTCGATATATTGACATCCCTGGGCTTGACCTTCTTAATAGGAATGTTAAATCCCTTTGTATCAGTCAATTTCAGACAAATTTCCCAAACTTGATCACTTAACAAGTCTTGTTTGAGCTGAGTCCATTGAGCTTAGATGACCTGGAGTAGGCTCCTTGACCACCACAATGTCTGGTCTTTGGCAGATGATTATGTGCTTTTCAATACAAGCTGGTTTCCAATCACATGTTACTTAATTTTGACTTAATTAATTAAATCTTCTCCTATTGTTCTCTCCCCTCGATCGCTACTCTTTTTTCTAGCATTGAGATCAAGCATATAATGTGGTACCTACCAGACCACTTGGGTAAGGGATGTTTTGCTTTCAAAATTTGATGCTTATCTTTGCCATTAAGCACGACATAGACCTACTTCGTAGCAAAGAAGGGCAGCTGTTGTTACTTCAAATTTTTCCAAAAAATTACACTCCATCTTTTTAAACACTATTTCAGTGATTTCAATGATTTTTATGGCAATTCGGTTCAAATTGTAGACTTTGGACCCAATTTTGCCCCAAAACGGACCTCTAGACCCATATTTGAATCCAAAAGCACTTTTAAATCCAAAATCCAACTTCAAACACAAATTTAGATCAAAAACCAAGTCCTTGATTCAATATTGACACTTCAAGCTGAAATACATATCCAAGATCCATAATCGAGCCCGGCCAGTCAAAATTGAGTCCATATTAAGAAATGGATCCACAACAATTTTTGATACTTTTTAACGTCGCATGTGTCCTTGCAAACCTCCATTTTGTTTTTTGTCCCAACCTTATGCCAAAAGCTTTTAAGTATATGTTCTGAGCTCAAAACACACATCTAACCCTTGATCTGAGCCTTGGGCATCGATTAGAACGCATTTGCGATCGAGCGAACCAGATCCGAGTCTAAAACGTACCCAAAACCTCCCAAATTGAAACTGGACCCATTTTAACAAAAGGACCATTTTGCCTTTTCAAATGTGCATTTAAAATAAAAATTAAATTTTTTTAGTGAACCCTACCCGAGGGGGCCAAGGAGCTTTAAACTCCCCTCGTTGGCCCAAAAAATGAGCCGATATGGGAAAACCGCACCTTAGCCTCGCGTCTGGCCAATCCTGGCCATGTGCACCCTGGCATGGTCAAGGTAGGGCCCGCACCCAATGCAAGCCCTGTTTTGGGCTAAAATTTTGGGTCTGTTGGGTGGGCACTAGCCCTGCTAACACCCCCAAGTGAGTGTTTGCAGGACTAAGGGTCAATTCCCTTTAGTGGCCCATTAAAAAAAATGGCTAAATCCACTCATTTGAGGGTGATTTTGGGTTTGTTGGGTGGGCACTAGCCCTGCCAACACCCTCAAATGGATGTTTACAGGACTAAGGGCCTATCTCCTTTGGTCAAGACCTATTAAAATGATTAAAAATAATTAAAAGAATACTTGTAATTGGCATAAAAATCTTGTTAAATTAAAAAAAAATTAAATATTGAATTCTGGCTATTAAATTATGTATAAATACCCTTCAAATGTTTTCTCTTGGGTATGATCTAACCCTAAGAGAATTTATAGAGTTTTTCCATACGAGATTTTGAAGTTATTCCCTTGGCTCTCCCCAACTCTCTTCTTCTCATTCCTCTTCTTCTTAAACCTTGGGAACAAGTTTTTTCTTCAACTTTCATTCTTCAAGAGAGCACAAAAAGACCTCTTGGGGAGATATTCTCAACACTTTCAAAATTCACTTGGGAAGGCTTTGGAATCATCTAGATAAGAAGCTTAGTTCTCTAACCAGTTACTTAGAGGTATGTAGTCAATACCTCAATCATTTTTTCTTTTTTTTTTCTCTTATTTTCGTCTCCCCTTGGCCATATAAGGTAGCTCTAAAATCCTCTATCCAGAGTCATGAAATGTTCTTGAGTGCACAGAAAGTATGAGCAAGGTGAAATAGAACATCATTTTTCTTTCTAAGATTGACATGAGTTCTTTTCTTTGCTCATTAAATGTGTGCATTGTTTAATCTTAAAATGATCTCCATGCATAGTTTACTGATTTTTCAAATTAATATGTGAAAGAATGAGTGATTGGGTTGAGATTTCTTTGTTATTATGTTGATTTTTGAAATTGAGACTTGTTCACCACAAGAAAACCCTTACAAATGTGAGCCCTAATGAATGTGAACATGTTAAATTGTGTTTTCATGCGATTCTTACATTTATCATTTTTTTTAGTCATCTGACTAGGGATCCCAATGACAACTTTTGTATATTATTAACTTTCTATTTTATGTATGCTTGTTTTTCTCCAATACCCAATGTCGGAGATATAATTTTCCTTACAATAGATGAAATATTTGTTCTTAAAAATATTCATGACAATTATAAAACAAAAATCTTAGAGGTATGTAATAGAAGAACTGATCTTAATTGAATGTTATGGTCGGAATGAATGATTCCATTTTAGTCATGTAGGATCAATGCATTCATACATTCACATTCACTTAACATCACAAACGATCGCAAACACATTTCTAAAACAACTTAAGCAAGATGTGATAAAGCTCTAATTAGGTAGTAACCAAATTCGAAGAAAACATCAAACCTACTTGAAGTCTTAAGAGAATACCAAAGTGATTTTCAAATGATGATCTTCAAATGTTTCCAAACAATATTTGTAAAGATCTTTCAATTCAAGTTTTTCCAAATGATACAACCTCAAATGATTCTTTTTAACATCCTCAAAATTTTGAAATATCAAATCTTAAATATTTTCTCAAAACACTGCACGATATTTAGAATGAAAAAAATGTTTAAGCAAAAGTGAAATGCATAACAAATAAGCATAGCTCTTGGATTGATTATCCCCGGCAAAGGCTCTCAAAAAACAAAAAATTTATGGAGTTGTAAATAGATGACGACCGTGATGGGACTCGTCATTGTTGGGCTATAATTATCATTGATGCATTTTGACAAACTTGAACATCTCATATATTGCCGATGATAAAGCATATTTCTTTCTTTGGCCTTGACTGCATCAGTATTTCATTACATTCCTTACTGTTTGCTCAATTGCATTTAGGTCTAATTGAGGAAGATTAATCATATTTACATAGATGTAAGATGAATTATAATCCTCCTCAATTTAAGACTTGATTGAAAATAATCTTTGCTCTTCTATTTATTTTAATCATTATCATAGAAAACATTATATTAGGGACAACCGGTTTTGCACGCTTGCTCATATTTCAAAAACTTCCAATACCTATTTCTCTCAGTTATCATGTTGCCAAGATTGGTCTTAGGTGGTAGCACAAGACTAAACCTTACAACTGGACCATACATTGGGCGGGGAAGTTCCCTCGTTCATACTATGAGTGGTAACTTATAGTATATTGATGAGTGACCAAGGAGACATAAGAAACCCAGATCTTAGTTGGTTAATGGTAGAGTCTATGCTCGTACTAGGCCCACTGTTGAAGGTATATTGGCATATTTTATATGGAATATTCATAATTGATCAAACTAAGCTGCATGATGGATGGTAAATGTGACTTTAGAAAATATTGGTTGTTAATCATTATATGATGAGTGCATGTGTGTCTTCCAAGCACTCCTTGATCAATTCAACAATTTTACATTTCATCTTCATCATTTGAATTAATGTCTTGTCTTCTTTGATAATCTCTATAGTCTTCAACAAGACCACGTTATAAAATCGTGCTTCAACCCTACTACCTAAGTGACATTGATTATCCAAATACTACCATTCAAAAAGTCCATTTTTTTCTAAATTGCTTCAAAATCTATATTTTATCATACCTTGGGAATCCCCCACTTATTCATCTGTCTAACATTCTATTAGTGAACATGAGAGTTATCTATTGGTTCAATTACCAACTTTGCTTGACCGAAGTCATTCATTTTTTCCCCTCATTTATACTTAGCCAAATATTTTTTAGCTTCAATACGTATAGTGTGACTTCCCTCCAATTTTACTACTTTCATAATTTTAGTAGGTCATCAATTATTCCTTGGCAAGTCCCTTTTCTAGAATGACTTCAAAATCTACATTTTATCATATCTTGTCAATCTCTCATTTATTTATTTGTTAAACCTTCTATTCTTGAACATGATACCCATCTATTGGCTCAATTACCAACTTTGCTTGACTCAGGTCACACATTTTTCTTCATTTAATTTTAGCCAAATAATTTTCTAGGTTCAATACCCATAATATGTCTTTCCTCCTATTTTATTACTTCTGTTATTGATTGGGTCATCATTTATTTCAAGTTGAATGCCAATCTTTGCTTTACTCCAGTATATTCTATTTTCAATTGTCGAACACTTGAGGTTGACTTATTCATTCACACCTATTGAGTCAATATCTTCATGAATCAAACCTCATATATTTACACTCTGCTTAAAATTTAATCCTTTCAAAATTAAAATTCTTCACAAGTAATAAATCACTCGTATTTTTTTCTGTTTTTCTATATTATTTTGAAATATTATCAACTTGATATCTCGCTATGAAAATCACTATTTACCAATCATATTCTTACAACAAATTCCTTTTCTACAGGCTTTATCCCAATTGCTTGTCATTAAATAGAAATCGAAAATTCTTTCATATCTGAGTTTGTACACATGTTATTACCTTTCATTCTCATTTCCTTATTAGCAAGAAATATATAAAGTTTCTTTATATAGCTGTGTCCACACCTTCTTTGAAAGGGGCATTTTTCTTTTTTTTTTGTCTCAGTCTCAATCCAAGATATCAACCATTTATCTTTTACCTAGTACTTATCACATTCTGTTTTGAATCTGTTGAAGCTGATGGAAGGTGTCAGCCTTCCGTTGCAATTGCAGAAAGGGTAAAAGGAAGGGGCGGCTGGTTTCAGGCCGTCTAGGCGTGCGTCTACCGGCCGTTAGGCAACGGCCGACCTCCGGCCGTCCTGGCGCGACCCGCTGGGGGCCACCCACGTTGTTGGGTGGCGTCCCGGTGGCTCTCTTGCCACCATTGTAGCCACCCAAAGGATTGAAGGAGCAGGCAGATGAGCAGTAGAAAAGAGCTTCCACCGCCTCCATCCGGCCACGCCAGCGAGTCCCCCGTCGCCGGACGGCGCCCACCCAAGGTCTCTGCTGCCTGCGAACCGTCGAGCACGGCAAGAGGGTCGGACTTGGGTCGGGTCATGGCAGACCCGACCCGGATCCATAAGGATTTCAAAAAAAAATTCCTTTTTGCCGCCCGCATGCGCTTAAGTTATTTTGGATCCGGATCAGGTCATGTTGGCCCGATCCATATCCATACAGTTCCTTCGGATCCGGGTCAGGTCATGTCAAACCCGACCCAGATCCATTTGGTTTACATTTTTGGATTTCGGGTTCGGATCGGGTCGTGCTGACCTAACCCGAATCCATACAATTATTTCGGATCCAGGTCAGGTCATGTCAAACCCGACGCGTATCCATTCAGTTTACATTTTGGATTTCGGGTTCGAGTCGGGTTGCATTGGCCAGACCCGTATTCATAAGGTTTAAATTTTGAAAATATGGTTTCTCGAATCCGGGTCAGTCATTTTGTACCCGACCCGTATCCATTCCGTTTAAACTTTGTAAAACGGTTCCTTTTCTTTTAAACCGGTTCTGAAGAGATTTGAACTCGTTCATTCGGTTTCAGACCGATTCAACTCGATTCAGAACTGGTTCGTACTTTTTGGAACTGATTCGGACCCTTTTCAAACCGGTTATTTGATTTTCAGACCGGTTCAGTTGCTTTTTTAAAACGATTCAGTTGTTTTTAGACCGATTTAGTTGATTTTTTGAACAGTTCAGTTGATTTTTTGACCGGTTCAGTTGATTTTTCAGACCAGTTCAAGGCTTTTTAGTCTAGTTCATTCAGTTTTGGAACCGATTTTAGCCATTTTTCAACATGTTGAGTGGGTTTTGGAGCCGATTTGGCATATTTTTGACTGATCGTGCAATTTTTAAATCATTTCAGCCCTATTTAGGGCCATGTGGGTGTTTTAGTTGCGGTTTAAGAATGATACGGGCTATTTTAAGGCTGATTTAGTGGTTCTAGATCTACTTAAGTGCAATTATGGTACCGGTTTATAAAATTTTTGACTCTTTTGGGCTTATTTCATTAAATCATTTCGTTTTGGATTCAATGTAGGGCAAAAATTTGTATGTAAAATTTACTTCATGTATCATGTTTTGCATGTTATTAAGATTGTGGATGTACTTTAGATGAATGTTTGGACCATGAATTTGATCTTTTGTCATGTCTATTGTTTGAAATGAGTAGGTTTGTACTTCATGTCGCAAAAGTGACATTTGTTGTATGAATTCGCCAGTTTTGAACCTTAGATGATGGTATACTAAATCCATGCGGGTAATGATCAACCCAAAGGAAGATTGTTGCTTGGTCAGGTTTAAGCATACAGGGCAATGAATATGTGATAATTTTTAGGTTTTCATGTGAATAGTGAGTCAATCCAAAGATGAGCTCGTAATTTGACAGAACTAATTATCTATATTCATTGATGACCAAGAATACCACTTGCAGTTAATATTTCAATCCAAAGATTTGATATTAACGTTGCACTGGTACCTTGTGATGGGATTTAGGCCATTGTATTTAAATTTGTTTATATTTGTTATTTCATCTTTGTACATGTATTGATTATGAGTATATTTTGGTAATTTTGTTCTTTGTACAATGCATTTTGCTTCTATGATATCTGCAAATTTGAGTACTATTCATAAGTTAAATGATCAAATCTAAGGAAATGGAAATGATTCCTTATTCGTCTGTTGTGGGAAGCTTTATGTATGCTCAGGTTTATACTCATCTAGATATTGCATTTATCGAGGGAATGTTAGGCATGTACTTAGGTATTCCTAGTATGGATCATTGAAAAACAGCCAAAAGAGTATTGCGGTACTTACAAAGAACAAAAGATTTTATGCTCACATACGGGAAGTCAGACTAGTTGGAGATCATTGGGTATTCAGATTCTAACTTTGTCGGGTGTCAAAACAGTCGCGAGTCGGATTCAGGCGATGTATTTCTATTGGCTGGAGGAGCTATACCCTAGAAAAGTGTCAAACAGACACTTGTAGCCATTGGGGATTCCTGATTTTTGCTGAACTCACCATAGCGCAAAGTCGTATTTCTTTGGTTAATAAGATCCCCTTCAACCATGGCAGCGGAATTCATAGCATGTTATGAGGCATCCAATCATGTTTTGTGGTTACGAAATTTTGTGACGGGGTTGCGCATTGTGAATGGTGTAGAAAGACCACTAAGGTTATTGTGTGACAATAATTCAGTAGCCATGTATTCCAATAACAGCTGCAGTTCGTCAAAGTCGAAGCACATGTCTATGATGGGCCGGCATATGTCTATGAGAAATTTCAGACATTGTGGCTGTCTTAATATAAATATCTGCTTAAATGATTGCGTTTTGGGATATTACGTCATTTTATATGATATGGGGTAATTTTGTAATGTATAAATACCTATACGCAATTACAGACTTTTTGATGGGTTGAATCCATAATTGCCCATAATATAAAATCGAAGTCCCTGTGATCGTGTGAATGGTTGCCAGAAACAATGGTTTCTAGCGTTGTCTTTTTCCCATCTGAGAGTGACTGCACGTGCGCAGCACAAACCCTGGAAGATCCTACTGTGATCTACCGTTTGTGCGCTTCAAATGGATTCAGGTACACTTCCTCTACAATTATGGTTTGGATTCAATAATTTAGCATGAACATGATCCTGTTTAGGGCATATTCGTTTTGTGTATGCATGAGGGAAATCTCCCATCAGTCCTTTGGTTTTCTTTTGTCCTTCATTTTTTACTGTTTCTCTTGAATTACATTTGCTTGGCTTTGTCTCTTTGTTTAGCCTGCTTTTGCCATGAGATTGGTTCGTTGCAAGTAGTCTATTTTATTCATAAAGTCACTAGACTTGGCCTCTGCTTCACTTTAATTTTTTGTTTCCAAGCTCGCATGTTCTGCGACCTTGGTAGGAATTCCTTCATGGTATTTGTTTCCTTGGGAAGAAGCCCATTCGATGATTCTTTGTATCATGGCTCTTTTCTTGTTACATTTTAGGAAAACCATGGTAAAAGGGCTAGTGTTTTTTGGCTTTCGCTGGCAAACACATTTGCAAGGGGGGTGCTCTCTTTTTTTCTGCATGCTTCTAATTTTGTATATTACTTGAATTATTATGACTACTAGACTGATCATTTTCACACTATCTATTCGGTTTAAATTTTGAAAAACGGTTCCTTTTCTTTTAAACCGGTTCTGAAGAGATTTGAACCGGTTCATTCAGTTTCAGACCACTCAACTCGATTCAGAACTTTTTGGAACTGGTTCGTACTTTTTGGATCTGATTCGGACCCTTTTCAAACCGGTCATTTGATTTTCAGACCGGTTCAGTTGATTTTTAGACCGGTTCAGTTGCTTTTCAAACCAATTCAGTTGTTTTCAAACCGATTCAGTTGAATTTTTGACCGGTTCAGTTGATTTTTCTAACCAGTTCAGAGCTTTTTAGGTTGGTTCATTCAGTTTTGAAACCGATTTTAGCCATTTTTCAACATGTTAAGTGGGTTTTGGGGCCGATTCGGTCTATTTTTTACTGGTTCATGCAATTTTTAAACTAGTTCAGCCCTATTTAGGGCCATGTGGGTGTTTTAGTTGTGGTTTAAGAACAATATGGGCTATTTTAAGGCTGATTTAGTGGTTCTTGACCTACTTAAGGACAATTATGGTACCGTTTTATAAAATTTTGGACTATTTTGGGCTTATTTCATTAAATCATTTGGTTTTGGATTCAATGTAGGGCAAAATTTTGTATGTGAATTTTAATTCATGTATCATGTTTTGCATGTTATTAAGATTGTGGATATACTTTAGATGAATGTTTGGACCATGAATTTGATCTTTCGTCATGTCTATTGTTTGAAATGAGTAGGTTTGTACTTCATATCGCAAAACGGACCTCTATGGTACGAATTTGCCAGTTTTGAACCATAGATGATGGTGTACTAAATCCAAGCAGGTAATGATCAACTCAAAGGAGGATTGTTGTTTGGTCAGGTTCAAGCATATAGGGCAATAAATTTGTGATAGTTTTCAGGTTTCCATGTGAATAGTGAGTCAATCCAAAGATGGGCTCGTTATTTGACAGAGCTAATTATCTATATTCATTGTTGACCAAGAATACCACTTTCAGTTAATATTTCAATCCAAAGATTTGATATTAACGTTGCACCGGTACCTTGTGATGGGATTTAGGCCATTGTATTTAAATTCATTTATATTTGTTATTTCATCTTTGTACATGTATTGATTATGAGCATGTTTTGGTAATTTTGTTCTTTGTACGATGCATTTTGCTTCCATGATATATGCAAATTTGAGTACTATTCCTAAGTTAAATGATCGAATCTAAGGAAATAGAAATGATTCCTTATTCGTCTGTTGTGGGAAGCTTTATGTATGCTCAGGTTTGTACTCGTTTGAATATTGCAGTTATCGAGGAAATGTTAGGCAGATACTTACGTAATCCTGATATGGATCATTGGAAAGCAGCCAAAAGAGTATTGCGGTACTTACAAAGAACAAAAGATTTTATGCTCACATACAGGAAGTCAAACCAGTTGGAGATCATTGGGTATTCAGATTCTGACTTTGCAGGGTGCCAAAACAGTTGCAAGTCTGCTCCAGGCTATGTATTTCTATTGGATGGAGGAGCTATATCCTAGAGGAGTGTCAAACAGACACTTGTAGCTATTGGGGATTCCTGATTGGTGCTGAACTCACCATAGCGCAAAGTCGTATTTCTTTGGTTAATAAGATCCCCTTCAACCATGACATCGAAATTCATAGCATGTTACGAGATATCCAATCATGCTTTGTGGTTACGGAATTTTGTGACGGGGCTGCGTATTGTAAATGATGTAGAAAGACCACTAAAGTTATTGTGTGACAATAATTCAGTAGTCATATACTCTAATAACAGCCGCAGTTTGTCAAAGTCGAAGCACATCGACATTAAGTTTTTGGCTATTAAAGAGATGATACAGAATGATCAAGTGTCTTTAGAGCATATTAGGACAAACTCTATGATTGCGGTTCCATTTACTAAGGGTTTAACACCTAAAGTCTTTTACGAACATGTTGTTCATATGGTGGTGTTATCCTTGGATAATGTGCTGGTTTAGTGAGAGTTTGTTTTTTGTTTGCATGAATACATATTAAGTTTTCTGCACAATACAGTTTAAAGTTCTTTGGTTCCATTCTGTGTTTATGTTTTTGATCTCCATAAGATTTTTTATTGTGCTAACATTTGTGATCATTGAACGTTTAACTAATTTTTATATAGCTAAAGTCGCTTTGGTTCTGTGTTGATATGATCATGCACGAGATTGGTGAAAATGATGTTTAATAAGATAGCAGTTATGAGCTCCTAAGGTTTTATGTAATGTCTGAATGTATAAAGACATATTTGGCCAATGTGGGAGATTGTAAGGACCATTTGGTGGGCCGGCATATGTCTATGAGAAATTTCAGACATTGTGGCTGTTTTAATGTAAATATTTGCTTAAGTGATTGCGTTTTGGGATATGACGTCATTTTATATGGTATGGGGTAATTTTGTAATGTATAAATACCTATACGCAATTACGGACTCTTTGATGGGTTGAATCCATAATTGCCCATAATATAAAATGGTAGTCCCTGTGATCGTGCAAATGGTTACCAGAAACATTGGTTTCTAGGGTTGTCTTCCCCATCTGAGAGCGACTGCACGTGCGCCGCACAAACCCTGGAAGATCCTATTGCGATCTACCGTTTGTGCCCTTCAAATGGATTCAGGTACGCTTCCGTTACAATTAAGGTTTGGATTCAATAATTTAGCATGAACATGATCCTGTTTGGGGCATATTCGTTTGTGTATGCATGAGGGAAATTTTCCATCTGTCCTTTGCTTTCCTTTTGTCTTTCATTTTTTATTGTTTTTCTTTAATTACATTTGCTTGGCTTTGTCTCTTTGTTTAGGCTGCTTTTGCCATGAGATTGGTTCTTTGCAAGTGGTCTATTTTATTCATAAAGTCACTAGACTTGGCCTCTGCTTCACTTTACTTTTTTGTTTCCAAGCTCGCATGTTCTGCTAAATTGGTAGGAATTCCTTCCTGGTCTTTGTTTCCTTGGGAAGAAGCCCATTCGATGATTCTTTGTATCCTGGCTCTTTTCTTGTTACATTTTAGGAAAATCATGGTAAAAGGTATGGGGTTTTTTGGCTTTCGCTGACAAATACATTTGCAGGGGGGTGCTCTCTCTTTTTCTGCGTGCTTCTAATTTTGTATATTACTTGAATTATTATGACTACTAGACTTATAATTTTCACGCTTTCTTTCAAGTGGTAAATTTTTAGTGTCTAATAGTATTATAACTAGGCATGTTCCTGGTGGGTTATCTGATCCTTGCTTCTTCTTTGTGTTGTTTTCCCCTCAGATTTTATTGATCAAGGTCGGTTGCTGCAAAATCAAGGTACATCTTTTTTATAGTTGTAGAGGCTTTTCTTAGGCTACAAGAATTTCGGTTCTGTACTGTTTCTGGAATCTGCTGCGTTATGATCTCCGTTGACTGCATAATATTTTCCGTGGTATGAGTTCTCTGTTTTGTTGTTCTGCAAACAAAGCAAGTAGAATTGACCTTCGCTTTCCGTTTGGTTTCTTTTGTTTCTAATACCTGCATTCTGTAGCTAAAAACCGTGGCCAATACTAATTCATGACTGCTTAGATGTGATTAAAAACATCATCTAATCATGCAATGGGCATTTCGCCGGACGGAAAAAAAAAAAAGAGAAAAGGATTAAACCATGTATTCTCCCCCACTCCTCTCTTCTCTCT
The DNA here is from genome assembly GCF_008831285.2 of Nymphaea colorata. Lineage (NCBI taxonomy): Eukaryota > Viridiplantae > Streptophyta > Magnoliopsida > Nymphaeales > Nymphaeaceae > Nymphaea > Nymphaea colorata. Next base: position 1,586,426 of record NC_045138.2, on the reverse strand, counting down.
CTAATGAAACCAAGCCAATCTTCATCTCTCTTTTGATCTTGATCACTCTCTCTCCTTCTCTGTTAGCTCAGATGGAGAAGGATGGATGTCGCAGGAATCTGGCAAAAAACAACAAGAAAAGCCACGAACAGTTTTTTTGCACGGCAACCATTCTTCAACCTAAAAAATCAGACATGTTAACTTTAAAATCATGATTTCTCATTGTGATAAATTGCCAAAGGTGCCTAAAATGGGAACGAAGTGTTTGACAGGACAAGAATCACACAGGGACATGGCCTTTATCTCTGCAGGTAACTTGTTAGAATGCAGACATATAATTAAGGCATCACTTGTGGTGCTTATCTCACCGTGGGAAACATGCCTCTTACTGCTTCAACCATATCCCAGTCTTGACTGACCCAGAACCTGGTTATATGGGTCATACTAGTGCACTATTTTTCGTGTGCCCGTGTTGTTAATGACTAAAATATCCTGAGTTCAAACTGAAAAAACTGAAAAAGAAAACTTTTTGTAAAAGTCAAAATTGAAAATGAACAAAGTAAAAGGACTATGGAGGACTTTTTAATAAATTACCAAAATGTCCTCCCCTCCTTTACTGTGCATGGTGCACCCAGGCTCACATAACTTTCTTTCTGCACAACGAGCCAAACTTGAACATGCATGAAAAAACACAACTTGATAACTTGAAATTTTAACTGAGTTGAGTTCAAGTTGTAAGAACTTGACCTATTTGAACTCAACTCAGTTTGACTACAGAAAACCGCTTCAGCATAGCTTGAATTAGTTAAATGAGTGAACAAGTTAAACAAGAAATGTCACAGGTGACATGAATACGTACAAGATCCAGCCTGATCTGAACACCATGTATGCGAACGAGCTAACTGAACCAAGTCAATTGCTGAGCTGCTCGATACCAGTCTGTTTCCGGCCACGGCATACCTTTCTCTAGTGGCGGAGCCAGAAAAGTTGGGTGGAAATGCCCATTTAAAAATAAACAAATTTTAAAGAGACTAGTGTGGGCAACTGCCCAAACCAATCATCATATAGCTCCGCCACTGGCATTATCCAAAATATTCTCACAAAAAAAAGCCTTCTTATGTTCATTGGTCAAGACATCAACTTCTCATACATAATTAATCACTTTTAGGTCTCACAGAAGTTAAGACCAGCAATCCACCAACCAAATGGTGTTCATTCATGATAAAAGGACAGACCTAGTGGTTATCATATATTCCATTCAACGGGAACGGCTGGACGTGCACCGCATGAACCGGTCGTCCGGTCTAAAGCTGATCCAGTACAATAAAAAATGACAAAGCCCTTCTTACCAATTCTTATCATTTACAATTCCCAATTGCCAGACCTCTATATGGGGATATGTTATATACAAAAGTTTGAATCCGGTGGATGAATACCCAATTCCACACGCTTTCAGATACGTTAAAAAAATCTCAAAAGCCGCTGGTAGAATAATACTTTTTTCTCTTTTCTTTTTGAAATATTTTTATTTGAACAAACTTCCTCTTTCTTGGTCTAAGAAAATTTTAGATCAATATTGACAAAATGTCCTAAAAAAACTTAATTTAGACTTCTTGGATCTATTCTTGGTGGCATATCAACATTGACATTCTTAATTTAATTTTATTTTTTCGGTTGGAGTTAGGCAGATCCGTACCAGTTTATTTGCTAGAAAAAGGTTGAAACTTTGTCGCGAACAATGAATATGATATCACAAACTAAGATTGTTTGACGGCTTATGTTTTTGGTGTGGATAACCTTTGTGAACTTTGAAGATCAAATATGTTGCAGTCAGCAGCAGAGCCAGAATTTTTTCGCTAAGGGACACTTGAGTTGGCAACACAAGTTTGGTGTCCGCATAACATGTAATTTGTGAGTCATGACAATGTGATCTTGATACGCTATAATAAGATTTTTGTTTGGCTGATGCGGGCAATTGCCCACACCAGCCTACAAGTAGCACCGCCACTGGTAGTAGTGTAGTTAGTCGGGCTGGCGGTTGGCAAGAGTTGGATCATCAATTTTATTTCTATGGTTGTTACGTAGCTCAACAGCAAACAATGACAATACGATCCTCTAATTGATGGGTATACCATGGGTTCACACAAACTTTAAAGCGGCCTTAAACCATATAAAGTGGCAGAGCAGAAAAATTTTATTAAATGGGCACTAACTTTAGAAGGTTTGGTGCTTATGGGGCATTGACGTGAGTCTAGAGTGGACATTACATCCAACTACCTCGTAGTAAACTTTTTCAAGAACTTGTGTTGGTTGGCGTTGGCAATTAGTTACACCAGCCTGCACCCAGCTCCGCTACTGACCATATGTGTTGGTTGGCGTTGGCAATTACTTACACCAGCCTGCACCCAGCTCTGCTACTGACCATATGTGTTGGTTGGCGTTGGCAATTACTTACACCAGCCTGCACCCATCTCCGCTACTGACCATATTGACAAGGGAAAGGGGATCAGGGCTTCAGAACTTTTTCGTAAATGAGTTGTAGCATTGCTAGCAAAAAAAATTATTACTTCTTGACTAGGATCTTAATGGGTGGATAAGATCCTATTTCAGTCCAAAACCACATCCATTTAGTAGCATCCCGTAAGAGAAACTGATTTGGATCCTAATTCGATTCATTAATTGTAGAGTTTGTATGACCGATGTGATCAATAACTCAGTGAATGCGGATCTGAACCTGTTGTCTTATCATTGACAGATTCGGGTTCGGCTTCAAAAATTCAACTCCAGTTCTGAGCCCAAGCACGGATTCAATTAAGAAATATCTGATTAATTCAAAAATTGTGATCAGTAGATTAAATCCCAACCCTAACCACTTACTTCCCTTTCAATGACACATTCAGTGGCCTATTTCATGTGGGTTGCGTTTAGTCTCAGATCTTAAACCTAAGGCTATATAAAAATGAGTACGTTTTCAGAGATCTTCAGTTCATTAGCTTGGCTTTCAAAATTCATGCTGCATGTTAAACAATTATGGATCAAGTTCTGATCTTAAATCCATGGAGCGTTACGGATCTCAGATCCCTGTTGAAACAAACACAACCTTGATCACTTTTTAAAATTCATGCTATGTGTTAAAAAACCATGGATTTATGGTCGGATTGCAGGGTGGGGTCTGACCTTAAATCCATGAAAAGCTGCAGATCTCAGATCCGTTCTTGAGATCCGTCAATAGCCTTAGATTCGGAGTCGTCTCCATCCTGATCTTCTTCGCCAGCCTCTGGTTCTAGACTCAAATCCGTCTTTGGAATTTCATTTCTGTTCAAACAAACAGGATTTTAAGCACTTTAAAAACCCATTGATCCATCGATTTTTTTTTTTGGTTCAACTGGTTTTTACTTTGTACCGTTATTTGGCAGTGTTTTATGAAGTGTGATTGCAATTATAAGAAAAACATAAGCTCGAAAAACAAAATTCCCATAGTTTTTAGGGTGATTGGAAATTTGAAAGCAACATTTACCGCCAAATACGAATATATATAGACTATTAGGAATTGATTCAGATATCAAATACAAATTTATGTTTGGATATTTCAGAAATCCAGGGTCTGATTAATAATCAGCCTTGATTAATAATCAGCCTTTCACGTACGTATGAGTAACCTGGTTTAGTTTTTAAGCATTTTTCTATGTGAATCTTAGCCGGGTTTTGGATTTGTTTCACCAATGTCCAATTAGTCAGATGCCATAATGGCTAGTAGAACACAGATTCAAACAAATCCATGCATAATATCGTAATAACCGTTTGATGAATTGACCATAGGTTAGTCCGATTCTTTTGATGATATAAAGGTGAAACCAGGTGTGGAGTCGGTTTAAATGGCGTTCTTTAGTTAGAGATCCAATATGTTAAAATGCATGCCCAGATCCAAAACAACATTCCATGAGATCATCAGGGATCTTTAGTTGGTGTATTTTAAAAGGTTCATTTCCCAATCATGGAATTATTATAGAATAACCACCAAAAAACAAAATATGTAAGAAAAATTTAAACCATGTGATGTGATACTTCGGGTAAGCCTGTCAATGGAGAAGCTGTCCTGTAACCATGTGATGAAGATGGACTATGGACATGCCCCGAGCTTCCATCATCACCTGACTGTGAACTGCCAGCTCTCTCCAGCTGATGAACTGCACTGACTGAGATTATCGGCATCACTTGATCTGCTCCTGCCCAAATGCACTGACATCTTCTCTGAGTCTTTTGTGCTAGACTGATCATGCAAATTGAAGGCAACACCATCATGATTTCGGAAAGCTGTATTCAGATTATGAGCAGCCACTCTGTCAACTTTTATCTCCTTGGAAACACTGGGGATTTGAGAGAGAGGGAATTTATCCAGTGTTCTTTTGGATTTCTTTTGAGAGGCCAACCACAATGCCAAAATAGACAAAGCCGATACTATGAATATCCCAACAGAGATACAGCTTTCAGAGACTAACAGACTAACAGAGACAGACTTAAGAGTCGCATCTCGGATTGTCTTGTAAGAGACAGCTCTCTTTGGTCTCAAATTATGGGTCGTGATCTGTATCTCAGTTGGGATATTCATAGCATTGGCTTTGTCTATTTTGGCTATGTGGTTGGCCTCTCAAAAGAAAGCCACAAGAACACTGGATAAATTCCCACTATCTCAAATCCCCAGTGTATCCAAGGAGATAAAAGTTGACAGAGTGGCTGCTCATAATCTGAATACAGCTTTCCGAAATCATGATGGTGTTGCCTTCAATTTGCATGATCAGTCTAGCACAAATGACTCAGAGAAGATGTCAGTGCATTTGGGCAGGGGCAGATCAAGTGATGCCGATAATATCAGTCAGTGCAGTTCAGTTTATCAGCGGGAGAGAGCTGGCAGTTCACAGTCAGGTGATGATGGAAGCTCGGGGCATGTCCATAACCCATCTTCATCACTTGGTTACAGGACAGCTTCTCCAATGACAGGTTTACCCGATGTATCAGATCTTCATCATATGGTTACAGGACAGCTTCTCCATTGACATGTTAGAAAATGATTTTAACCAGAGTTTTATAAACATAGTACTGCGTCAAAATTTCATCTCATTTAAAGCTAGCTATACATGTAAATGCACCCGACATGAGGTTTCGTAGGCCCTACGATAATGTATCACTAGAAAAAGGGCAAGGCCAAACTGGTGGGATAATACAGTGTATATATATATACTGTCAGGCCCAGACAGTTTGTTGTTTCAAATTAAAGACAAAAATACCCTATTAATAGGTAAAATTTCGATTGAAAGGCCCAAGCTCCTTCACGTCGCTGGTTTTTGAAGGAGCGGGAGAGGAAGAGGGATGCAGGCGGCCTCACGTGTGCAAGCTGTCTGCCCACTGACTCAGTTCGACAACCGAGTCTGGCATGTCGAACCGAATCTGCTCAAAAAAACTCGCCTGGTTTTTAGTAGACCTGGTTTAATCGACCGATACACAAAAAATGGATCCGGGTTCTGCCCCAGATCGCCCAAAGATGATCCAATACCCAACCTGTGCGTTCTCACCCCGGGTTGGGTTTTCAATATTGGAGGGGCCATCCCACATTCACAAATTCGGATCCGCGTCCAGCCACCTCATGTCACCCCGTTGTTGGACGTGTCCCGCTCGGTAATCTCCTCGTCGTGTCCCAAGCGTGTATCGCCAAGATCAAACACAACCTAAAGGGAAAAAACAAGACGAGTGGCATGAAAGAACCACAGAAAAAGTATTCATATAAAAGAAGAATAAGAGAAATGATAGAAAACGGTATGAGGTATCTCTCTCTCTCTCTCCCAATGTCCTTGGATTGGTCAAAGCAATTACTTGAGCCTCTATATATCCTTGCGATCTCTGTCACTGCACCTTGGGGTGAAGATGCCTTTCCTTTTTAGGTTGTATTTTTCAATAAATTATATTATGCCAAAGAGAAAATATTGCCTCTATTGCTGTATTATTTCTAAGAAAATGTGAGATTTTGAAACATAATTATATCCATAAAAGATGCCACTTGATGATATTTTAGGATATTGTGGATGTGACAGTTCATTTTAAATAATAATAATAATAATGTACATAGAAACACATGATCAGCATTGGGACGTGGGCTTGAGTCATGCCCATGTCATCATCATGGAGTAGGCTTCCTCTAATCCATGATGATGTTAAAAGGGTTCATTCATCCTTTATAATAGCTGTTGGAAAGATCTCCTGTCAATACTTAGAAATTAGAATAGACGATAGAAGATTAAAATGTCACTAAATTTAAAAAGAAAAAAACTTTTGGAAAAGTGAAAGGAAATTACTTTTAGCTGTTGTAGTGGTAGTCATAACCCTAGATTAGTGACTAGACTACCTAAACAAGTAGTTTCTCAAATAACTATCTAGTGAAAAACCTAGCTAACATACAGATAACCAGAAGGAGTAACCAAAGAGTTGGAAATGAATACAATATATAATTTGTGATAACTATTCTTTAGACATTAGACTAAAGCCTCCTTTACATCATATTCAAACTTGAGCTTATATTGTTAACATGACGTCATTGACAGTCTTATCTGTATTATCCCCAAAAGTTTTACTTGCATCCAGATATCGACTCCATCATAGATTGCGGATGTCTATTTTATAGATTTTCCAAACCTTTTCCTTTTTTTTTTTGGTCTGACGACCTGGCACTAGGTATAACATCATATTGAGCCCAAAAGGTACACTCCAAATATTGGACTCTAAACCTCCTTCAACCAGCTAGACCTTATGCTCAATCTCTAGCTCATTAGATGGAACCAATATATCATCCCTCACCCGTGGAGTTCCCTTTGTGATCGAAGAAGAGAGGAGAACTCGAGAAGAAGAAACCTGCAATCGAGAGCTGTGAACAATAGAAGAGAAGAGAAGAAGCGTGAAAATGAAGTCTGTGAACTCCTTGGTTCAAGCAAAGCCCTCCCTCTGTCCCTCTCTTTCTCTCGATCAATGATGGATTGATTCTCTTTCTCTCTCTATGGGCTCAAATATGCGCGTGGGTGAATATCTATTGAAAAACTTTGCTCCCTTTTATCTCTCAAATGGTGGGGGCCACTCGCTTGTTCGCCACGGAAATGAACCGTGGCTGATTTTGCGGCATTCAAATGTCTTTTATTTTTTTTAGTAAATGCAGAGAACTTCTAATATAAAGAAATAGAATCATTGGACGTCAACTAATTAGATTTGGATCGGATATAACATCAGCATAATTGAGTAATCTGGTGTTGTTTATTAGTATCAGAGTTCAGATTCAGATTTGGGATTACAAATATATCCAATTTTTTCCAGGTAGTCTGATTCAGTTGTCCACTGAAATTGGGTATGAAATACGATAACAAACTTGCATCCAGTTTTCCTAATTAGATCTGAATTTTCTTATGGAATCCAACCAGTCAAATCTGCATATGAATCAAACGTTAGATTATATCTCCAGGTGGACATCGCTAGCGATACCTAAAGATAGGGATTTGTGTCACTAGTTGGAAAAAAATCCAATCCACTAGCACCTTAGGCAGATTATGCAGGACGTTACTATGAGAAAGCTACCCGAACCCAACCCGACACCCAAAACCCGAACACAGACCGATTAAATTAAAATATATACATTTTTAATATAAAATATCATATAAAATATAATTAATTGTAATAAAATATTATAAGTGAAAATCAATATAATTAATATTAAAAAATTTTATTGAGTCAAACTGGGCTTAGTAGGGCCGACCCGATTTCTTTTTCTCGAGCCCGAGTTAGGCCGGGTACCCGACCCAATGACTATGCTTCGCTCCACCCTGGGTCTAATGGGACTATTGGTTGGGGCCCTGATATTGATATTGGCCCATGCATGTCGAGGGGTCTGCTGTCCTACAAATGATTTAGCCACCATCTAGTTCTTCTTTTGATGCCGTTGACTTAAACTGAACAAACTCTTGTTTCTTGAATTTGAACATGAAAATATGTTTGAAAGACTGTTTCTCAGCTTCAATTCTAGATGCATTTTTAATGATATTTTCATAAGAAAATATCATGGAAAATGTTTTATTATGGACCTTAACCAACTAACTAAATTATAATGTGGAACTAATTAGCTTAAGACAAAATGGATTTGACATTTCATACTACCATAGGGGAAATTAAATGAAATAAGATGATTGCAATCTCTTAAATGTGTCACAGGGGCCAAATTAAAGTTTTTAAATTTTGATAGAGGCTGAAATATCATTTTTCAAAAATTTTATATAAGACAAAATAAATTTTCTAAAATTTACATGTAAATTAAAAAAAATTAAGGTGGTCTCAGGGCCCATGCAGACCCCCCTTTTGGCTTTGCCCTTGCATGTGGGCATAGCATGTAATTTTTGAGTCATGACAATGTGATCTTGAGATGCTATAATAAAAGTTTTGTTCGGCTGACGTAGGCAATTGCCGACACCAGCTAGCAAGTGGCTCCACCACTGCTTGCTACCTCAAATCCCATTGAGAAGTTCTTACTTTGGCACGATCAAGATGGCGTATCCTTGTGTGCCACTAAACTATCGATTGAACATCACAACCGGCAACATAGACGGGTATAGAGTAGGTTGGAAAGTGTATCTGAAGGCAGAAGCAACCGAAGGATCGAAGCTCCCCCCTTCTCCTCGCCTACTACTTCAGGACATGAGTGGACCTAGAAGAGTAGTTCCTACGTGAAATGAACAGAAACAGGCTCTCACCAGACTAGTTATGCTACACCATTGAGACTGAAAATTGCTCGCCTTGACTTGCTATTCATAAAAGGGGGATACTTCTTTTACTTTAATTTTTAGAACATAAGTTCAAAAAGGAAGTCTATCTTGAATGGGGATGTAAATCAATAGAATTTGGACAACCGTTTTCAAATAACCTTGATGTAGAGAAAAAGAATTAACATATGATTAATGAATCATATCAAATTCAGATGTAAGAAAAAATTTTATTGGATGTGGATACAATTTTAAAAAATATCGAATCAGGCTTAGATCTGGATCTGGATTCAGTTTCAAACAAATATCTTATATCCATTATCCATACATTTTGAAAGTTAATTTTTAACATATACAATATGGTTGGGATTCAATTTGCAAATTTAAAAGTCAGATTTGGATTTGGATTTGGATGCAAAAAATAAATGTGGGTTTCGAATCGGACTCGGGTTATGAATTTAAAAATTGAATTATGATATAGTAGACTTTTATATATTCGTCTTAAAATTTGAACAGGTCAATACACAATAAATCAAATATGGAAAAATATACATCCAATTCAAATTCGATATATTGACATCCCTGGGCTTGACCTTCTTAATAGGAATGTTAAATCCCTTTGTATGAGTCAATTTCAGACAAATTTCCCAAACTTGATCACTTAACAATTCTTGTTTGAGCTGAGTCCATTGAGCTTAGATGACCTGGAGTAGGCTCCTTGACCACCACAATGTCTAGTCTTTGGGAGATGATTATGTGCTTTTCAATACAAGCTGGTTTCCAATCACATCTGATGATTCCCTTTGTGATAGCATGTTACCTAATTTCGACTTAATTAATTAAATCTTCTCCTATTGTTCACTCCCCTCGATCGCTACTCTTTTTTCTAGCATTGAGATCAAGCATATAATGTGGTACCTTCCAGACCACTTGGGTAAGGGATGTTTTGTTTTCAAAATCTGATGCTTATCTTTGCCATTAAGCACGACATACACCTACTTAATAGCAAAGAAGGGCAGCTGTTGTCACTCCAATTTTTTCCAAAAGATTACACTCCATCTTTTTAAACACTATTTCAGTCATTTCAATCATGTTTATGGCAATTTTTTTTCAAATTGTAGAGTTTGGACCCAATTTTGCCCCAAAACGGACCTCTAGACCCATATTTAAATCCAAAAGCACTTTTAAATCCAAAATCCAACTTCAAACACAAATTTAGATCAAAATCCAAGTCAGAGATCCAATATTTGCACTTCAAGCTGAAATACATATCCAAGATCCATAATCAAGCCCGGCCAGTCAAAATTGAGTCCATATTAAGAAACAGATCCACAACAATTTTCGATACTTTTTAACGTCGCATGTGTCCTTGCAAACCTCCATTTTGTTTTTCGTCACAACCTTATGCCAAAAACTTTTAAGAATATGTTCTGAGCTCAAAACACACATCTAACCCTTGAGTCAAGCCTTGGGCATCGATTAGAACGCATTTGCGATCGAGCGAACCAGATCCCAGTCTAAAACGTACCCAAAACCTCCCAAATTGAAACTGGACCCATTTTAACAAAAGGACCATTTTGCCTTTTCAAATGTGCATTTAAAATAAAAATTAAATTTTTTTAGTGAACCCTACCCGAGGGGGCCAAGGAGCTTTAAACCCCCCTCGTTGGCCCAAAAAATGAGCCAATATGGGGAAACCACACCTTAGCCTCGCGTCTGGCCAATCCTGGCCATGCGCACCCTGGCATGGCCTGCACCCAATGCAAGCCCTGTTTTGGGCTAAAATTTTGGGTCTGTTGGGTGGGCACTAGCCCTGCTAACACCCCCAAGTGAGACTTGTTCATCACAAGAAAACCCTTACGAATGTGAACCCTAATGAATGTGAACATGTTAAATTGTGTTTTCATGCGATTCTTACATTTATCGTTTCTTTTAGTCATCTGACTAGGGATCCCAATGACAAATTTTGTATATTATTAACTTTCTATTTTATGTATGCTTGTTTTTCTCCAATACCCAATGTGGGAGATATAACTTTCCTTACAATAAATGAAATATTTGTTCTTAAAAATATTCATGACAATTATAAAACAAAAATCTTAGAGGTATGTAATAGAAGAACTGCTCTTAATTGAATGTTATGGTCGGAATGAATGATTCCATTTTAGTCATGTAAGATCAATGCATTCATACATTCACATTCACTTAACATCACAAACGATCGCAAACACATTTCTAAAACAACTTAAGCAAGATGAGATAAAGCTCTAATTAGGTAGTAACCAAATTCGAAGAAAACATCAAACCTACTTGAAGTCTTAAGAGAATGCCAAAGTGATTTCCAAATGATGATCTTCAAATGTTTCCAAACAATATTTGTAAAGATCTTTCAATTCAAGATTTTCCAAATCATACAACCTCAAATGATTCTTTTTAACATGCTCAAAATTTTGAAATATCAAATCTTAAATATTTTCTCAAAACACTGCACGATATTTAGAATGAAAAAGATGTTTAAGCAAAAGTGAAATGCATAAAAAATAAGCATAGCTCTTGGATTGATTATCCCCGACAAAGGCTCTAAGAATGGTCGATCCTTGTACCGACGAGTGAGTCCCTTTCTCTTTCATTTCAAAACAAAACCTCATTTTCTTGGAGCACTCAAAAAACAAAAAATTTTTGGAGTTGCAAATAGATGACGACCGTGATGGGACTCGTCATTGTGGGGCTATGATTATCATTGATGCATTTTGACAAACTTGAACATCTCATATATTGCTGATGATAAAGCATATTCCTTTCTTTGACCTTGACTGCATCAGAATTTCATTACATTCCTTATTGTTTGCTGTCTTGCATTTAGTCTAATTGAGGAAGATTAATCATATTTACATAGATCTAAGATGAAATATAATCCTCTTCAATTTAAGACTTGATTGAAAATAATCTTTGATCTTCTATTTATTTTAATCATTGTCAATAGAAAACATTGTATTAGAGACAACCGGTTTTGCATGCTTGCTCATATTTCAAAAACTTCCAATACCTATTTCTCTCAGTTATCATGTTGTCTTGGTCTTAGGTGGTAGCAAAAGACTAAGCCTTACAACTGGACCATACATTGGGCGGGAAAACTCTCTCGTTCATACTATGAGTGATAACTTATGGTATATTGACGGGTGACCAAGGAGACATGAGAAACCCAGATCTTATTTGGTTAATGGTAGAGTCTATGCTCGTACTAGGGCCACTGTTGAAGGTATATTGGCATATTTTATATGGAATATTCATAATTGATCAAACTAAGCTACATGATGGATGGTAAATGTGACTTTAGAAAATATTGGTTGTTTATCATTATATGATGAGTGCATGTGTGCCTTCCAAGCACTCCTTGATCAATTCAACAATTTTACATTTCATCTTCATCATTTGAATTAATGTCTTGTCTTCTTTGATAATTTCTATAGTCTTCAACATGACCACGTCATAAAATCGTGCTTCAACCCTACTACCTAAGTGACATTGATTATCCAAATACTACCATTCAAAAAGTCCATTTTTTTCTAAATTGCTTCAAAATCTATATTTTATCATACCTTGGCAATCCCTCACTTATTCATCTATCTAACATTCTATTAGTGAACATGAGAGTCATCTATTGGTTCAATTACCAACTTTGCTTGACCCAAGTCATTCATTTTTTCCCCTCATTTATACTTAGCCAAAAATTTTTTAGCTTCAATACCTATAGTGTGACTTCCCTCCAATTTTACTACTTTCATAATTTTGGTAGGTCATCAATTATTCCTTGGCAAGTCCCTTTTCTAGAATTACTTCAAAATCTACATTTTATCATATCTTGTCAATCTCTCATTTATTTATTTGTTAAACCTTCTATTCTTGAACATGATACCCATCTATTGGCTCAATTACCAACTTTGCTTGACTCAGGTCATGCATTTTTCTTCATTTAAATTTAGCCAAATAATTTTCTAGGTTCAATACCCATAATATGTCTTTCCTCCTATTTTATTACTTCTGTGATTTGATTGGGTCATCATTTATTTCAAGTTGAATGCCAATCTTTGCTTTACTCCAGTATATTCTATTTTCAATTGTCCAACACTTGAGTTTGACTTATTCATTCACACCTATTGAGTCAATATCTTCATGAATCAAACCTCATATATTTACACTCTGCTTAAAATTTAATCCTTTCAAAATTAAAATTCTTCACAAGTAATAAATCACTCGTATTTTTTTTGTTTTTCTATATTAATTTGAAATATTATCAACTTGATATCTCGCTATGAAAATCACTATTTACCAATCATATTCTTACAACAAATTCCTTTTCTGTAGGCTTTGTCCCAATTGCCTTTTCTGCAGGCTTTGTCCCAATTGCTTGTCATTAAATACAAATCGAAAATTCTTTCATATCTGAGTTTGTACACATGTTATTACCTTTCATTCTCATTTCCTTATTAGCAAGAAATATATAAAGTTTCTTTATATAGTTGTGTCCACACCTTCTTTGAAAGGGGCATTTTCCTTCTTTTTTTTGGCTCAGTCTCAATCCAAGATATCAACCATTTATCTTTTACCTAGTACTTATCACATTCTGTTTTGAATCATATCCTATCACTTTTCAGTCATGACAATTGTTAACACCAAGGCATTTTCCATTATTTTCTTCTCCTCAGTCCCAATCTAAGATTCAACCACCTTCTTTTACCGAGTACATTAGCACATTCTGTTTTAAATCATATCCTATCACTTATCAATCATGACAATTGCTAACACTGGGGTATTTTTTAAATTATGAATATTTTGAGGCACTTCTAAATTGCTTTTGTGACATATATTTTGAAACTACCCTCTTTCTTTGTGTAGGTCATATCTCAATCAAACCAATTCAGCTACTAAGCTAAAGATCTGATCAAGCGCAATCCCACCTCTAGATTTAGAGCATTCCGAAGTTAGCTCAACTATGTCATTGGACAAGGGAAACTTATGGAACAAGCACAACTTGGTCATTTGGTCAATGGCTTTTCAAAGCAAGCTCAGCCCAAGCGCTGGTTTGGGGAATTTTCCTAAGCAAGTTCAAAATCGAGCTTTTCGTGAAAACAAAAATTTCCCCCAAAAGCACTCGAGGTGACAGGAAGTTTTCTTGTCACAACCATTGGAAGAGCAATAGGGTTTCATTCTCAGCTTCAACAAAGGTATTCAAGGTGATGAAGATTCTTTCCTAGCATTGACACTTGTTATCGAGCAACCCATTGAAGAAAGAGGTTAAGCCTGAAATTATGGACAAAAGAGCAACCCATACAAGTAAAGGTTTAAACCTGCAATGCAAAGCTAAAACAACCTACGCAGGTAAGGGGTTAAACCTGTAATGCAAGCCAGAGCAACCCACGTAGGTAAGGAGTTAATATTGCAATACAAGCCAAGGCAATCAATTCAAGGGAGTTAAATTAAATTCAATTTCGGCAAACCTCAGGCAAGGGTTTACATAAGGTCAAACAACCCATTCAGGGCAAAGGGTTAAACTTGAAATGTAGTTCCGACATTTTAAGCTTTTTAGCCAAAATTTTCATTATTCAAATTTTGTGGTGCTTATCTTTGCCACTAAGCGCAGCAAATGCCAGCTTAGTAACAAAGTGAGACATCTATTATCACCCCAATTTTTCAAAAAAGGTGTGTACTTCATTTTCTCTCAAATCTCAATTATTTCATCTGGATTTAATTTCTGGGCCTTAAGCCCTATCCTAGACCCAAAACAAATTCCGACTATTCAATCCATAATGAATTTCTAAACCCTTGTCTAAACCCAAACACAAAATTCAAATTCAAAACCCAACTCTAGATGCGAGATTCAAACTTCTTATATGTTTCCATGCCCTTTTGGTTTTGAGACCTCGACCAAAAATCCAACTATCGAATCCAAATTAGACCCAAAATCCATGTTTAGTTCCAAATCAAGAATTTCAAACTCAAGATCTAAAATCAATATCAAAACAACGAAATTTGATGCTATTGAGCACCGCACATGCACACCCAAACCTTTCCTTTGTTTTATATCTCGTCCTTGTGCTAAAAATATGTTTTTGAGCTTAAATCACTGAGTAGAATGCATCTACGACAATTTGAACCCAGTCTAGATTGAAAACCAGCCCGAAGTGACTCAAAATAGAGTTGGCCACACATTTATAAGAAAAACCAATTTTATACACCTTTTAAATAAAGAAATAATAGTTTATGTCTTTTATATGAACATAATTTTTTATTTATTTACTTATTTTATCTTCTTTTATTTCATTTTATCTCATTTTATACCATTTTTATTTCATGCTATTTCTTTTTTTTTAAATTAAATAATGGCGTGTCACAAGACGTGCAGTCACCCGACCGTGTGTCGTGCGACGAGCGCTGCCACATGCCCCTCGACACAGTGCTGGGCGCTGTTGTGCACTGGCGCACAACAGTGTCCAAACCGACTACGCAGGGGTGGTTTTGGTCTCTTGGGGTAGGCAATAGACTTGCCCTCATCCCAAAGGGTATTGGCAGGGCTAATGGTCAATCTCACTTGGTTAAACCAATTTTCAATTAAAAAAATTAAAATCATTCAAAAATACTTGAAATTCGCATGAAAATCTTGTTAAATTCAAAAAAAAATTGAATTTTGAATTTTGGATCCAAAACGCTCCATAGATACCCCCACAATCCTTCCACTTGTGCATAAACCAAGCATAGAGGAATCTCTAATGCTTCCTCACTTGAAATTTTTGATTTTCCGTTGCCTATCTCTTTCCATTTTTTTTTCTTCTCCAACCTTGGTAGCAAAGTTCTTCAAGTTCAAACTCTTCAAAAGAGTGCAAGGAGACCTCTTGAAGGGATATTTTCATGATTTTGGAGATTCATTCGAGGTGATCATAAAATCATTCAAAGGATGAGGCTCATCTATATTCGAGGTATGTAATCCTCCATCTTTATTTTCATTGCCTCTTGCCACCTCCTCATGGTTGTGCAAGAAAGCTCAAATGATTTCCTTTCTGGAGTCAAGAGCTATTCTTCAGTGAACTGGGAGTATGATCAAGGTGGAATAAATTCTAATTTTTAATTTCTTTCCAAAAATATGCTTGTTATATGTATGAGATAATGTTCATGCGTGATATACTAATTTTGTTGAGTAATGAGCAAATGCACGGCAAGAATGAGTGTGAGTTGGAGTTACTTTATCTTATGTTAATTTTTTAGGTTGGGATTTGTCCAACTCAAGAAAACCCTTCACATATATGTACATGTTAATATGCATTCTTCTTGTCATTCTCATGATTAGTTTCTTTTTTAATAATCCAATTAGGGATCTTAATGAGTGTTTTGTCATGTTGCTCTTCTTTTCATGTATATTTGATTTTCTTCCATGCCTAATGGTGGAAGAGATATGTTCTTTTCTGACAAACAATCATGATTTTATGTTAATATATAAAATATTTGAAATCATATTTTTTAAAAGATTTTCAAAAGCAAATACCATTTTTAATGCGGCATTGGAGAGTTTGCTTAGGCTCTTGCATAAGTCCAAGTTCCTTTTTGACCTACATAAAAATTGAAGTTGGATATTTTTAAATCATTTCTCGATTTCAATGCTTTATATATATATATATATATATGTGTGTGTGTGTGTGTGTGTGTGTGTTATATGTATACATGCACATGACTGTCTATCCTTTGTCTTTCTTTTTTTATGATTCAACATATTCTTTTACAAAATCTCATACACATATATATAAATATATATACGTGTATCTTTCTCTCTATCTCTTTAGAATCTCCCTCTCTCTCTAGAGTCTCTTTTCCTCTACAAATCTCTTTTATATAAAATCTCTCTCTCTCTCTCTCTCTCTTTTTAAATTCTTCTTCTCTGTCTCCATTAGATTTGATACTTTCTTTTTATAAAGCTTTGATATACATATATATAAATATGTATATGTATATGTATTTCTCTTCCTTTTAAAAAATATTTTATTTTGTGATTTTCAAAATCTCATTCTCTCTCTTTTTCTCCACATTCTCTTACATTCAAGTCTTTCATCTTTTTCATTCTCTAGAATATTTTTCTCTCAAGATCTTTTTATTTACCAACTTCACAAAGACCAAAACTCAAGTAATGATTCAATATTGGATTCATGCTTGATGATTTACAACCTCATTCTATTTTCAAAAAATTTTCTTTTTTCATAAAAATATTTATGACAATTATGAAACAAAAATCTTAGATGTATGTGGTGGTAGAAATGCTCTTATATAAATGTCATGGTAGGAATGAATGATTCCATTTTAATAATATAGGATCAAGACATTCGTACATTCACATTCACTTAGCATCATAAATGATTACAAACATATCTTTAAAAGAACTTAAGCAATATGAGATAAAGCTCTAATTAGGTAGTAACCAAATTAGAGCAAAACCTCAAACCTGTTTAAAGTCTAAAGAGAACACCAAAGTGATTTCTAAAAGATGATCTTCAAATGTTTTCAAACAATATTTGTAATGATTTATCAATTCAGGATTTTCCAAATCAAAAATGTTTTAGACCCTCAAATGATTCTTCAAAATATTCTCAAAAATTTGAAATATCAAGTCTTCAATATTTTTTCAAATACTGCACCACACTTAGAATGAAAAAGATGTTTAAGCAAAAATGAATTACAATAAAAAATAAACATAGCCATTGGATTGATTAACCCTCGTAAAAGGGCCAAGAAGAGTCGATCCTCGTACCAACGGGCGAGTCCCTTACTTTTTCATTTCAAAACAAAACCTCATTTCCTAGAGCACTCCAAAAACCAAAAATATTTGTGGATGCGAACATCTAGCTACTTCAAGCAGCTGCTGGTTTATTCGTTTGGCAACTCCATTTTGCTGTGGAGTTCCAACAGTAGTGAGCTGAGGTTGAGTGCCTTTCCTTTTAATAAAGTCATGTAGAATATTATTAATATATTCTCATCTCTTATCCAATTAGAGTTTATCTTTGCATCATAATGAGTGTGTAAAAGTACATAAAATTCCTCACAAACTTTAGCAACTTCAATTTTAAATTTTGGGAAAGTATAAGCATGTCATGCGACTCGTGCCACCAATAAAGAAAACATAATACTTGTATCCAAAATGAAAATTCATGGGGACAAGGCCGAAATATCAGAATGAGCTAAACAAAACAACCCAATAAATCTTTAGCGAGTACTTTGAAAATGGAGTCTAATGGACATAGGGAATTCACAAGCATCACGGGCGTGACCATAAAAAATGATGCTTGGAACAAGCGAGTTTAATGTTTACCTAAGCGTGAATGCCACAGATCATACTCTGAAGCTCTTTAACTACTGGTGACTTTCATAGAACGAATTGGCTTGAAGCTGTCCATGACATACAGCCCATTATGCTCTCAACGTCTACCAATTTCCCTCTTTGTCTCCGATCTTGGAAAATCACATTCTCGTGGGAAAAAATGGCTAATCAGTTATGATAAGCTTCAATAATCTTGCTCACAGATACAAGACTAGCAGAGGGTTTAGGTGTGTGTTTGCATCCCAAGAATTTTGGTTGCTTTTTGGAGTGCTCCAGAAAAATGAGTTTTTTTTTTTAATGAGAGAGAAAGGTATTTGCCCGTCGATACGAGGATCGACCGTTCTTGGTGCCTTTGCAGGGGGTAATCAATCCAAGGCCTATGTTTATCCTTGATGCACTTCATTTTGGCTTAAACATATTTTTCATTTTATATGCGGTGTAGTGTTTGAGAGAAATGTTGAAAGTTTGATTGTTCAAACTTTAAAAAGATTCTTGAAGAATTACTTGAGAATGTGAAACATTTTAGAGAAAACTAGAGTTGGGAAATCTTTGCAATTATCGTTTGAAAAGCTTGTGAAATCATTGTAAAGTCATTTTAGTGTTCTCTGAAGATTTTAAGTTGGTTTGAGATTTTGCTCTAATTTGATTATTACCTAGTTAAAGCTCTATCTCATCTGACTTAAGTTCTTTAGAGAGGTGCTTATGATCATAAGTGATATTGAGTAAGTGAGAATGCATGAATGCATTGATCCTATATGATTAAAAGGAAATAATTCATTCCTACCACAACATTCATTTAGAAACATTCCTAACATAACATACATCTAAGATTTTTATAATAAACATTTTGATGAAAAAAGAAAAGTTTTTGAAAATGGAATGGGGTTGTAGACCCTTAAGCATGATTCCAATATTGGGTCATTGTTTGAGTTTTGGTCTTGATGAATTCGGTAAACGAAAAGATCATAAGAGAAAAATATTCAAAAGAATTGAAAATATGAAAAATTTTATAACAAGAGAAATATAGAGAAGGAGAGAGAGAAAGAGATCTTGAAAATCAAAAAATCAAAGATTTAAAAGAAAGAAAGATTTTAAAATGTAATACACGTATATATATTCATATATACGTATATAAGAGTTTATAAAATCATGTTAAATCATAAAGAGAGAAAGACGAAAAAAGATATTCATGTGCACATGTACATATATAACATGTATATACACATATGTCTTCATGAGTATTAAAATCAAGAAATGAATTGAAAATAACCGACTTCAATTTTTAATATAAGCCGGAGAGAAACTTGGGCTCATGCAAGAACCAAAGTTAAGTCTCCAAAGCCGTATTAAATAGGGTATTTGGTTTTGAAAATCTTTTGGAAAACATGATTCCAAATATTTTTGTGTGTAAATAAAAACCACAAGCATTACAAGAAAATTGATTTCTCCCACGATTGGGTACGAAAGAAAATAAAAAATACATGAAATGGGGAATGACGAAGCACTCATTAGGGTTCCTAATCGGGTGATTAACAAATAAACTAAGCGTGAAAATAACATGAAGATGCACTTTAACATGTACAAATTTGTAAAGGGCTTTCCCAGGTTGGACTAGTCCCAACCTCAAAAATCAACCCAAGAATGAACAAATCTCAATCCCAAGCACTCATTCTCATTGTGCATTTGCTCATTAATTAAGGAAAAACTAGAATATCATGCATGAACATCGTCTCAAGCATATATACGGAGTAAGACAATGTAGCAAGCATATTTTTGGAGATAAATGGAGAAATAGAATTTATTTTGTCTTGTTCATAATCCCAATGCACTCAAGATATAACTCTCGATTCCAGATAAGATGAGCTTTCTTGCATGGCCATGGGAAGGTGGTAAGAGAAAAAGAGGAAGATTACACACCTCGAATGTGAATATTATTACAAATAAGCTCTCTCTTTTGAATGATCTTGGAGTCACCTAAGATGAAGCTCTAAGATGATGAATCACAAAGAGATTTCTTTGTGCTCTTTTGAAGAATTTGAACTTGGAGAATATTTGCTCCCAAGGTTGGAGAAGAAGAGAGAAATGGAAAGAAAGAGCTAAGGAAAATTTAGAATTTCAAGTGAGGAAGCACAAGAGGTTCCTCTATGGTTGGCTCATGTTGAAGAGGGAGGATTGTGGGAGTATTTATAGGGAGTTTTGGAGCCAAAACTCAAAATTTAAATTCTTTTGAATTTTACAAGATTTTCATGTGAATTTCAAATGATTTTTAATTATTTTGAAAAAAAAGGGTTTGAAATGGGTATGATTGGCCACTAGGCCTGAAAATCCATGGCTGATGTGTAGGTAGAGCTAATGCCCACTTAAAAAGTTCAAAAATGCCCTCCAAAGATCAGTTTTCGAAGAAAAATGGGGCCTGCGCACTAAGTAGGTCCCAGAGGACGCCTCGGCAGCGCGTGTGTGCGATCGGACGCGAGCCTCGCAGGACGCACAAATTCATTTAAAAAAATAAAATCTAATAAAACAAAATTAAAAAAATGTGGTCTATATAAGAAACGTAAAACATTTTTTTTAATTTAAAATGTGTAAAGAAAGTTTTTTGTTAGAAGTGGGCGGCCGACTCTGTTTTAAGCTACTCCGAGATCGTTTTGAGTGCGGATTCAGTTGAAGCATAAGACAAGAGGATGGTCTCTGCATGTGAGCGGTACTCATAGCACCAGACTTTGTCATTTTCAACTCAATTTGGGATTTTGAGTTTGAAATGTTTGATTTGGATCGAGACTTAGGTTTAAAAATTTGTTTTAGATCGAATAGTTGCAAATTTGTTTTGGGTGTAGGATTAAATGCGAATACAGTATTTTTGGAAAAATTTGGGGTGATAACAGTGTGTAAACAACACTAGATCTTTTGTTCCTCCCAAGAAAACTCACCTCTCCAACTTAGTCAACCAATATTGGAGAGCCATCAGCTGTATAAGCATGCTTACCAATGTTTTTAATAAAATTAGTTAGCCTAGAAGAATCAAATGTCAAGTGTTCCATAGCACCGGAGTCGATAATCCAATCAGAATTTTTTTCTTGAGTAAAAAGAGGTTGGGATTTACTTTCTGCCATATTTCCAAAGGGCTGTGTTGACATCAGATTTGTCTTTGAAAAGTTCTGCAAAAAATTTTCTATTTCTTCCTTAGTAACAAAGTATGCTGTGATGAAGGACATTGGCTTCTCCCTTGTGGAATGTCCAATCAGATCCCAACATTTTTCCTTGAGATGTCCTTTTTTTATAATATGTGCACCACATCTTGTTTTGGTTGTGCTGAAAATTATTTCCACCACTATTTTTTAAATCAGTTTTTGATGTTGTCGCTTGTACATGACATGCTAGCTTCTCATTTGAGTCACTAACGGCGAGCATGTTCACATTGTATGGTTTGGCAAACATTATTGAATGTTGGCAATGGAGACGTGATGAGAATTTGGCTCCTAACTTAAATTTCAAAATTTTATATATGACAAGTAAAATTTTTTAAAATTTACATGTAATTTTTTTTTTTAAATTGAGGTGTGGCTAGGGCTCATGCAGGGCCCCTTTGGCTTCGACCATGGATCAATGTGATATGCTTTTACTGTTATAACAACATAGATGGTTCTTTGAAGTAAGGATTTCAGGGTAAACCTAATATCTACTCGTGACATCCTTATTTTATTTAAGACTAGTGAGAGAAAGCTCTGATCATGAATCCATGGATCTGAAATCGTGAGAATCTTAATTGAGAATCGATCGATCCAGGGCAATCCATCAACCCCCATCCAATCATACATCAAATCAATGTCCTTTTTTTCTTTTTAATACGTGGTGCAGATCTTAGATTAGTCTTCGATTTCTAAAGAAAACTCCTTGTCAAGTGGGAAGGGCTACATTGGCTGGACTTTTGAGTACTAATCCTGCCTCTTTCCCATTGTACACATGTATTATTGGAGTAAAACTTTAGAAACATAGAGGTAAAAATTTTTGTAATAGTAAGAAAACATGTTTAACTTACTAAGGGCAGTTTCCTGTTTCACCAATGTCCAATTAGTCAGATGCCATAATGGCTAGTATAACACAGATCCAAACAAATCCATGCACAATATCGTAATAACCATTTGATGAATTGACCATAGGTTAGTCCGGAAAAGTTAATTCTTTTGATGATATAAAGGTGAAACCAGGTGTGTAGTCGGCTTGAAAGGCGTTCTTTAGTTAGAGATCCAGTACGTTAAAATGCATGCCCAGATCCAAAACAACATTTCATGAGATCATTAGGGATCCAATAAAGCAATTTAGTTGTTTGACAGAAATTTGATTAATGTGATCACACTCTCATCATTCATCAATATTCTTGATAGTACACCATTCAACTCAAGCGTCACACATATGCCACTGTTTTTAAGTCCAAATAAGTAGCACCTGCTCAAGGTGTGTCTTTTGTGTGTCTCTTATTAGAACCAGCTAATGCTACGCTTCTACAAGCTAAAAAGGGGGGAAAAGGGATTCTAAGTTCAACAACTTCAGGAGAAATGAGCTTAATGAGGCTCTATTATGCACTACAGCCCTTGATGCGCTTGAGCGCAGTTAAGCTCCACTAAGGAAGCCAAGCTTGAGCACATCAAGCCCAGTTTGGTTGAGCCTTCTTTACCACCCCAAATTTTTCCACATCAACATTGAAACAATGTGAAAATTTTACAAAAGAATTGTGAAAAATTGCAATTTCAAAGCTAATTTCGGATCTAAAGAATAATTTAAGTTCAATTTAACCTACGACACAAATCCCAATGCAGGATTACATGTCCAATCCAATTGCAAATGTCATTTGAAATCCAATCTAATTGCAAATGTCATTTGAAATATAAATCTAATTGCGAATGTTATTTGACATCCAAATCCAATTGCAAATATCATTTGACATCCAAATCGAATTGCAAATGTCATTTAAAATCCAAATCCAATTGCAAAATTCAAATTTTAACCTAAATCCAAAAATTAGATCTAATTCAGTCTAGAATGCTACGTGGGACCCACGTGTGGGTCCCACCTAGCCTGTGTGGTCAAGAGCCCCCTAGGGGTCACACCCTCCCCCCCCCCCCCCCCCCCCAATTTAAAAAAATAAATAAATAAATGTTTTCTCCCAATTAAATGAAAAAATCATTTTTATGAAAAAATGAATGATATCATAACAAAAAACCTAGGAAAAAAGAAACATTTATGCATCTCTCTCTTCTTTAACTAGGTCCTCTTTAAATAAGGGTCAATTTTCAAACCCACTTAATTCAAATAACCTAGTGCACCCAAATATGGCACCAATCTTAGCTAGGCTCAATCAACATAAGCTCACTTGGCCAAAAAGGTAGGTCTGTCTCACGATCCAATTAATGGACAAAAATAGACTTTTACCAAATCAAGTATCTTTTGATTAAATTCAGTCGAAGTACAATTCAGCTCAATTATGAGCTTTCTTAGCTCAAATTTGTCAAATTACCTCAAACAAAGACAAACTACTTGCAAATGAACTTTGACTTTTGTCAATTGGTTGAAATTGACAAATCTGGACAATTTTGTCTTTTTATGGTCAAATTGAAATTACAGAGCCTAAATTGGTTTATAAAAGACAAATTTATGGTCCAAGCCTTTTAACCAATTTCTCATCTATTTTTGCTTCTTGTTTGTTCATTTTAATTTCAGCAATTCGGAAAAGGAGTTTATTTTTATTTGTTTTATAGCTGAGAATGATGTACAGCTAGGGAAACCTAGATTGAATATACATGTTAATGTATAATGCATGTATACGTCGGTTTTTCTAAAAGACTAACCCATGTACCGAAATTTAAAAAGAGCTCCAAGGTCATGTCGCTTTCAAAACAACATGCTTAAAACCATTTTAAAATCCTTACCATGAGAGAATCCCACGTTGAGAGAGAGTGATTTTGCCGCAACATATGTAATGAAAACGCCTCTTAGGGATGGATACATTCTTATGAATGTGATCTGCCCTTGCATGGCAATATTATGGATGAATTAGCTTGAGCATTGTTTTGTTTTTCCTTCTCATTTGAAGTAATTTGGATTCATGTTTTTCAATTTAATTGATCAAGGGTGGTAGAGGAGATCAGAAACAAGTTTTTAATCTTCCTACGTAAAAAAAAAACACAGCCATGAATCATCATGATTCATGAGTCATGCAGTCCCTTCATAAAATTCCGTTTCGAAGAGTAGGGTACGTATATATATATATATATATATATATATATATATATATATATATATATATATATACACGTGCAATCTCTTGTTAAAAATCATTTTTTCATTTTAAAATCAGGTTTGAATACGTTTCCAAACTAAACTGGTTTTTAAGAAGGATGATCATTTTGTTGATTTTCATAGTGCAAAGCTATGAAATCATTTTTATTTCATTTTTACTTAATTTCAACAATCCATGCGTAAAATGTATGTAAGTTGTTTGAATTAAACCATACTTCATGGGAATTAGCTTAAGAATGTCAAATTTTATATATTTGCGATGCCAATTTTCAGCCATAAAGTGGTTATATTTTGAAGGACAATAAAAATGTTCTACTCCTACCTAATCAGCTGTGTAAAAGCCTTTTAGAAATTTCTGATTTTCTCTACCAATTTTCAGACTTACATGTGATTGATTGAGTCTCAAAAACAATGCAAGATCACATTTCAGAAACCATAATCTTTGTGTCCTTTAAAGAAAAGATCAAAAGTATTTTCATAGTCCAAGAAATGAATGAATCTTCTATGACAAGAATATAAAATTTTGTTTGATTTCGAGAAGAAAGAAAAGTTCTTCGAACCCCGTGATATAAATGAGAACATGTGGCACATGATTTTTGCCAACTTGATGCTTAGTTCATATGGAGTAAAACTTAATTTCATCATTTTCCAAACAGTCGAACACTCTTAGAATCAATATTTTAATTTTTATCCATTAAATCAGAATAAAATCTGATTTTATGTCAATTTTGAGGAAAATGATGATATCCACATTTCTTCTACATTTTGAAGTTTGATTTCATCCTCATTTGCCTAATTCTTAACTGTTTTGAATTTCTCATCTACGACTCAAGCTTATGGACTACACCTCTAATTTATGTGTTTAATAATATAATAAGCACATTTGGAGAAAGTCCTATATTTTAATAAAAATCAATCTTCATGCATAGATTGTATGACTTGTGATTGCAATGAATGAATCTTGAGAGATTATAAGAGAGAGAAGAATGAATGTTTAATATAGTTTCTCTTCTCCTTTCATGCATTAACTTTCACTTAAAATCAATAGCACCATATGCACGTTCTCAAAAAATTAAGTGATTCAAATTTGAGTTGTAAAAAAGTGACCAAGTCATATTGCAACAAGAATTTGTAAACTTCACTTAATTTCAAAAGAAAACACAAGCAATGTGTTCACAATCTTGACCAAAATATGTTTAGAAAACAATATGTTTTCTAACAATGTGGAACCTATGTTCTATCGAAAGAAGAACTCATAATCAATTTTGTTTCCTAAGAAAACTTAGCTATTTTCCCAAAAGTTGATCATCATTTCAACTCTTGAATCGTATTGAGTTCACAGCAAAGAACTCAATCTCAAATCTTCAAAATTCTCAAGAATTGCGGATTTCAAAAGTTTTTAAATTAACTTGAAAACGCTCCAATCTTCAAATTCATTTTCAAAACAAGTTCAAATCACTTATTCAAAATGAATTTTTGTTTTTGAAACCAAAATCTCAATGCACAAGCATATAGGATTTGCATCAATAACTCGTACATGATGCAAGTGGTCATTAGTCCTTAGTCCAATTACCCCTATTAAAGGCGGCAGGAACGGTTGGACCTCGTACCGACGGGCAGATTCCTTTCTCTTGAAAATTTTCTTCAAAATCTCAATTTTAAAAAAAAATTTCTGATTCGTATTTCGACCCCCCCTTTGAGAAAGGGGTGGGGTGCAAACAAAGAGACAAAGAGGAACATGGTTTTCATGTGAAGAAAGACACAAAGTCCCAATTAAATGTAAATATATTGGAGATATAGGGTCTGATTAACATGTTGTATCTGTTGGCTTCCAAAGCCGATCCAGGTTCAAAGGAAGCTTTGATTCGAAAGCCATACAAAATTGGCACAGGGATTATTTGGATTATAGCTTCTTTAACCAGACCTGATTTTTTTTTCCAAGTAAAGAAAGTCACGCCCATGTGTGGTTAAGCACATATATGCATCATTTGCTTAGTCAGAGCAGTTTGGAGGAAATTCTGCTCTTAAAGAATAATGAATTCTAATTCTGGGTCAAAAAAATTCCATGATGCTTGTACTGATTCTTTCTACTTGTAAAAATCTTATAGTTGCAAAGAGTACTGGAAAATTGTATATATTTATATATAGTGACTCTAACTATCTAAAGTCACCCAGTCATCTAATCAAAACCATCCACACATATGGATGGTTGAAATAAAAATAATGAGAAAAGGGTGTAAACTAGTACATATATCTGAATCTGAATCTGAATTTTGAAACAAATTTTGCCAATTTTCAAAATGTAAGAGCATTATATATAGGATATTTGTCTAAAATAAACCTGATCCAAACCTAAATCCGAATCTGAATCCGATCGGATGCCATTTTTTAAATTTAAATCTAATCTGACTTCTTAATTCAAATACTTTTTTTTTTTTGATTGGAAAATTGAATAAATGGATGGCAAATTGAAGGGAAACAAATGCATGAAAATGAAACTTTGTCATCCAGCATTTTTTGAAAAGCCCATAAGAAGTTTTTTTCTCCTATACATCCATAAAATTGAACAATTATTCTTCTTATCCATAATTGCAAGAAGTTCAATGCAATTAAGCCAAGTTGCAAGGGCTGATTCTAAACCGTTTTCAAAAATACGTCACACATAATAAATAATAAGGCATGGATATATATATTTTAAAAAAAAAGTAATGAAAAATTGCCCAATAAAATAAAATAAGGATGGGCCTTGCCACTAATGCAGACCTAAACCCTCTTGATAAGGCACAACAAAAGCCTTAAGTTGCACCCAGTGTCAAAATAAACCAGAAATTAAATTGAACCAAAATCAGGATGTTGATTCAGTGAATCGGCTCGTTCAGTGGATCGGCTGATTCCAACTATGAATCAACGAAATTAAATGTTATTATATTCAGCTTACAAAGACAATTAACAAGTACATAATTTTAAAAAAAAATAGTTTTAAGAATAATTTAAAAAATGGACAGTGTATGACATGTAACACTCATATCCGATTTGAAAGATTCACGAGGTTGTTTGCGGGGTCATTCAGTAGTTAACTTTAAATGTTTCTCGTCCTTTCTGTTTAATTTTTTTTTTTTTTTTCCTTTCTCTATCTTCTTCCTGTCACTTACCGCATTCTCGCAAGAAAGAAAATCTATGCACCAGTCTTAATCGATTTCAATCATTTCATTTCATTTCACCTCCTGAATAATATTTTTGTCAAATTTTCTTTCTCTTCAAGTCATTTGTATAATCCATATATCCTATATAACAAAACTTTTGTTCAAGATCATATAAAAATACATAAACGGATATAACAAGCGCAAAAGAAAAAAAAAAAAAAAAATTAGTTCCAACATTGAAATAGAGAGGACAATATCATCGTGATAGATTAAAAAGAGCGTAAGATCTACTTCATATTCCGATTATATGACGACATTTTTTACCTTTTTTTTTGTTTTCTCTTATTTTTCTGTTGTACTCGATGCATTAAGAAAAAGAGGAGATTCTTATGCATACGTTTCTACCACATCTTTGGGCCTTCTTCAATGTTTCTGCTCATTTGTATGTAAAATGGAAAAAAGAAATCAATATTTTTCCTTGTTCCTGTAACAAATTATTTCTTTAGTTTTTGATGCTGTAAATTTGAACAAACAAGGTGTGTTTGGAAACATTTTGGCAGGACATCCATCTCATTTGGAAAGGAAGAGAAAAGAGAAAAGCGATAGGACAAATCAGGGGATGTAGCTCAAATGGTAGAGCGCTCGCTTTGCATGCGAGAGGCACGGGGTTCGATCCCCCGCATCTCCAATTCTCTTCCTTGCTCAATTTTGTTCCTCCCTCTTATCTTCCATGTTTCTATTGTGGATAATTTCATTAATTTTTTTCCTCCCTATGGTTTTTAACTTTTGCATTAAATAAGTCCGGAGCATAATTTCATTCATTTTTTTCCTCCCTATAGTTTTAAACTTTTGCATTAAATAAGTCCGGAGCTTCGAGTGGGTCGGATATCCATGCGATTTCCTAATGTGTTAATCAGATCTGGCCGGACGTTCCATAACCGAATCCAAATCTAAGTCAAATATCAGACTAGGATCCTCTAAACGTTCCAATCAGTCTCAGATAAATATTAGATTTGGATCACATATCAGTCGATTTCAAACTTCAGTTTTAAAAAATAAGTTCCGGATCCGAAACCAAACTTTGATGCATCGGGGCATAGCGATGCACTAGTCGACATGCAACGCCCAAGACACCCGCACAACCCTGGCTTCGACTCTCTTTTAAGCGGTAGCAATATTTAAAATGTGTCTGTGTTGATATTTCAGAATCAGTCCGAATTGGCGCTTCTGATTCTGTGACCGGTTCAAGAGTGCCACGTGTCAATTTTTAAATATTTTCTGATTTTATATATTCTTTTATTTTTTTTCATTTATGATTTTCAAAAATAATTTTTTATATTTTTTTGCCAATTTACCACTGATTAAGTTAAATTGGCAAATGGGCTTATTCAGTAGAGATTCTTTAGTTGAGAATGCCAACGGATTCAAGTGAAATCGGGTGTATCCTTTATTGTATCCAATCTATCCGGTGTTTGTACATTCAAATCCAAATATGGATGAAGAAAAGTCTAATACCACATCTGAGTTCGATTTTTAAATTTACAATCTAAAAATCCGATACGAATCTGACTTTTAGATTTACATCTAATCCGAAGTCAACTCTAATAATACACAATAGATTAGAACCTGAATTCGATTATGGTATGCTTAAAAACTGATTTATTTAGAGCATATTTATTTAAAATTGAATTTGAATCCGATTATCTAGTTTTTTTTTATTAAGATGTCATTTCTTAAATTTCGATCCCATCTAATTTCTTAATAAGATATTAAACTTATTTCATGTTTAATTTTTTTTAAGCAGTTCGATTGGATATTTGTGAATCCGAACCAATAAAGTTGTCGGCTTGTTTACGTATGCACAAACATATTCTCTCTCTCTCTCTCTCTAGATATATATATATATATATATATATATATATATATATATATATATTTCTCGTAGCCCACAGTTTTAGAAATTAAAGCACAATTCGCACCCATACGTACACACACACGTCACATACGCAAACATTCACACTTGGTCTAGACAAAGTTTCTTTCTGACTTTGTTACAAATACGGTCCTCAAATATTTCTTGGCCGGGCTTTTTTTGTAATCTTTGTTTCTAAATTTATTATTTCTCTAAGCATGTCAGCAAATTTTAAGAAACATAAAAAGCATGTAAAAGATAATAGAAAACGAAATTATGTTTATTTTTTCAAAAATATATTGACACCATCTCAAGATTGTCTTAAATATTTTTTAACGCAAGACAGCTACTTATTTTTCTAAAATAAGTGTTTTTTTTTTTTAAATTTACATGGAGTTGGAGGGCAATGCCGGCCCTCTCTTGATTCTGCCGTGCTTTGAAAGTATAAAGTTATGACTTTGTGATTTTGTATCCAACTAGTTTCTCCTTAAATGAGCATTAATAAAAAAAAACCGAAATATGTGTACTTAAATGTTTTACTTTTAAAAGTGAATTTTTATGATTTTTCAAATTCATTAATACTATATATATATATAACGAAATATGAAGCTTAGCGAAAGAAATAAGTAGAAATGTGGGATAAGGATGGAATTGGCGGCGGGGAGAAAGGAAACGAAATTACCAAATAAGTACATATTTTGAATGTTATTTAGTGAAAGGCCGTCAACATTCTTAAAACGGCACGAGATTGCATAGTTTTAGCTGCCAGGGCATCTTTCACTAAAAACCAAATCCCACTGAGCGATCCACCACAGCCGGGTCGATCCAAATCCAAAACACAAGAGGTAGTCTATTGCTAGATCGGGTATGGTAAAACGGATTCGGATCCAAGCTGTACTAAGTCCAACTTCAGTGCTAAAATCCATATATGGAAGTCGGGATTTTATGTCACCATAAATACCAAACCATTTACTAATTATAAGACTACAAATCCACCATGCAGTTTTCAAGAACCGAATTTAATTCTGAAGAACCATATTTCTATCATGATATTTGTTTGCTTATTGTAAAAACAGAAACCAAACCACGGATTAAGAGACATTCCGTCATCCCGAGATTTGTTCTGCGAACAAGTATTCCGCAACGGCCAATATGTAAATATTTTTGTATGTGACACTTTTTTGCCAATATGCTTTTTTTAGTGAACACCCAATGTAATTTTCTTCCTTGAGAAAACAACGGGACTCCCTTCTTCCCACCGTTTCAAGTTTCCCAATTCAAGTTAGTCTCTCTCTCTCTCTCTCTCTCTCTACCAACTCAAATCTCTCTCTCTCCCCTCTCTCTCTCTCTGTATATATACACAACTCAGGAGAAAGTTGGAGCCATCGATGAACCAGTACTTGTTATTCAACTGTTTGCTGTTTTGGGCATCCATGGCGTCAGCTACCACCGCAATCCCCACCTTCCCTGCAACTTGGAAGAAGGCAAAGCCCAAGCTCCTCAGACCTCGCCGGCTGCAGGTCTCCGCGCACGTCGGCACGGTCGACCGGCGCCGGAGGCAACGGTTTCCGGGCATCGATACCAGGATTCACTGGGATAATCCAGAGGAAGGATGGATAGGAGGGAAGACGGAGGCAAAGGACGAGGGCGAGAAGAAGGAAGACGTGAGGCAGATGCTCAATAATCTGCTCAAGAACACCCACTCTTATTATGAGTAAGCTTCTCGTTCCACCGTCTCTCACCTTCTTTTTCTCGTGCAGACACACAAAAACATTACATTTCTGTGCATTAGTCGCCATTGAGAAGCCTCTTCTTTGTAGCTTGCAGTCTTAAAGACGTGAATGAGAACATAGATATATATATATATATAAGAGAGGGAGCACCATTGAGTTTTTGCGTGTCAGTTGTTGAACACAGAGAAAGAGAGAGGGAGAGTGAGAGAGAGAGAACCATTTAGTTTTTGCATGTCAATAGTTGAATTTGAATGATGTGCCCCAAGATTTTTCTTTTTTTTGGCCTGTGAAGTCCTTTTTCTAAAACCATTTGATTCAGTGATTAGATGACCAACATAATTTGTTATTTTGTTTAATAGATAAGTTAAGCCTTTGTAGTTAGACATCATTTTAATGTACAAAAATGAAAAAAGCAAGAGCTTAAACAAAAATCAATGGTTCATAATGCATCAAAATGTGAATATTGATCAAAAATTATGAATTCTCTTTTGAAAAACATAATGGGGATCATTATCTATAACTAGAAAATTATGTTGACTCTATCATATCATTAGATCAAGGTATTATCCTCAGCAATTTTGAAACAAGGCTTCATTAAGTTAGGCACTAGCTAGGCTCGACCGATAGTCGATTGTTGTTTGATTCATATATGGGTGGTCACTGCTACAGG
Organism: Nymphaea colorata; assembly: GCF_008831285.2. Classification (NCBI taxonomy): domain Eukaryota; kingdom Viridiplantae; phylum Streptophyta; class Magnoliopsida; order Nymphaeales; family Nymphaeaceae; genus Nymphaea; species Nymphaea colorata. The sequence continues at coordinate 1,554,551 of NC_045138.2, read as the reverse complement.
CTTCTGGGCGTATCGGCTCAAGCCGACTCAGATGAGATCAGCTCGGCTTACCGGCGATTGTCCAAGGAGTGTCACCCGGACACGACGACGCTTCCGGTGGCGGCGGCGTACGACAAGTTCGTGCATCTACAGGAGGCTTTTAATGTCTTGAGCGACGAAGCGAGTCGCCGGACATACGACGACGGCCTGGCCAAGGAAGTCGCGAGTCGGCAAGCCGAAGCCATGAAGCTGAGACTAGAGGACCCATTTGAGCAAGATGTGAGGGATTGGCAGTCCATACCTGACATGGTTGATAGGCTTGGAGGCAGGAACATGAAGCTCAGTGATCAAACTCTTTCTGCTATCTCCATTGATCTTGTAGCCATCCTGGTCTCAATCTGCTGTATGATCTATGCTCTCCTGTTTAAGGAGACCATTTAGATCTTGGGATTTTGATTATTTCATTAGGATCATGATCACTATCGTGATCATATAATGGTTGTAAATAAATAAGTTTTTTTGAGAAAAATATGTAACCTTTTTGTGTAAACTTGTATCAGAGCTGATCATGATAACAGATCCGGTCTACTCCTCTCTGAGTTCTGTGATGTTTGATTTTCCGATGGATCCAGGCTCAAAAAAATTAGTAAAATAAAAGAAGACCAGAAGCACCATCCGGATCATGATTTAGATCTGGATCTGAGTTTAGGTGACGGCATGGATGTGGAAGATCTAGTGCATCCAATTGTATCATAATATTATATATCCGATCCATTGATGGTCCAGTGGTTGGGTTGTTCATCACCTGAAAAACAAAGAGAAAAAAGAAAAGGATTTTTCAAATCCACAAATATTGCGGATTTGGCCAATACTTTTTTGTGGACGAAGAACTTGATATTTCAGTTGCCTCTGCTTACCTCGCTCTGCCTCTTTGTTCTCAGGCAGCCATGGCTTCCACTGCACTATCTCCTATCACCACCATCTTCCGAAGCCGGAAAGCCGTAAATCCGGCGGCTGCACGGAGCCGGCCGGCGGTGGTGTTTGCATTGGACGGCGCGGCGGGTGAAAACCCACGTCGGAGAAACCGGAACCCAGAAGTCGACACCAGAATTCATTGGGATAGCCCGGAGGAAGGGTGGGTAGGAGGAGGCAAGTCCAGTGCAGCCGGTGCTGAGAAAGAAGAAAACTTTGGGGAGAAATTTTCTGAACTTCTCAAGGACACTGCAGGCTCCCATTATGAGTAAGTTTTGCTTCTCCTTGGTTCTTTTGACATTCAAATCAGTGTTGCCATTGTGAATGGTTTTATGAATCGACACAGAGAGCTGTGAGGGCATATCAGCCGGGTTCCTGGTCAATCAGATTATTTTCTCCCTTTGAATTGAAAATGAAAGAAAAACTCAGATAAATTGTTTAAAAATTTTTGAAAAACAAGAAAAATTCTTGAGCAAATTAAGGGCATCTGCAGGATTGGCACCTGTCGGTGGACACAGGCCAAATATAACTTGTGAATTGATCTAAAGCAGCAGTTTGAGCTTGATTTTATCACTGGAGTACCAATGGGCCACGAGTCGCTAGAAGAATATGTGGCTTGGCTGCTTGTAAATCTGCTGGACTTGTGTTTCTTTTCTGCAATTTGATTCAGTCCGTGATAGGAACTTAGAGCATTTGCTTCGAGATCACAATTCACAGGTTGAGAAAGGTCAGCTACCGTTTTCTCCGACTTTGATTTACTCCATATGTCCAAAATCATAAGTATTCAACCAAGCTTCCAAGAGAGAAAATTGGCAACTACGAATGTCTTCAGAAACAGAAGCTGCAAAGAGTATTTTCTTTTTGAGTTCATATTAAATGGAGATTAGGAGAATTTAAGTCAAATAGATTCAACAAATAAGGTACCATATTATCACCTTATCAACTTCTAAAAATTTTAGGAACGACAGCCATTTTACTACACTAACTGAAGTTCTCAAATAAAATTGTACTTCAATTTGATCAACAGATACTGTGAACTCCAGAAATAATGGAGAATGGGTTTTGGAAACACAAGCTCCTGGTCTTCAAATCTTTCAGGGAAACAAGACACCTGTATGTAGATAGAGGCTTTTGCAGTAGCAATTAAGCCAATGAGTAACAGGAAGAAAAAAGTTCAAAAATTACAGAAAAACAAGGATGGCTCTTTGTAGGCGCAGTAGATCTCTTACCCAAGGTTAATGACGTACTCCTGCACATAGTTTGGCCATGTGCTGCTCCCGCACAGAAACTGTATGTAACTGTGTTTGCACAAGTGCAGAAATCCCCACCCATTTATCAAATATCAATCTTTGGAAAAGATATAGAATCAGTAGCCTCCCAGAGGCAGATATTTCGTTGTTCAAAAAAAAAAGAGAGAGAGAGAGAGAGAGAAACTGAATTCATGCAATTCACAAAGTTCAGGTTTTTAGGGGTGCCCGCTCAAGCAGATTTGGAAGAGATCAAGGCAGCTTATAGGAGATTGACAAAGGAATACCATCCTGACACCACAACAATGCCATTAAAGGCAGCCTCAGACAAGTTCATGCGCTTGAGAGAAGCTTATGATGTCTTGAGTAATGAAGAGAGACGACGGTTCTATGACTGGAGCTTGGCTCAGGAAGCTGCAAGCCGCCAAGCTGAAAGGATGAAGCTGAGACTAGAGGACCCTTACGAACAAGACGTGAAGAACTGGGAGTCTGTTCCTGACATGGTTGACAGGCTTGGCGGGAAGAACATGAAGCTCAGCGACCAGGCTCTTACTGCCATCACGATTGATGTGGCGATAATCATATTCACCATCTGCTGCGCAATGTATGTTGTCTTCTTCAAGGAACCCAGCTAGAAAATTCCCCCCTGTTTATTTATAAGAAATATTGGGATTATAATTGACTAAAGAAAAAGGATTACAGTTCAGAACATACGTCTCCTCCCCTCCTGTGTCTCTCTTAAAGAGTGATGAGTTACAGATGTGGAGCTTTTCAATCAAGAGAATATATAACTTTGATTAGCACAAAAATTATGAATGTCGGTCAAAAAATGTACTAAATGCTTTAGCACCAACTTCCCATGGGAATGGAGCAACAAAAAGAATTGAGAGACTCTATAAGCTTGCAAGGCCGCCAAAAAGGGGCTTCTAGATCTCCTCATTTATAAACATAAGCTATTGAGGAGGTAAAGAAAAAATTGGAGCCAAAATTTAGGAGGCATCGACAATCGCCATAGCTATTTGTTACAAAAATATATAGTTCGTCTTAGTTGTCAACTTCAACAATCTTGACGACAGATGAATCGCCAATTTTCTCAAAGACAACGATCCGGTCGTGTGGCTTGACTAGTCCAACCCTTTTGCCATGTTCAATTGCAAGAGCGAGCCCAGACTCTTCAGTGGAGATGGCAGGACCATCCTACAACAGGAAACCAATTGGAATAAGGAAAACCCCAAAATCATGTATGCAGTGTGTCTTGTGTGATCCTCAGCTAGCAGCACAGTAATACATAACATAAACTATCCTTGGACCTCACCTCCATGACTTAAAATCTCATCCAGACCTTGACAAATAAGATTGTGATGAAACATTTGACAATAGCAACACAAGCTGTTTAACAGAAATAAATTGTCCTTAACAAACATAAAACCTCCACACGCCCCCACCCCAAAAAAAAAAAAAAAACCTTCCTTTCCTCTGGGAAAAAAAGGTACTTCAAAAGTAGCAATGAGAATGACAAGTCAACAGATGTTCGCTAATTCTGATTCCAGAGAATGAGAAATTCATGCCTACAAGATAATTTTCATTTCAACATGAAATAAAAGGGCTTAAGTATAATTCACATGATGTGAGCATTAATCTTATAGAGCTTATCAGATGGCGACATAAGATGTCCACAATGTGATAGCCACATAAAGCTTCTAGAAAAGGCATCAGGAAGAAACGGAAAGAACCCTGAAGTAACACTTGTCTATGTGATCCTTTCTTTTTTGAGTTAAAATAGAGTAAATCTCGAAATGAATAGTACAAAAAAGGCCAAGTAAAACTTCCTTGCTCAGAGCATTACCAGACGGGCAGGAGTGGCCAGAATGGGGTAGACACCTCGAACTGCAAGACACTGCCTTGCCTGCATTATCAAAGTAGACTTAAAGCATGAAACAGCCATTAAGGTGCACTTGAATTCGAAATTATACCTGAGTTGAACCAGAAAAGGTCCATTTCAGTGAATTGGTCATGAGAGTTGGAATCACAACAGCTAATACAGGCATGCTAGGCCTATACTTTGCAATCAACCTGCAACAACAAATGTTTCAAGGGTTAGACCAAAAGCATTTGTCATTTCCCCCATGTCACATTTTCAGGGAGAAGGATTAAAACATGACCTTGCTGCTCTCCCAGTAGATGTGAATACAACAATCACAGCGGCTTTAACTTTGGTTGCAGCACGGACCTGTTCCACAACAAAAGAAATCAGTTACCAAATATGGAACACGTAGCACAGGAATTATTAACTAGTGCTTTACCGCTGATGAAGCAACTGACTCCTCATGCGACATTGGCTCACCAACATGTTTGATTATTTTCTTGAAATGAAATGACTGATTGCAAACAACTTCAGCCTGTAAAAAAGATTCTCTCCATCACATATGCATACATATATCAAGGTCTTCTAACACAAAACCCATTCTTCTCGAAGAGGTGAAAAAAGAAGATCATGCTAGATTTGTTTTTTAAATGGTACATCTGTAGAGGCAATGAACCAATATGCATTGCGACAATGAATCATAATAATCAAGTTTATTTGCCGAAAGATGTCCCAAGATGTAGCTTATTTATCCAGTAACAAATGAAAATCACACTGTACAGAATGTAAAAGTCTGATAACATACTTCAGCACATATTCTACCCACGGTTCTAATTGTCTCGACTGGATAGATGCCTCTGAGGGTCTCTGCACCCAACAAAATGCCATCCGTCCCTGCAGAAAAGAAAGACAGCTAATCTTTACAGATGCAGGAGTAAAAGGGAGACATAAAATATCTGAACAAGCGTGCTTGATATAAACCATCAAGAACAGCATTTGCAACATCAGTGGCTTCAGCACGGGTTGGACGCAGGTTTCCAGTCATGCTATCCACAACTCGAGTAATGATTGCAGGTTTTCCAGCAATATTGCACTTGTGAACAGCAGACTTCTGGAACAAGAAAACCTGCAAGACCAATGTCAACCTTCAGATGAAGTTAGATGAAAAAGCTTGAAATGATACAGTAGTATCAGATGCTAGGGCTATTCAGTAGATGTTCACTGATATGAAGTTCCATCTGCATGGCACACTAATCATGGCTAAAAATGGCAAGTTCATTTCAGAACAATTGAAATGATTTAGATGATAAAATGGGTGGTGCTGGCATATAATGCCTCCACACGTTTATGCAGGACAAGTGGACAACCAACCTTCTCAGGTGGAAGGTCAATTCCTAGATTCCCACGTGAAAGGATGATACCATCTGCTTCTTCAAGGATTTCATCAAAGTGAGTTAAACCCTGGAAAATTTTAAGCAATAAAAAATCGTAAGAAATCAAACATAGCCAAAAAAAAAAAAAACTCAACTTCCATTAGGAAGAGATTACCTCAACACTTTCGACTTTTGCATATATCAGGGGATGACACAAATTTTGGTTTTGCAGGAAATCTCTGAGCTGCAAAATGCGAGATAGAACTTGCACTGTCAAGTTGTCAACTTAGTACTAACGAAGATCTTATCACTTCAATAGCATGACATGCTAGCTCAATCCTAGAGAACAAAAACTAGAAGAAATAGAGAAAGCAAAGAAAACTCTCTTTTATCCCCTACTGTCCAACATGAACTCAAGAATAGCTGTTTGAGTTATTGAAACTTTGAAACATTTTGAAAATATGCAGAAATTCACAAAACACAAGCTTCTATAGGACAGCTCAGTATTTTTGGGAATGCGATTGAAGTGCTATAAACCAGTCTCCACTATAACACACTTCTATCCGGCCTAATATGATAGATTTCATAAATCTTCAATACTTTGATTCCATTGAAAGTTACATAATCAAATATTCATACAAATAGAACAAACACCAGCAATATAATCTTTTATGCATGCAGCACCCATCAATTGATGTATACACATCAATGCAGATGTTGCCAACCTATGAAGCCAAACTCAAACTTATCCTTGAGGATCTCCGTAAAAGTAAAACGTACCTCTCTCACATCCTCTGCATGACGTGTATATGAAAGAGAAATGATATCAACATTATTGTGCAACCCCCACGTTGAAATAACCTGAAACCAATGATATTAAAAGAAAAACACACACACAGAGAGAGAGAGAGAGAAGCAAGAGTTAATTGCAGGAGACAACACGAGCATGCTAAGATTGTTAAAAAGAAGTCACTAACTATTGCCGTTCACCCATTTAAAAAGAAAAGGATTAAATCTGTAAAGCATAGACAACTAGAAAAAGAAAGCCAGATTTGATATCGGATGGTTTGGAAGATGCCACTGCCACATGAAATGATACTTTTTCAAAGTCAAAATACAATGTGCTATTCACTTTTATGAAAACATAATTTCACACATCGAATGATTCTTCACAATCAGTCCAAATAGTTCTACTACCTATTTCAGTCCATATATACATATATATACTTGATTGATGGCTTCAAATGTTTTCATTGATGGTTTATAAGGTTTCACATCTAAAGTTTTTTTTTTTTTTTTTGAGAGAAAGAAAAAGTTGTCAGTCACCTATCTGAAAAAAAAAAAATTACACGCGGCACATTGTAAACTATTGATTAAGATTAGATGGGTTATAATCAGTCCATATAGTCTGCGACTCTGTGTACTTTATATATATATATATATATATATATATATATATATAAAGAGAGAGAGAGAGAGAGAGAGAGGAATTGAAACCAGCCAGCTACCAGTATGCCCGGATGGGTTTTTTTTATTTTGTGTAGCTAAAAAACATTGCGAAAAGTGCATTAGTTACAGCCAATTGCTTGGTCATGACCTTAGCAATGGAATGCATTTTCAGCAAGACAGCAACAGTTTTTACTTTTTAGTGATACAAAATGAAAACCATCCAATCAGAGAGGTAGCCAGCTGATTTCTATATCTATATATATATATATATATATATATATATATATAGTGTGAGTGAGAGAAAGAGAGAAAGAAAGAGACATCCAATCATAGAGGTAGCCGGTTGATTTATATATATATATATATCGAGAGAGAGAGAGAGTGCAAATCTCATGTTGCTATCTGCCGGATGTTTCAGGATTGCTAAAAAATTTAAAAACCATTGCTAAAAGCATTGATAAAAAAAAACCATAAACCATTCCTGCATCATAAACATAAACTGTTGTTAATGCTCAAGCAACGGCTGTTCTTTATCAACAGATAGCCATCCAACAACATCCAGCATACTGTAGCATAGAACCCCTATATATATATATATATATATATATATATATATATATATATATAAAAGAGAGGAGGTGAAGGAACCATAAACTAGATATACAAAAGAAAAGCCAGAATCGATATACCTGCTTATCAAAATCAGAGAGGGTGGGCAAATTAATGTGAACTTGAGAGACCTGCATTGTGAAAATAAAACCTGCAAGTGCAGCACTGTTCTTTACAAGACAGACAACATCTGCACCATTTGTCTCCAGGACCTGCATCACCGATGCATTTTGCTAAGAAGATAGCTTCCTTAACGTAATACAATTTAAAAAGGCAACACTGCAGGATTCACCTCAAGCCACACGGAGGTTGTTTCACTTCCTGTGAAAAGATACTGTCCTATGAATATAGTATCACCCTTCTTTACAACCTGCATCTCATATAGAAGGACAAAAATTGCTTACAGATATAAGCACGAACTTACAGATTCTGCAGACGCACAGAAGAAACACCTATGCAGAGAGAGAGAGAGAGAGAGAGAAAGGGGGGTCTTGGAACAAGATCATTTCAGTTCTTTCCATAAGAATTGTAACATCTTACATACCTCTGCAAGCCCAGCATAACTGACAGGTAATACCATGGCAGAGGGTTCTTTTGAGAGATCTGGGGTGAGGATGACATGGTCATCAGCTTTCAAGTCAATTGGGTTGCCGGTCTTGTTGTGCACCTGTATCTCTGGACCCAAGGTGTCCAACATAACCTAATAAAATAGAAAGATACTACAATTAAAACTTCATTAGAAAGGGTAAGGAATAAGATCTTTATGGACACATATGGATGGTTTTTGTATTGAAAACTTTCTTTCGCTTCGTATATGGAAATCATGACAAAATGGATAAAGGGAAACAGACAGGATACAGAACGTATTTCCCAAAGCAAAGACAATAGAAAACCCGTCCTCGGCAAACTCCAAAACGCAATACTTCTTTTTTAAAAATAGTGCACGGAAAAAAAAACTCACAATCCAATGAAGAAATAGTGAAATACATGAATTGAGAAAACATATTCACGTTTACTCCCTCACCGGTGCACTAACAAAAGTAAAAGTTTGACAACAAATGAAACTATTTGCCCACGAAATCCTGTGATCTTCAAAAATAAATATAGTAACTTCCAGAAACAGATAAGTTCTGCGCCAATATGTGAAGGTTTTAAAGAACTCTGAAACGTTGAAAATATAAGCTTATAATAAATCCACGTGCTTTAATATACGCAAATAACAGTATAATATGCTTCCCGCAATTCAAAGTCAGAACTCAAAGGAACTTGATGCATATGTTATCTTAAAGCTTTGAAGAGTTATCTCGAACACCCACATCAATTATTTATCTACCCATAACACAAGCAAAAAATCACCAACTTACCGAATACAGCTTCTTAACATTTTTTGCGGCCACCTTTAGATTGTCAAGAGTTTCTTGATGATAGTTGCTGTCTAACCATGAGAAATCAAAACGTGCAACTGTCAAAAGGCCCAAAATCGATATCAATTTTTTGTTGACACTAAATTATCACTTAATAGCCATAGTGAGTAGGAATTTACCTGACATTCCTGCTTTAAGGCATTCTTCAATGACTTCAATCGAGCGTGTCTTTGGACCAAGTGTGCCAACGATTTTGGTCAATGATGGGAAAAAGCACTGTGGTTCCACAAACAGATTAAAAAGTATTGGGTGAAATTGTCAAGCACGATCATTTGCCACTTTAAATGTCATAATAGCGGAACAACAGGAATCGATATATCTTAATAAAGACTATGAATTTTGAATTTCATGCACATGAACTTTATCCAAGCTTAGCTTTCAAAAGGGGGAAAGAAGGAAAAGGGAAGGTCTGACCGTAAAAACGAGACCTGCAGCGTGGAAATGAATGTGAAATCTGACAGGAGTTACTTTTTGATAGGGAAACAACATTAGAAGTAACAGTGAAAGACTCGTACAGAAGTCAGAATAACTTCGTGAAAAATGTCGAGGAACAAGAATAAGTGTCAAGGCCACCCGCCTCCAGTGTTCCACTGATTCAACTGAAAAAAGAAACTGTTCAACTTGTCCGCGTTGAAGCCACAAGCGTATGAAACTCTCAAGCGTAATTCGATAACCATAAAAAATTGGACCGACAGACAACGAAGTCAACAATGTGGACAAACAGACACCGCCAACCCATAAGGCTATATCATAGGGACACCGTTTCACCCACATGTTTGACATGAGCAGACACGCTTAACAATGGATCCGAACACGGACACGTACACATTAAATTGTCGCTAGTTTTTTTATGAAGGCTTCACCCTTATCCTATCCAAAACAAAATATATAAAACAAACAGGTTTTCGTCCTATCTTACAAAACAATGAAATCGACTTATGATGTATGCTTTACCCAAGAATTATCGTCACAAACTTAAGGCTCAACCTCAAAAGTAACTTAAAACCTTCACGATGAGACAAAACAGAAACGAGTCGTTGCGCCGTATCTTGACAAAAAATACGACTCCAAACTCAAATTCAGTTAAACAAACCACGCTGGAAAGTCAAAAGGGCTACTCAGAGAGCGTAAACACGACCGTGCAAAAGCTAAAAATCAAAAGCAGCACCCTGCCCATTTGCTCAATCTGACCTTACAGTGGTATTCAGCTCTGTTTCTTTGCTTAGTCTTTGGGTCACGTTGGCTGGATCTAAAACTGCATCTTTCCAAGTCCCTAAGTTTTGGTATGTTTCGGATCGTTTTTTTTTTAATCCTTTAAAAAAATGCACCACGTTATAATCCAAAAAAATATTAGAAGGAAAAGAGTTCCCTCTAGGCATATTTACATAGATCATATCCCTTTTTACTTGATAATAAAAAAAAAGAGATAATATGAAATTCCGCCGTTGACAATAAAATTGAGAAAAAACACATATATGAGGTAAAACCAATCCCCTAGAGATTAGAAGGGGAAAAAAACAAAAAGAACTCAATAAGAAAATAAAAATCAGATGAGGATTTCACGTTTCACATTAAATGAAATAGGTGTGTGTTGGTGGGGACCAAACATTTCACCCCGAAAGGACAAACAAAAGTGTCAGTCACCTGGTTACGTGGGTCCTATTAAAATCCTCAACAGAAGCCCAGAGTTTCACACTCAGGGCCCTCCTCTTAACCTAACAAGGTGCTACATCCCCATGTTTTCAATAAAAAACGAGAACAGAAAGAAGACAAAAGAAAAACCGAGATAAGAAATTGAAGAACAGTAGCAAAGCACTCATCCAAACCGGTCACCCTATTGGGAAAAAGAAAATATTGGCCGCTTGCAGAAAACAGAGAAAGGCAAAACAAAAACAAAGACGGAATACAAACAACACGTTTTATAAAACAGCAATTTCGTGTACTACCTACGTTTCATAAAGGCTAAAGCGCAATGAAAGTACCAAGATCATGGAAATACAGAGAGAAACAAAAGGACCAACGGAGCACCCCATGAATTTCGAAAATCAAATAAGAGACAATAGAAGACTGAAAAGCAAAAACCTTACTTGCTTCGAAGGAGTCAGAACGGAGGCGAGCCGGAGCGACTCCTCCATCAACAATTGCCCTCCTTGCATCTTGCGACCTACTGCAGACAGATCGAGCGATCGACCAGTCTGTGATACAAACTCTCGGCGAAGACGACGGAACAGAAAATCTAGGGTTTTCAGACGCGCTTACGAAGAGAGAAGATCGACGGACGAGATGGAGAGAGAGGAAGCGAGGAATTTATAGGAAAGAGGAAGGGCGGGCAGAGTTGTTCGTTACGTTAACGCGACGACGCGCAGCAGTCGTTAGCTTTCCTTGTCCAAACTTAAAAAGACAATGTTGCCCTTAATAAAACTACAAATGACTCGACTGCTTTGGTCAAGCCTTTGGTTCTCTCCACATTGACTTAGTAGGCAGTGAATTGAATTGAGAAAATTTGAAGGCCTTTCTTGGGATAATATAAATAGAGAGTTAGTTAATTTCAAATCCTTTTTAAGTAAAAGTAAAATTAATAGTTAAGTAGATTTAATAAGACTTCAAAAAAATTATGTATAATTAAAGAATTGTAGAGAGAACATCCAAAAGATAAAAAGACATTTTCATGAAATATACATGGCACGCGCACATCGGACCTATGTTGGTGACTCGAGTATTTCTCATCCAAAAACTCATAGCTCCACCACTAATACTTTTTTTATGAAGAACTCATGCATGTCAGCTAGTACATTGGTTCTCCTCTGTTGGCACAAGAGGGATGACTTTCACGTTCGCCCACCTACCTGAGTCAACTAAGGGTGAACAACAAGTCTAAGTTACTCGAGCTTGACTCGTTAAAGTTTGGCTTATGAACAAGTTCAAGTTGATTCATTTGCTTAACTAGTCGAGTTCAAGTTCATGAGTCGACTCATTCAAATAATCGAATTGAGTTTGATCTCAACATGTAACTGCCGAGTCATTTCTAGCAAACGCAACTTTTGGTTATGAGTGGAACTCCTCTCAAGGTTGTTTAAGGTGAAGCATTTGTTTTTTTAGGTAAATGATGAACTATGATGGCTAAAATAAGCCAAATGAATCTACTTTTTCCTTTTCTTGCCTTAGACATGCCATACTGACAAATATTGAGGATACTTTTGAACTTATTTGTTACTTTTGATTAAAAAATTCAAGATTTCCAGTGACAACACAAGATTTTAGATATTTATAAACTTTGAACATATCCCAATGCTATCAATAATAGTGTCATAAATATCAAAACACAATATTTAATATGTTTGAACTTATTTACTTTTTTTTATTATTACATTTGTGGGGAGATATCTGTCTATGTGTTTAGGTGCATATTACCACTTCAAGTCCAAAGGGATCAAGAATTTGACACTAAGAGCATGATTCGAAAGCAAAGAAACTCACTCAAATGTGCCATAATACAAGATTCGATGATGTCTCTATGAAATAATGATGTTGTAGGCGATTGTTGTTAACAAAATTGGTTTTAAATGGTAAATTTTAATTGAATTGGTGGGAAATCAATTTAGTTTACTTGTTGGTATATACAACAAGGATATTACAAAGTTGTATACTAATTTTATTATATTATCTAAATATTTTGAAGTTATTTGTTATTCATAATTTCATTATATATGTATAAGCAATTCAACTTAATAAAAAACAACAAGAGAGGATGGACTCCTTGTGAAAGAAAAACTGAGAGGGGCTTTGATTATTTTCAAAACGCAATTAAAGGTTTTTATTTTTCTAATTAGCTGCATAAATCACATTTGTTTTGTATAAGTTTGATTAAAAGCAGCTCCCTGTGCATTAATATTTTTGTTTCGAGGATTCAAGGCTACGTTGGTACCATATGGACGAGATCTCTATGTGCTTCAACTTGCACGTATAACTCATCTCTTCCACTATAAAGGAGCATAGCTCATAATGTACTCCTAAATCCACCCATTTGAGTTATGCCTCCGCAGCTAGGGGTGAATAACTAGTCGAGCTAGACTCGTTAAAGCTCGGCTCTTGAACGAGTTCGAGACGAGTTATTTGCTTAATGAGTCGAACTCGAGTTCATGAGTCGACTTGTTCAACTAATCGAGTTGGGTTCGAGCTCAACACGTAACTACCAAATGGAGCTCCAGCCTTAATCGAGTTTGTCGAGTTTTAATCAAGTCGACATATCCAAGTGAGTGTACGAGTTTGTCGAACCTTAACCAAGTCGAGCTCAAACTAAAGACGTAACTGCTGAGTCCAGCTCGAGCTATTCTCCAACTCAAATTGACTGAACTTGGCGGCGCTTGCAATTCCATATTGTGGTGCTAAAAAAACGGTTTCGGTCATTTTTGAAGTTATTGAGGGCGTTTCCGGAAACATGGCTTTCTCAACGGCGTCCAGTCCCCGCACTATTGCATCGGAAAGCTAAAACCTATGACCTGAGAAAAGTCCACCAAAGGAAAAGAATAATTTTTTTTAAAAAATAGGGGCAGTTATTTAATATTCTTTGTACTTGCGGACAAATTTAAGCTTTCTAGAAAATGGAATGTTTCCGTTGACTTTGACTTTTTTATAAGGGAATAAAATAAAAGGTCGCAGCTCCGTTGCGATTGCCGTGACGTCGTTGCGCAATGATAACGCACGCCTGCAAACGGGTCGGGTTCGTACACTCGGTTTGTAGACCCGTACCCGGATTTGTTAATCCTCCTTTTTTCCCTATTATTATCAGGGAAATTTTCACTTGTTTAGTCTTTTTTTTCTTGTAATTTCAGAAGAAATCACTTTTTTTTTTACGAAAAAGACAAGGGTTTTATGAAAAATTTGTATTTTATACGAATTAATCTTTTGATGTATATGCAAAAGGTAAATCTAAATTCAAAAAAGATCCTTATTATGAGATCTAAATTCCAATACAAAATGGAGCTATGTTCCTAGTGTTGGATTGGACCCAAACAGAGACACAACCCATGCTTTTATTTTTAAAGCGTTATTGACTTTAATGTGAATTAAATTCAATGCCTTTATTTTTAAAGTGTGATTAACTGTAATGTGAATTAAATTCAACCTAAAATGTCAAATTTCGATGAAAGTTAATGTGTGTGTATATATATATATACTGCTTGATGACTATAAAAAATTTGTCATTAAAAACACTATTACGTGAATATTAATGATTCATGATTAGGCAATCGTACATAGTGTTTTAAGCAATGACTCGTTGTGTTTTAAGCATCAAATTTTAAATTTTAATCACCTAAGAACATTGTAAACACGTTAACATAATATATATATGAATTAAATATGAAATAAATTCAATGCCTTTATTTTTAAAGTGTGATTGACTTTAATATGAATTAAATTCAACCTAAAATGTTAAATTTCATCTTCATCAAAATTAATGTGTTTATATATATATATATATATATATTGCTTGATGACTGCAGATTAAAAATTTGTGATTAAAAAACACTGTTACGTGAATATTAGTGGTGGTTCATGATGAGGCAATTTGTTCATGGTGTTTTAAAACAATGACTCTTTGAGTTTTTAGCATCAAATCTTAAATCTTAGCCACCTAACATTTAACAACATCCGTATACGTAAACATAACACACACACATATATATATATATATATATATATATATATATATATATATACATATATATATATATACATATATATATATATATATATATATATATATATATATATATATATATATATATATATATATATATATATATATATATATATATATATAGGTAGGACCCTAGCTAAGATTCACCTGAATTAGAAACACTAAGTACTTTGATATATATTTTGTGCATAACAAAGCGTTTAAATCATGTGAAGCACGTCTTTGATTGATGGCAAACACGGTTGTATATTAAAGTTTATTATGATTGTTGGTGTAGTCGTCATCTCCAAGGTTGTCAATGGACCCAGTTCGGATCAAGTACAAGATTGAACATGAGACATATAATCATATTTTGTAGAGCAAGCTGTATCTGATTAATGGACAGATTCAGATCCGCAAAGTGTTCCCCCATCTGGATTCAAATCCATACTTTGAGTTTGTATTCAGTATTACTTTTATTCAGCTAGATCTACTTATATCAGATCCATTAATACGAGTTTGCTATAGATGGTGCTGTCAAATGCCAGACTTAATCACATTGTCACATTATAATTCTTATAATAAGAACATAATATTTTTTTAAGCAGTCTTCTAAAAACATATGTTATAAGAGCACAATGTTCCTTTAATCAAACATCCTTATATAATTATATTCTTAGCTCTTGCAAGAAAAACAAGTGATTCATATGCAGAAGTTTACTGTGGTGCTACTAAGGATATCAACTGATCGGATATATAACTTTGATCATATCTGCTTCATATGTTCATATTCGAATTCTAATTCTAATTCGACTTCTAATTCAAATTCGAATAACGAAAAGTCATATCCGAATCCAAATCTAAAATCCAATTTTACAATCCAAATATGATTTTTATATTTATATCTGAATCCAAATTTTGAACCGGATTTTGCCAATTTTCAAAATTTAATAGCATTAGATACTGGATATTTATCTAAAAATAAATCCGATCCAAATCCAATCAGATATTTATGTATATCCGAATCCAAATCCAATCGGATGCCATTTATTAAATCGGAATCTAATCTGATTCCTTAATTGGGTATTAAAATTTTTTCCATATCCGATTTTTTTCGTATCAGATCAGTCGGATACCCGATTCAAATCAGATATATTGACATCCCTAGGTCCTATCAACCATTTGGGCTTAATCAACAAATAATTAAAATAATTAAATGGGGTTAAACTTTAGTAAAATGCTTGCTTATGCATGTTAAATGCACACATACACAACCATGCAAATAATAGAAAAAGGACAACTCTGTTATACATTATGGACTTGTTTAATTAGATAATTAAGGAAAAAATACTTTTGGTGTGATGCCTAGTTGGTGAAACTTGCTTTACTTACCTTGAGGTCACCTCACCAATTGTATAAAACTTTGAACCTGCCTTGAATGGCATTGCATAGCAGGTCGAGTTGATGGCAGGGGTGAAGTCACTTGTCGGCATGTGTGGGCAACTGCCCACACAGTCCAACTAAATGTTATTATTTACTTATTGGTTGACCCTGAAAGGCTCTGGGATCAGCATGTGTGGGCAACTGCCCATACAGTCCAACTAAATGTTATTATTTACTTATTGATTGACCCTAAAAGGCTCTGGGGTCGGCATGTGTGGGCAACTGCCCATACAGTCCAACTAAATGTTATTATTTACTTATTGGTTGACCCTGAAAGGCTCTGTGGTCCGCATGTGTGGGCAACTGCCCATACAGTCCAACAAAATGTTATTATTTACTTATTGGTTGACCTGAAAGGCTCTCCGGTTGCCTTCCCATCACCTACAAAGACTTTTGGACCCCAAAAATTCATTATATGAGTGAGCATGTTGGGTTTTAATTAGAGCCACACATGAGCTAAGTCGAGCTCAACTTGACTCGAAAAGATCGAGCTTGAGCTTGAACTCGAGAGTCAAACTTCATATAGCAAACTCAATGTCGACTCGACTATATTGTGTCGAGCTCGAACTCAACTCATTTAACTCGTTTTAGTTAGCCTGTCTAGTTTTTTTAACTCCATTTCGAGTATATATTTAAATTCGAACTCAACTCATTAACTATGTGCTACATGACATTGATGGTCCCAAATTATACGTTGGTGATTTTAATGGCAATTGTTTGATTGAAGTTAAAGGATCTCATGCATGAGTTTATTGGACCAACAATTGTCCTGAATTTGATAATGTAATCTTTTGCTTCAGAGGTGGCGCCACAAATTTTTCATTGCAAGAACAAAACAATAGTTTCGTCATGGGATCGCAAGCCCATCTTTTTCAATTTCTTGTTTGAGCTCATTCTCTTGCAGGTAAACATGTATTTAGATTTCAAAACAGTTGATTCACTAGCACTGCCAATAATGGAGGCCCAGAATTCATGGTTGTTCGATGATCAAGGTAGTGAAAAGGCTGGAGGCGAGTGTAGTCGAACGAAGACCAGAGACCTTCCGGTATTCAAGAGGTCAGGATGAGGATTGGCCAAAGGGAGGAATCTATGGGCGACTCTTCAAGAGGTAGATTTGAAGGAGAACCTGAAGCTGCTGTTGCATGAGGAGGATCAATACTGGTTTCACAGCGCTCACTTGAGCTGGAGTCCAGCATAATCAGACGAACGAGGGAAGACAGCTCAACGAGGACGAAGCTCCATATTACTGATTGGAATAAATCCGATAACTTGTGAGATCACCGAGCCGTCAATGATTTCTAGCTCTATATCACTGATTGGAATAAATCCGAGAGGAACTTTGATTTGAATGAGAGCAAAGACGATTCTCTCCATTGGCCTGGTAAACTGATCCACTCCAACCAAACGGGCACTTCTCTCAGCAGCAAGCAATATAAGAAAAAACACGCGCATTCCGGAGGCCGACGAAGAATCCTCGATCTTAAGTTCCTGCGTCGTTATTTGCGAGACGCAAAGCGGATTCTCCCCAACGTTTCGACCACGCACTCTCCCGCCTCTTCGACTGTGCAATGAGCCCTCATCGATAACCGGCTTCTCCCTCGCCTGCAAGGAGGCCAGAGGATCCTGGGTCGTCAGGACTGATGACAAGCTGATGCCTGGAACAATCCTCCGTGTTGAAGTTGTTTCGTGAAGGGATCCCACATCCCCCTTTTGCGCTTGCTGACTGAACCCCACTGGAACCTCCTTATCTACCGCCTGTAGCTTGAAGACAACCGGACGGTGGCCCTTTACGCTCTCGACCCCCTCAGGCGGCCGGGCTGCTGGAGAAACCACGGACATCAGACCGGAGAAGCGCCCAAGACCCCCAATGGTGAAACCCTAAAACTCTTTCTATCTCCTCCCTCCCTCCAACCAAGTCACCCTCACGTAATTCTGAAGTTCACTTCAGATCATGTATGAGGCTATTGAGCCATTAGTAGTTAGCATCTCCTTGCGTAATCCCATACGCTATTTTTTTTTCAAAACCATTTTGATAGTCTTCGACAAAATTTAAGGTGCCAAGTTGCAGACATTTGTTTTTTCCCCTTTTGCTTGCACCCAAATGCATTTCTTGCTTCTCTTGCTAAGGTGTATATAAGCAAAATAGCTGTTGAAAACTCCTTTTCTGTTTCATCACACACCTTTTCCCCTCCCAAAAAGAGTATGTGCTGACTGCTGAGATTGTTTAAGTATCGATCCTATTTGTTCATTGTCCTCATAATGATATTCCAAACCAGATTAGATAGACTTTCATTTGTTATGCTTGTCTGCATGCTACTTAATGCTTTCTAGATTTCTTGCAAAGATATCTGATCGATCTATCATCATTCTTATGGTCAAGGCACGGACTGTAAGTCTATGTTTCTCTGTCTCGGCTAGGGTTTCTTTCAATTTTCAAATATATGTATAGGAATAGTGGCAACCTCTTGCCCCCTGAGTACTGCCACCTTGTCTTTCACTCTTTCTATAATTTCCTTATCCCAGGTTTACCATGACATTGTTCTAAATCTGATCTTTAAATACTCATTGTACATTAAGCATGAGTTTAGAATCCCATTGTGGTTTGGAGATTTAGTATAAAAACTAGGAGTTGCACTCGGTATGAATATTGGAAGTTGTACAAACAGAAAAACTTTTTATTCCCTTGGAAGTGTTTAGATTGATGTTTTATAATCTTATTTTTTATTGTTAAATTGCAATCTGTCATGTCCATCATCACCTGTACTGGAGCTACAGTGAGAAAGGAATTAATTAGCTCCCAGCAAGAATCCTGTGTGGCAGAGATTCTCTGGCGGTCTCTCTTCCAAACAGGAGATCCCATTGCCGTCCTTGATGCTCAGTTTTCTGAAACTTTGATGTGTTCATATTGTTACAGGTAGGAGAGGTGCTATGGATGATCACTTGTACTTAGTGAAGGTTCTAACCTGCCAAAATTGGCTTCATTTTGGATTTCTGCTCTTTCAGCAGGCCTAGAATATGGAGGGGAGTTGGCATGATATTATATTTGTTCAGCCTGGCGAAAAAGGGGCCTTTCTTTTTCCCTGCCAGCCTTTGTGGTAGACATTTATGGCAGGGGAAATTTTCATCCTCCTTGTCTTCAGCAACATCTTATCAGTGTTTATGTTCTGTGGAGGAGAATGTAAGTCACAATGTGCACGAAGACGGAAAAAGCATAGAAGACATGATATCCCTCTTGAAGAACTGCATCAGAAGCAAGTGTCTGTCTCATGGGAGGCGGGTTCATCAACAAATAGTGGACCTAGGGATACAGGCCCATTATGCTATCCAAAGCTGTCTGGTGGACATGTACTTGAAATGCGGCAGTCTATCAGAAGCTCGCTCTATTGTGTCCAATTGCCAGGTCTCCTCCCAGCCCTTGTCTGTTTTCTGGTGGAATACCACTATCAAGGAACATGTCAAGCATGGCTTATTTGCAGATGCAGTCAGCCTTTACAAGCGCATGCTCAAGGTTGGGGTGAAGCCAGATAATTTTACTTTTCCTTTTGTCCTAAAAGCATGTGGTGAGCTGTCTGCCTTAGATGATGGAAAAGAAATCCACCGCTACATTTCTACTGATGGTTTTGTGGCAAATGTATTTGTCTATAATGCCCTCATTTCTATGTATGCAAGGTGTGGATGCATCAAGAATGCGCATGACATATTTAATGCAATGCCAGCCGACCAAAGAGATGTTGTTTCCTGGAACTCAATAGTAGCAGCTTATGTCCAAGGTGGCAATCCAGAAACTGGTTTACAGATGTTCTCCAGGATGCAAGAGTATGATGAGGCAAGGTTGATAAAAAAAAGACTTATCCCAGATAGGATAAGCCTTGTCAATGTTCTTCCCGCCTGTGCGTCACTGCGATATGCCCTAGGCGGCAAGCAGATACATGGTTATGCCATACGAAAGGGGCTCTCTTGTGATCTTTTTGTAAATAATGCAATTATTGACATGTATTGCAAATGTAGCCTGATGCTACAAGCTGTCAAGGTTTTCAATAGAATGGCAACTAGGGATGTGGTTTCTTGGAATGCTATGGTTACTGGCTACTCCCAGAGTGGTGATTGTGAGAGTGCAGTTCAGCTATTTAATGAGATGCAGGCAGATGATATATCACTCGATGTTGTAACTTGGAGTGCAGTAATTGCTGGTTATGCACAGAGAGGACAAGGGAATGAGGCCTTGACAATTTTTAGGAAAATGCAACTTTCAGGTGCAAAGCCCAATGCTATCACCCTCATATCACTCCTATCAGCATGTGCCTCTGTTGGAGCATTGGTTCAAGGAAAGGAAGTGCATGGTCATATTTTAAAATATTATCCTGCTAGTAACATTTGTGAAGAAAATGCCATGCTGAACAATGCTCTTATTGACATGTATGCCAAGTGCAAGCTTATGGAATCTGCAGAAGTTTTATTCAATTCAACAGGCATGTCTGCCTCTTCATTAGACAGAAATGTGGTTACATGGACCGTCATGATTGGAGGTCACGTTCAAAATGGCAATGCCAACAATGCTCTACGACTCTTCTCTGATATGCTGCATTCTCAAGCCAAGCCCAATTCATTTACCATATCATGTGCTTTGATGGCCTGTGCTGATTTGTCTGCACTGCGTGAGGGTAAACAGATCCATGCATTTGTTTATAGAAACAGCAAGTATCCTGTTCCTTTTGTCTCTAACTGCCTCATAGATATGTATTCCAAGTGTGGCACCATAGAAACAGCAAGGAAAGTTTTTGATAGGATGCCTCAAAGAAATGAAGTATCTTGGACCTCAATGATGACTGGTTATGGAGTGCATGGGCGTGGCAATGATGCCATTGGCATGTTTCATCAGATGCAAAGAGATGGCTTTGTGCCTGATGATGTAACCTTCCTTGTGCTGCTTTATGCATGTAGTCATTCTGGACTACTGGATGAAGGGCGCAAGTATTTTGAAAGGATGACTCCAGATTATGGAGTAGTTGCTGGAGCTGAACACTATGCTTGCATGGTTGACCTTCTTGGCCGAGCAGGCCATTTGGATGAGGTGCAAGAACTTATAGCAAGCATGCCAACGGAACCTAGCTATGTTGTATGGGTGGCACTCCTTAGTGCATGCAGGATTCACAAAAATGTGGAGCTTGGCGAATACGCAGCAAAGAGGCTATTAGAATTGGACTCAGATGGAACTGATGGATCATTTACACTACTCTCCAACATATATGCCAATGCTGGCCGCTGGAAGGATGTTGCAAGAATTCGGGGCTTGATGAGGTCATCTGGAATAAAAAAGAGACCTGGGTGCAGCTGGGTCCAGGGCAGGGGTGGTACTACTGTCTTCTTTGCTGGAGACTACGCACACCCTCGATCAGTTGAAATATATGTGATGCTTAAGACCTTGTTGAAAAGGATCCGAGAGATTGGTTACGTTCCAGAAACCAGCTTTGCCCTTCATGATGTGGATGAAGAAGAGAAGGATTCACTTCTCTCTGAACACAGTGAGAAGCTGGCACTCGCCTTTGCACTCCTTGAGGCAGTACCCGGGACTCCAATTAGGATTACCAAGAACCTTCGAGTGTGTGGTGATTGTCATTCTGCGATCAAGTTTATTTCACAAATTGTTGATCATGAGATTATTGTTCGAGATTCAAGTCGGTTTCATCATTTCTGCAAGGGTTCCTGCTCATGCAAAGGGTTTTGGTGAGCAGTTGTATGCCCTTTATTTACAGATGAAATAGGAAAATGGGTTAAATAGTCGAAGAAGAAGAGAAGTTTGTTGTATCAACATATCCCAGGAAAGTTCAACACAAGCCCTTTTCGTCCTAACGTTCCTACTCCTATGGCAGTCAACCGCCTTCCTTCTCTGTACTAGCATTCTTACAATCGCCTTCTTTCTCTGTACTAGCATTCTTACAACCGCCTTCTTGCTCTGTACTAACATTCTTACAACATTCTTCTTTCTCTATACTAGCATTCTTACTGCTGGAAAGCAGAAGGAGACGAGAAAAATGCATTTATCTTGACAATGTTCCTGTCATCAGGTCGATGGTTATGGTACAAAAGGCTGATATATATTCCTAGTACTCCGTGCGTGCTCATAGCGTTTTTCTTATGAGCTTCCCTTTATTTTTCTTTTACCTTTTTGTGTTATAGGCCCCTAAATTAGCATAAGAGCTTTTGCTTGAAGAAATCTCATTAATCACCAATCTGGTGGTTTCAGGTTATGTCTCAAATGAATTGTGTTTCAAATAAAAGAGCACCAATGTTTAAAAGAGGCCACGAGATTCATATGGCATTCCTTACGAACAAAACCCGAGGACTTGTTCAAATATTTATTAAATAATTGACAAACAAGATAGAAACAAATTCCATGCCTTGCAGGAGTTTACAGCGACACTTTGTTCTTGTTTATCGCAAATATGGATAATAAGAAAAAGAATAACGGTTATTTATTGTTCTTCACACAAATAAGTGGTTCATCAGGCCTTGTGCTTAATATGAAGCAGATCAGAGCTGTGGGAATGAGAGGGCTCTCCATGGATGGTAACGGCCCCTTCATCTGCTTCACTGAGCTTTTCATCCTTCTTCACCTTCTCTTCAAACTTGATGTCCTCTTCTATGGACAACACAACAGTTTCCTGGCCATGAGGCCCGGGCACTATAGCCTCCTGGACTTTGAAGTGCTCCTCCACGTTGATTATCTCCGACTTCTCCACCTGCTTCTTCCTCTTCTTGATAAAGCAACAAAGAGCAAGAGAAAGGAATGCAAGGAAAAAGAGACCTCCCAAGGAGGCGAAAACAACTATTATGACTGTTGAATGGTGAGCAGGAGCTGGTGGAGGGATGTTGGGATGGAAAGGTGGCGGTTGGGGGTAGACATGAGGTGGTGGTTGGGGGTAGACATGAGGTGATGGAGGTGGGAATGTGTGATGTGGCGGTGGTGGGAAGGCATGAGGTGATGGAGGTGGGAAGATATGAGATGGAGGGGGTGCAGCAGAATGAGGTGCAGGTGGTGGAGTTGGCGGTGACTTTGAGCTGGGTGACGATGGAGGTGGGTGAACATAGCTATGAGGCGGTGGCAGATGCGGAGGTGGTGGTGCAATGAACCCAGGGAAATAGTCAGGCTGGAAGTATGCCATGGAAAACAAGAATATTTTTTCTGAAGATAGCAAATCTGTACAGGGAATCTGGGTTCTGCTGTGAACATGGAGACCTGTAACCAATTAGGGTATTTGTAATTCAGCAGCAGCTTGACTCCAACTCTGATTACTTGTTTGAGATTTGAATCTTGCCTCCAGTGGCAAGATTTGCTAGGTTGTCATTTTTGGAATTCTAATGCACTTCTAGGGCCACAATTGCTTGCCTTTGGGGCCTCGTCAAGAATACCATCAACCATTAAAAGGAATGGCAGAACATAGCAGTGTCTTGCACAAATGAATTCAAAACATGCTTCCTGCTATTAGTATTGATCGTGAAGACAAAGGCATCGGAAACCATAAAACGTTCCCTCCACTTTTGAGATTACTTGTAAGGCACATCAGTCAGTAATTTAACTTGTTGGTGACAAAAATAACGATCTAATGAAAAAAACTGATTTGTATTAGACTCATTTACAACAAACAACAAATGAAACGATCTTAGCTGCTATAATGTGTACCCTGTAGAAGAATTGACACGGATATGCTTCCCAAGCAATACTGGAAAAATTACTTGAGAAGCAAGAATGATGAAGCTATATGTGCTTCTTGCAAGAGAAACCCCCAGACACCAGTCTGAGGTACTGCCCACCACAGCAGGGAAGGGTGCATCCATCCAAAAGAATAGAAAAGAATTTCCCATCACCACAAGCCAATTCATCTCGGAGGAACTCCTTTCTTCTTTGGCAGGTAAGAAAGGAGAATCTCATTCCAGGCATCAGGCACTCCAGGAAGGCACCAATGACTGCAGTCTTCGACCGATGGTACATCACTCCAATTGCCAATATGTGCATCACTTCGGAAGGCAGACATGAAAGTTACATTCAGAACCACAACAGGAGCTCTCTTCACTGACACCACCTCCGCCACAATCTCTGAGAATGGGCTCTCAGCAAAATTTCCTGCCTTAAGCATAGGACGTTGAGTAACTATGCAGGCTCTCTCGGTTGGGAATTCACTGTCAAACAACAACAGCTTTTGCGCTTACTACAAATAGGGGAAAAAGGACATATAAGCTTTAGCAACAGCAAAACAATGTGGCATGATGAGGGACCCTTGTTTCATAATGAATTACATCAACAAAATCACTGTATGTGAATCAGTTCAAGTTGTTCCCTGCAATGTTCTGCAACCCAGTGATCCAGGAAATAGAGAATTGATGACTCACTTGGTCAACTTCGTGACACGGTTAGTCATGACATCAATATTCTTTGTATGAAAATAGGGATATATGTATATATTTTGTTTTGTAATATATTTTATTATTAATATACAACATATAATGTTGCATAATGCATATCAGCATACAAATAGCAACTTTTAATAATATATTACTACGATGACATAAATAGCATATGAATGTGTACCATTTTATATATAATACTAAATTTTATAAAATATAGGTCTCTCATATTTTCTATCCAACATACATCTTAATTGTCAAGACAGCTGGTGCCAGCATGCCTAGCCTAAAAAGGCGTCCAAAAGTGTTACAATTTTGCTTAGTTATTTTTAATTCTAAAATGTTAGCTTTATGTTTTATGTCTTAAGTTAGCATGTTAGCAAGTTAGGATTAGTCCAAATCAACTTATAAAACAGCCCAAGTCGCTTTGATCCACTGAGTCACGAGTCACAGTTGACCACCGAGTCACGACTCAAAAAAGAAACGAGTCGAGTCCCGAGTCACTGGGTTTTAGAACATTGGATGAGAACACTGAAAATAAAGCCATTGTGACACCCATAGGAGGTGTAGTTCCCATCCAGAGGTTACTTTACCTTATCATATTCTGAATTCAATGGCTTTAATAAATTAACTATAATAGTCCGTCCTGGCCCAGATCTGGAACCACCCTCAATGGTTTGTAGCCATAAATCCTAATTTATGCATTGTTTGAGATCTGTTGACTTTGTCGTAAATAAACTATCTTATTGCAGATCCATTATGGGAAATTACTTAATAATGGAAATTACAACTCTAGGTGGTTCTGTAATGAAAACCATTAACATCTCTATCTATATCTCCATTCGCTGGGATTCTGTTAACCTCATCCCAGCAAGGCAGCAACTAGTTTTTTTTTTTTCCCACAAGGAACCATAATGTGTTTATATGGTTAGCTCCTATTTGTCGTGCACAATTTTATGAGTAACTACACCCGTTTTCAAGACTGGAGCTATCAACCACTCAGCCATCTCTCCAAAGATGATCCACATTTTATTCCCTGAAATAGGATATCTCAGGTGCTATATGTACCTATTCTATATTTGGATCTGTATATCTATAGCTGCATTGTGCCTGTTCTGCATGTATATATAGATAGAGATAGGGGATGATAGTTCATGCCTGTTGTTTCTGAGTTTGGTTGGAGATTGGCTGCAGTTATTAATTCATGATTTAGCACGTCCAGAATGAAAACTTCATTCTTAGAATTTTATGAAAGTGTTTCATTTGCTCTCTTTAATGGAAGTTCTATTTTCCCATTATGTATCCTATTTTTTTGCCTAATTTGTCTCCTGATGATTGATTTAATCGTTGATCTGAACAAGGTTCTAGCACCTCGCCTAATGTGACCATAAAAGGAAAAAAAAGCAAATAAGGCATGTCCAAAAGCGAACCAACCACTTGTACTACTATGGAAAACACCATCAAGTTAATGTAGAATGATCCAATTTAAAATTTATTCAACATATTGCAGATGACATCAGCTGATTTACAAGTAATATTGGAATATTTAGCCCCAGACCCTAGAATTTTATACTGCTCTCTCTCTCTTTTCTCCATGATCATAATACGATGTCTGCATCCATAGAGACACAAAAATATTTTTATGTCAGTGTATTATCTTCACTCTCAAAGAATTACTTGGCAGAACATTATGCCAGTGTATTATCTTCACTCTCAAAGAATTACTTAGCAGAACATTCACATAAAAGCAGCACAAATCACTGTCACTGCATCCCCCCTTAACATGGACAAATATAAACTAAACTTTTGTTCTCAATCGTTTAAGTTGATGTATAAAAAAAATCAGTCTCCCTGTTACTCGAGAGTCTGAGACATGCCAGCAGTCACAAGTGCAATGATAAAGCAATAGGAGAAAAGCTTTTTACAAGCTTAGCTTGTGCCAGGCATAGAAGAGTACCTCCAGTGAGAAGGTTCAAAAGTTCGAAAGAAGACATGAGTCCTATTTGTGTTGACCATTGACTTAACCCATGAAGCCCATGTGTTCAATGCTGTCCTGTAGGCACTGGTGATTTGCATTCCGAGCTTCACTGAATTTCCCACCTGGAAGTAGCAGCCACTGTATGAAAATGTGGTTCAGAATCTCTGTTGCAGAACCAGGTGTCCAGATTAAAAACTAAAATTACATTTTCACAGCAACATATTGCACACCAAAATTTTCAAATAAAATCATAACTATCTTCCTTTTCATTAAATGAGTAACTGTTAATGTATTACTAATTTACTACAACTGACCAGTTGATGTATTTGCACTCAGGCCTTCCCATCCAATCATGAAAGTGTTTCTCACTTTTGAAGTATTTTTTCTCATGGATAAATAGACCAAGTAGTTCCCACATAGGGAAGGAATAACTATGTCCGCCTTTTAAGGAGTGAATTGGATCCCAACAAGGTATCCCCTTTTTTAACTATTAAGCACATAAGAACAGGGACATAGTGTTGGAAACATGATAAAGAGAACATAATTTTAGCTTCATGAGAAAGTCAACTCCTCAATGTGCGCTGCAAGATGTGGCCAATTAAGGAGTATAACAACTAACAAGTTAAGCATATCAAATGCTAACTGCTAATAGAAAGCATTTAGCAGACTGCTAAACCCAACATCTATGTTCTATTAAGAGAAAAACAATAAAAACTGTATTAGTACTCGCAAAATGCTAAATGCAAGGTAGAAACAAAGGCTAAAGGAAGACACTTTAATGCTACTTGATCTATGTACCATCTTCCCAATGTGAACAATTAGGGCTTTGCATGGACATATTGAGTTTTGAGATAATGAGGTAATTGTGGAAGCTAAGCCATTTTTCCCTAAGATAACTTGTTGGAACCAGAAGTTGGACACAGGTCGACCAAGGCCTAAAAAGTAGTGAGGGACTAGTCAATCCAAGTGGTTGGTTGAAAGAAAATCAATAACGATCTCCAATAATGGAATATTTAAAGTCATAAAATAATAAATGACATAAAATATCATAACGAGTCAAGTAAAACACAGAGAGGGATAGAGAGGGAGGGGTGGGGGACAATCAAAATACAAAAGAACCAAAGAAACCAATGTCCCACTCTTGTTACACTTTTTCAACTCCCTGAACATTATCCAACTTCAAGAAAAGGTTGAAAAAACAAATCTCACCCAATGTTAATTGCAACGGTGCAAGCTACCAACTATTTGGCCAACAGCTAGCCGCAACTAGTCCACCTAACAGGTAGATTAATTTCCCAACTAGGCCCTGGCAACTTTCAGGCCAGGACCTAGTAGCCAAACCACCAACTAGGCTGACTAATCGACTAGTAGATGGTTCAAGTTTCTAAGAAAACTTTCCTTGTTTTCACGGGAAGTCAGTACATGGTCCCCAGAACAAAGCATCGTGAAGATGAATGGATAAAGGCCATTATGCATGAAACTCACATGTATGTCCATAATATGTAAATAAAGCTACTTCTTTCTAAAGAAACCATTAGAGTTTCAGGACTTATTTGTGCAAGTACAGAACCACTGTTTTGGGAGAAATAATTACATTATGTACCAAGAATCAGGCACAACGAATAGTTGAAGAAGGACACTCAAACACAGAACTTACACGTCAAATATCTTCACCGAGTTCCACCAATGGCCAGAGTTGAAGATCAAAAAATCTGAATTGATCCATCTTTTACTAATATTGTCCAACCTGTCCAGCCTAAGAGTAGATCGGACCCTCTTAGGGGAATGTCTCGGAGGGACACCCTGCTGAACAAGGAAAGGTGAGCGGTAGAACTCCACTGTAAAGTTAAACGAACTAAATTTCACACCAAGAAATCTGATCTGTTTCGTGATTTTGTTCCCATTTATTTCATAAACTGATTTTTTGTCCGACACGCCGGTCATAAGAAGACAAATCAGACTCTCCCACTGTGTCCTTCCCATTGAATCTCCCACAAAAACAATTCTGAGTCCTCGCAAACTTTGTAAAATCTCATGCACATCAAACCTGGAACAGTTAGGAGTGAAGAAAATTAAAATACAAATAATGCAAATTATATACAAGCAAATACTGGACACAAGGTTCCGTCAGTAATATGAAAATACAATTTATGAAGGCAGAAGATGAAAAACAAAAGGAGACAGATCTAGATAGAAGTATAAGTAGCTGAGGTAACGGATATACTACGACGGACGAAGAGGTAAATCAAATATTCAGACCTTAAAGGAGATAGCCGAAAGGCAAACAGTCACGTAGATTACGTTGGCATCCAAATCAAGAAAATAAAATAAAAAAGAGCGCATGCGTTTGGCAAACAAGAAAGGAAGGAGGGCAGGAGCATCGAATATCTGATGCATTCATTTCACTTCATAGTCCTCGTCAACCAACATTCTATTAAATATTAGAAAAAGAAACAGTAGTAGAACAAATGAACGAAGAGGTCAGGGAACAAAAAGTCGACTAATTACCTCGGAATTTCACAACGGTGGGGTTTCCACCTCCATTTCAAGTAATTGTCATCTCTACGCCCATTGCCTTGACAATTAAAGCCGTTCTCCGTAAATGGACAAAGAGAGCCGTCATATAATGGATAAGAGTCGTCGTTGACCCATTTCCCTTCAAAAAAATTACAGCCCTCCACCGACTCAACCCCATTAACAAATGCATCTTTGTAGCTTTGCGCTTGTTCATGAATGGGGACGAAGAAAACGTATCCACGTCCCACAAGTAGACAGGCAACGATTGCTGCACTTATTCCAATCAATGTCTTGAAGTTGTAACTAGCCAGGACCCAATTCTTCCGATGGCCAGCAACTCTGGGGCTCTGAACTTTCCGGCCAAAACTGCCAGAGCTACCCAAGTTCGCCATACCAGTCACTCGGTCAATAGACCCACAAAGGTTACCGTCTCTTTCATAACTAGGAATTCAACAATTACACCTCCTAGTTTCCAATTAGCAAGCACCAATAAAGCAAATCGGTTGCAAGACATTGCTCCTTAAAGCCCATAAGAAACGGCTCAAAAGTCCGCAACAGCCACAAAATGGATTCTCCATCAGTTAACAGCCAATATTCACTAAAGATAGCTAGCAATCCACCCACTACACCACCAAATGCGCAGTAAGGAAAAAGGGAACAAGTTCCCAAAATTGGAAGGTCACTCATCCAGCAGAATCCCTAATCCAAAGCAAAATGAACACCAACTTTCGATTTCTTACTAGTCAAGGAACCGAACCACAGGCGGTAAGGTAACTGAAATGCCAAACGATGGGAGGAATATTCACTCGGCATTGCTCTTCCAATTACTTGATTCAGCAATGCGATGGAATGGAAAATAAAAATGGGGCTCCACAGCCACCTGCTAGACGCGGTCCTTCCTCCCCAAAATCGAAGAGATACGAGGCAGGAGACGGCCAAAATGATCAAAGAAAACGAGCAAAACGGGAAGATGGGCAATGGCAGGGGAGGGATTAGCGAGGAGTCGTAGGGTTCTGGATTCCTTTAAGAGGAAAACAAGCGAATCGGGAAACCTAGATCGGAGAGAAGCGGTCGACAGAGGAATGCTGAAGAGACAGAAGGAGAGGGGGCTGGTGTAGGGCGTTATATGGGGATCACAAAGGACGATCATGTCCTTTTTCGCTTTCCAGAATTTAACGCGATGTTGTAAACCTCGAGCCTAGTCTCGTACCTGGAACCCTGAAAATCCGTAGGTATCGCCGATACGCATCGGCCTGTTAAAGAATTGCAAAAAACCTGCATATTTTTTTCTATTATTTTTCCATATGAGTCGAGGCATGGGTGTTCACACGGGCATGAGTTCTTAGCGAATTTAAAAACCATGACATAAAAACATGATTAGAAAATTGAACATGATTGTGAGAGAAAAAATAATAAAAAAAAATGATGGACATTTTTATCTTTTAGTATTAATTCACATTATATATATATATATATAGTTTGTGTCTTATACGATTAGGTTAGGGACACAAATGAAAATGACTAAATTTGATAATTAAAATATCTTTCTTGCAATCTAACCCTGTTGATAAGATCTTAAGAATGATTTGATGGAAAACATTTATTAATTTGATCAATTTTTTTGGAGTTGAATGATGTTTTGATAATAAGCAAAAATGATATGTTACCATAACATCAACATTTTGATAGTAAAAAAAACCCATATGTTTCACAAAAACACTTACAATCAAAACATGTTTTATATTAAAATAATTTTTATAAATATATTAGGTTGTTTCTATTTTGTTTTAAATATTTTTTAATAAAAATTAAAGAGTCTGGTTTTTATCTCTAACATTAGGTCAAGCAAAAAAAAAATAAAACCATTAAAAATCAATTGTTAAAGTAAAGTGTTTTTTTTTACATATAATCTAATCATATGATTTTAATAATATTTTAATGAAAACCATAGACTAAGTTGGTCATTTTTTTAGTTAAACATGTTTTTCTAGTGATAAAAAATGAATGGCTCCTATAACATCAAAATTTGATGGTAGAAACTTAAATTAAAACATGTTATACGTTGAATTATTATTTGCAAAAAACAGTAGTTGTCCATACTTTGTGTAAAATATGTTTGAAAAGAATTAGAAGGACACCAAAAGCTGCCGTTTAACTTTTATGCATCCATCCACTTGATAAATTTTCTAGTTGACTTAATTCTGTAATCCAATATAAAATGGCAAAGAGACAAATTCACTCAGAAACCAGCCAATGATGCATAATATATATATTGGTTTGTTCCTTTAATAATTTAATATGATTTTGACGTAGATTGATTATTATTATAGCATTGATGTCCATTGTATCAAAGTGGATGTGAAAGACTTCCATTAAGTACTCATATAATAATTAACTAGAGATTGTCATATTTTGGTTCTTAAAAAAATGGGAACAAGTGTGACTGGTTCGCTCATTCGAGCACACTTAAAGAAGAGGCCGGCACAAGTTGGTCCGCCCAACAGCAACCGTTCCCAAAGTGAAAATGTCATCAATGGAAGACATGGAACGCACAGCCTCTACGTTCCGCCTTTTTGCAAGATGGCGAAGGCCATGGTATCAAACACCATTTTGATGCAGATCTGTGATTCTGAATGTAAGGATGATGGCTGGAGTGGAACGCTTAACAATTTCAAGCGAACCAAATCTGAATCCAAATCCAAATCTTTTTTGGATCCAGTTAAAGAGGTTGTGCCATGGTTGGATTTTCATTTCAGGGTTTAACTATTTGCCGAGAACTGGTATATGCAGGGGCGAAGCCAAGGTATGGGCGGCTTGGGCCCTTACCTTACCTCTTTTTTTAAAAAAATATTACATATAAATTTTAAAAAATATCACTTGTTCTATATAAAAATTTTGAAAAATGATATTAAAGTCCTAGTCAAAATTTAGAAGCTTTAATTCGACCTGCCTCTGGAATTCAAGTCCTTCTAGAAGTTGTAGGGTTGGAAGTGGATAATGCTTACATTTCATTTTATTACACTCAATAATTTGAAGTTACATTTGAACAAAGTAAGAGCTTGGTTGAACCCAAAACACCAAACAACAAATGTTTTGTCCCCAAGAGGGTTGGCACCCCAAGGTAAAGCACGTAAAAGCCTTGGCCCTACCTCAAAAAAGAAAGTAAATTTTAAAAAATTTCACTTGTCCTATATAAAAATTTTGAAAAATGATATTTCGGCCCACATCAAAATTTAAAAACTTTAATCCGGCCTCTCTTATGAAAAATTTCTGGCTCTGCCCCTAGTTTGTGCAATGACTTGAGGTGGAGGTTGGCAGACAACTTGTTTTAATTTCAAATGTAGATGCATCAATCTCTTGTGTTGCAAAAGAGGGGTCACTAATACAAAAGTTTAAACATAGTGGGGGCAACACTTCAAGACACTGAAAGCAGGTCAGAATTATCATAAGTTTTTCATTGAATTTGAAAAAACTTTCCATGCAAAAAAGTAGAACCTCTCTAGGTCCGACTTTTTTCCACGAAAAATTCTTCCTTCCGCACATTGAGGATTTTACCATGCAAAAAACTTCCTATGCATCAAACGAGCCTAAAGGACAAAAGGTTAAATGGGAGAATTGGTCTTTTTACCAGGTGATGGGTCTCCCTAGCTCGAACAACAAGTGCTTCATATTATCCAGGACCATCCTTATTGCTTTAAAATCCCTAGGGCATTGTGACATATTGTTCCAAGAATGAACACCCTGTTCCGCTTGTTCCAAAGACAGGAACAAACATGCTCTAAGGATCAAAGCATGGGCCCATGTCCACAAAAATTGAGGGCCCCAGAGATCAGATCCTCCTTCTGTCCTTAAATGGGTCCAACCGAAGATCCTCCAGGCCCTTGTCCTTAATCTCTCTAATGTGATATCATAGTTAGATTTTAGGAATTAAGTATGATTTAAGATCCTTGATTTGATAAATCTTTGATGTTGACGTCGAGTTCTTTGTCACATTCACAGATCTGTGACATGTTGGATTATCAGATTTATTTAGTTCAAATGTTGGAGCAAACAGACATAATTTTTGTCTTATTGCACAATATAAAGTGTTCATTTAGATAAACAGTTGTTTTTCAGACTCAAGAAGGGGTAATATCAAAAAGGCCAAATTTTCATACTTCCAAAACGATATACTTTAATACAAGGCCTCTATTTTTTAGCAGTTGCTAGGGAAATCGCAGTTTGTATAAAGAAAATTCAGAAATATGAGGCGCCATTTTGAGATAAAAGCACAAATCTAGGCACCTAAATGAAAAAATTCCTTTCTAAATGTACCAAGGTGAAAATTTTCCTTTAGGTGTACCAAAGCCAGTATTCCATCACCAGTCATTTTCAAAAAACTAAAAATATCATCTGCTTCCCTTGCATTCAAAGCAATGGAGAACAAACTTTCAAAGAGAGAGAGAGAGAGAGAGAGAGAGAGAGAGAGATGCCATTGTCCTTGATGCATTATGGTTAGGTAAAGGAAATTGAAGGCTCACTTAATTAGATGACTTAACATGTTGATTTTGCAACAAAACACTTGAGCATCACACAAACTCAAATTAGACCCATTTGATTTCATTTCAGTTTCATGCATCCATCATCTGGATTTGAAATGTATCTGGTCACCAGATTTAGATAACAGATCCATAGTCAGTTGGCAATCATTTTCCTTTAGGGATTTACATTTTTGCCCAAAATGAGGAAAGATGGTTCAAATTAAAAGCTCATGAATTAAAAGTGATCCATAGAAAGTCTTGTGGGCCTTGGCATAACAAGTTCTTTTTCTGGATCTACAGAATAAGAGTATCCCCTCAATTATGGGTTGCAGTCGAAAGTCTGCATCCTGTCTGTCTTAAAAAGGACTACATTCAGCTTCAACCTTTGGCAAGGGATGCTTCCTATAGATTCCAAATTCATAGCCCCACACATAAACATGCGTGCATGCACACACACACACACATATATATATATGAAATTACGAAAATGTGCTGATAGAAAACACTAAGTTTTGTATCATTTTTCTGTCCAAACCTGGACAAAGAAATCCAGGAATCCTGTATACATGTTTCATTTCATGAAATGAGTACAACAGACAACCTAGTCTCGACCCCTTGTGACAGCAAGGATAAAACTTCTTCATGCAGTTTTCTTGTTTAAACAAAGAAAAGTAGAACTGTTTTAGGGTGACCTCACAGTTCTTGGTATGTGAAAAATGAAAATGTGTTGATATGTGCTCCAATTTTTCATTGAGGCTGAAACTAAATCTTTGCTCTAGAGGCAGCTGTCCAACATTTGACATTTTCTTTTGTCACCAGTGAAGTAATTCCTATCATTAATTTTTGAACAGTTTTTCAGAAAATATATTGAATACTCTGCAACCCTCGACCTGCCACTGACATAGCATATAAATGAGAGAGAAAGAGTGGGTTCTTTTAAGTGATATTTATCATTTGGAGTCAGGTGCAAAGTTAATGATTTTTGTGGAGCTGTGACACTTTTCTTCAAAACCCACAGTTTTTTCCCAGCCAATAATAAGCCAAGAGGGGTTGTGGGAGCTGCCATGATTTTTCTGGTGTAGAAGCATCTCATCTACAACTTTAGGAATGATTCTCATCATCTAAATAATAAATAAAATTTTGGGATCTTTCACATACTAACTACATCAAATGCTGCACAAATTTGTATATCACCAACAAAAAACTAGCTGAACAATGATTTATTAGCACAAGTTCAGAAACGAATTGCCAACCGTTTTTATCTTAAATAGGCCTTTATTTTGAGAAAGTAAGACAAGAAAAGACATCCCTAGTTGACAGAATCTATTTTTAACTTTTTATCTATAACATACATAAAACACTAAGGATAATAGAAGGTGCTCATATGTATTAACTGTTAACCATGTCCTGTTCCATACTTTTAGTTTGGCCTTTATTCAAAGCCACATCCATGTGGTGCTATTGACTGTTGATTTTTCAGAATATGATGCAGTGAGCAATCATAATTAAGTCAAAGACGAACGATCTCACATTCATTTCACATCCAGGGTCTAAATCATTTGTTGCTTGATGTTGATCGAGACACCTTTACTGACACCTAGCTTTATCCAAAACCATAGAAATGAGACTAGTGGAGAAGACCACTCTCAGATTTTTTGTTGAGAGATATTGCCAACAGAGGCATGTGGCCCCTTAGTTTACATAATTTCCATTAGTTTACATAGTTTCCATTCAATGGCTGCAATGCCAAGCCATAGTAATGAAGAATCTTCCTTGGAGGCACCGACTCCTTTGAGAAGTGCACATGCTTCACTTATTAATGCCATTATCAGGTCCAAACGGTGACTTCATGAAGAAAGGTTCCATCCCTATATTTCTAATCAATGGATGGAGATGTAGTATTTGGCAGTCTTTTATTTGACACAAATGCCTTGAAGAGAGCAAGTGCCCTTGCTGGTTGAGCAAATGGCACCATGTGAGCTGCACCTCTAACAGTTGCAAAGGTCAACAAGTTCCCATACTCGGTTGCAAATCCCCCAACCTGGTTTGAGAGAGAGAGAGAGAGAGGGAGATTAGATATTAGCAGAATCAAGCCTATAGATATTGGTAGGTTGAATTCATAAATTAGTACTCGATAAGGGTAAATTTTCAATTAATTGATGCATAAATTGTAGTTAAGGGCATAGATATTGAACTCGGTTGACAATTGATATATTATTGCAATAAAAATGCAACAGCATTCCAAGCTTTTCTGTTAATTTCTTTTAATTTTTTTCCTTCCATAAAGGATCATGATATCAAAACTTTAGCTATACTCAGTGGG
The DNA here is from genome assembly GCF_008831285.2 of Nymphaea colorata. Classification (NCBI taxonomy): domain Eukaryota; kingdom Viridiplantae; phylum Streptophyta; class Magnoliopsida; order Nymphaeales; family Nymphaeaceae; genus Nymphaea; species Nymphaea colorata. The sequence goes on along the minus strand of NC_045138.2, from coordinate 1,518,770 downwards.
GACAAAATATAAACATATAAATGATTTAGTAGAAAGGGAAAATGAAGGAAGAAGCATACCTGACCCTTGTAAAACCAGGCACCATATGGGACTGTTATTTTGAAGCCTAAGTCAGCAGCGAGCTGACGAGTGACTGTTCTTGATCCCAACAGAGGCACAACAGAGTCTTGGTCACCGCTGTCATCCAATATGGCTGGCATGAGAAAGCTGTTTCCTTGATGAGCCAATTATACAAGGATCATGATAGTTAAATTTTGCATACCTGAATATCCACACAGGTATACCATGCTTGATGATTCTTTTGAGCACAGGAAGAATGTTAATACTTGAATCTTCATCTCTGTAATTGAGGAGTCTAAAAAAGAAAAAAAAAAACCCCACTGAGTATGAGTTTTACCGTTCCAGTCTAACTGTTCACAAAACCAATGGAACTAAAATTCATCTCAAAAAGAGATAAAAATGAATAAAAAATGGCTCCTCAAGCAGGTTTGTGGTGTATTTGGCACTTGAATTGCAGTGATCAGAGCACAGTAGGATTATCAGCAGTATGAGGACTCCTTACCCAGTGCACATGCTCCAGCTATAAGGCAATTTAGTTCGGTTTGCATGAAGGGCATGCTGAACTTCCGGAAGATTGAAATAGAAGCGTCTTTCATATGTCATGCACACATCAACCCCTACACTTATCTTAGATGCCTGTTACACAAATGTACCATTTAAAATTCGAACGGGAATTGCTATCATATTGCCAAAAGTTCATCTGTGACATATAGATTAGAGAACATAAAATCAAAGCAAGAATTAGAATACTGAACAGAATGTATTCAATATTTATACCCATTTTCTCAGCTGGAGCTCCTGCTGGACTAGGGATGGATAGCAAACATCTAGGATAATGTCGTAATTATTGATATAGTCACCAACCTCATCATCTGCATCAGAAACTGCATTCTTGCAAGAAGGTGAAAGTTTACTACTATCTGTATAGTTATGGAAATCACATTCCTTTTTTATCATTAAACCAGTCTCATCAGAAATCAACCCATGGGACCAAAAGTATTCATATGTAGCAGGAGTGTCCACTTCTAGATTGAGCAGTGGATTGCCAATCTGCAGATAAAACATTTAAGGCTTGAAATTAAAATTCAGCAAACTCTCTCGAGAAGAAATTTGGAATTGCCAACTTGAGTGAAAAGAAATACGAAGGGACTCATGCCAGGTGAAATAAAGTGTTGACTATTTATTCACTCAGCCTGGTTACTCATCATGTGGTATACATATATAAATGAAAATATAATCGGCAATGCTGGTGAGAAAGGTTAATTTACAGCTAAGCCCTTGATGTTGAATGTGAACCCAGATGAATGTCTGTTGTGATCTAGAAGAACACTTGCCAACTGAGGTATGTAGTGCCCTGAAAGCAGTAGTTAAAAGCGAGGCATTGATCAACCACCATATAAAGTAACACAATCTAGAGTCTAGATCATATGATGCAGTTTCCAGACCTGCATAGCTTTCCCCAGTCAGAAACAGGGCTCTTGACTTGTACTCTGGAAATTTCTCATACCATCCCAACAAGAATTTGTACATGTCCAAAGCTGACAAAAACAAGTAACAGATGCTACTCAGGTCCAAATCAAAATCTTGGCAAGGAGAAGAATGGGGCATATAGGCTTCAAAATCAGGAAAAAGTCCACACAGACTAAATAAAAGAATTCCAGTTCATGATTTTGAACTTGGAGATTTTTTACCTGTAGATGCATCTCCAGTGTTATAGTCAGAGCTTGTATTTGAGTATGACCATCCCACTCCAGCGGGTGATTCAACAAAGAGCAGGTTAGAGGCTGAAAAAATTGCAATATCTTCAAGATATGATAAAAGCTAGGAGAACAACCTCAAAAATTAAGAGATCTATTATTAGATATGACAATTCTTGTCACATTGAAGTCTCTTCAAGTAGAGGTGTTAGGCTAAAAATTTATCTGGAAAAGGTTTTAATGTGGTCACATGTGAGTTTCCAATCTAATTTGATGTGATAGCTTGAGGTTCATACTAGATCCCATGTAAACATAAACACACACACACACACATACACATATATATGTTATACTTAAAATGTATTGAAAAAGTTTCATAATAATATCATGATAACAAATGCTGTGACAACATTTTCAAGACGTAATGACATTTCCAGAAAAATGTTAACATCAATATTTATTGAAAATATTGGCAAAGAAAACAAAAAAAAAAACTTTGTCTGTGGCTTTTGCTGGGTGTGTAACCACATACAGTCTAACAGAGGTTATAACCTTTGTTCCATGATTGATGATTTTTCTGGAGACTACGACCGTCTCCTCTGGGAAAGAATGGACCCAGTTCTGTGAAACCACCACCTCCAATAGAGGAACAACCAGGGCCTGATCACAAAAAAACAAGTCATTTTGACATTATGCTTTTATAAGAGCAGAATATACACAAGATACACTTTTAGATTGAAGATTCAAGACCATGTCATTACAGCTAATGTTTTTTTTTTTTTATTTGTTTGCATCTGACATGATTCTTAACAGGAGAAAACTTTTTAACGTAATCACTTCTAATTCTTTGATGCCAGGTAATCATAAATAATGGAGAGTAAAATGTGAACTTACTGAAATCTAATGAAGCTCCACGGAGTTGATAAAGATAGGAATTTTGTGCATCATCCAAGATAATTCAGGTTTTACAGCCATGCAAGTAGATAGTACACATATATCTATAACAAAAAGGTGATTGAAGCTGCTAGAATGATGCTTAAAACAGACAATTCTGTCAGGTACACTATACATCTCCAGTAAAACAGAGCCTTTTCTAGACTAAACCAAACAATGACTAAAACGGTTAGATAAAGGCAAGTGAGTCTTAAGTTCACTGCTGCAAGACCCGGCAAAACAAATCCAAATTTCAGGTCTTACTAAGTAACAATAAGAGATCAATGGGCACAATCTGCAACTATCTGATACGTGCACAATACAAGGCTCAAACATTTATGACCATGAGAAATTACATATCCAAGACGCTTTTCTGAAAAGGAAGAAAACTAAAAGTGTTCACAATTCGCCGTAGAGTCACAAATCTGGGTGAACAAGCATACCACAAAGGTTACAGTAAATTGCGGAGAAGTCAAGAAGTTGCATCTAGAAAATCCATAATATAACAAATATATTAATAAATATAAGGCTGATAAGAAGACAAGAAGATGAGCGACAGCACAGGCAAAAGAAGTCATTAACAAGACAACACTATTACCAAGAAAGACAACAACCGAGACAACAGTAAAGTATTCATATAAAACTCCTTCTTTTGGGTTTAACTAGGTAGGATTTATCTAGTGGTCAAAGTCCGCAGTCCACAGTGGAGGAACAGAGAGCAAAAGAGAGCAAATATCTAAGCAGATGAAAAAGGTGACTTAACAAAATCTTTATTCCCTAATTTTTATGACTCACCTGATTTTGCATTACAACATAATTTATATTGAAAAAGAAAGCAAACTTCTAAAATTCAGTACGAAGCTGAAAATTCAAGAACGAGGAAATGGCATTATACTAATTCATAGACCCAAAAGTGGACAATTCAGAGAACCAGCAATTGCCTCTAGCCATTGAACAAAAAGAGAAAGACGAGGAACCTTGCCAACCATTAGACCCAAAAATTAACTGTTCTCCTCAACCAACAGACACCAATGACTATAAAAACATAGTCCCCGCATCACCACAAGACAGAAACACGACCTACTAGCCGATTCACTTTAAACAAGGAAACTCACAAGTTCACAAGTCCTCGGCGAGCAAAAAGGACACAAACCTCCATTCAACCAAAGAGTTAAAGGGCTGTGGTCTGCATGCTCCTCTGCCTCGACGAAGTAATAAAACAGACTCCTCCCCGCCTTCTTATCTACTGTCACGTACCCACCAAACTGCCTAAAGCCAACTTTTGGCTGTCCTGGCAGCCTGTGGATCAAGTCCTCAACTGGGTAGCCATGAACACCCACCAAAACCAAAACACTAATCAGAAACAGAGGTCCCTTCACTGCAAAAGCCTTTCCCAAGGCAAAAACAAGAGTACCCATGATGACAGATCAAAGCAAAATGGTTGCAGTTTCACAGAACAGTCGTTCCCGATGCTTATATAGAAACACAGGGACCCCTGATGGGGATAAAATAGGGTGACGGACGCGCCTGAAATCGAGGGAATTGCAGGAAAAGCTTGCTTGCCCACGAGAAAGCTACAGATCACAGTAAATTTTCGGGCCAACAGGGTGGGTCCCATCTAACCTAAGGAAGGGTCCCCGTCCTTGTTACCGTTGGTCTTCTTTCTGTCATAAAATTTGGAAAATACTGTCTAGTTCGTGTCCAGTCTAGGTTCATTTGGGAGTTTGGATATGGATCAACGGCTTCACGATACGATCGGGTCGAGTCCAGGAGGAATGACATTCAACCTAGGATGGTGATCCATCCACAACAAAATTTTCTTAAGGTTGTGTTTGTTTTACGGTGAATTTCATATCTATGATAATATGATATCTTAGATCCATGGATTTAAGAACAGACCACTCACTTTCCAGCACACTTTGAATATTCATGTTAACAAAATTGAAGATCTCCCAAAACACACTTTTTTTTTATGTAGCATCCGGTCTTAAATTTGAGACAATCAAATACAACTTAAGTTCATCAAGTGTTAGATGAACGACATCTAAAGCATATGAGACAGATAGACGGTCGAGAGGATATGAGGGACTAAGGAATCATTTTAAGGAAAATTACTTTGATTCATCTAATTCCATATGATAAAATCGTTGTGCATCAAACAGGACCTAAAGGAATTATATGTCCATAATTTGTATCTTAAATCCACCAATTGCTAAGAGTGACAATAACCAAATGAAAAGAATTAGAGATGTCTTAGCTTTCTGATTGGCAGGCTTATGAGAGCTTGGTTGTCAATTCGATTTTCATGGGTGATAGATACTCTTTTCTCTGTAACTGATGTACCTGATGGCAGTACCACATTCTCATTGACACTTGTATCATGGGTTCACCCAAGTCTCAAAACAGCGAGAGAGTGCTTCGACCTTCTTCGGGTGAGCCGAAAACATGAATCAAAAGCACTAATACAAGAAAGAGCAAACCAAGAAAATTCTTTTGTCATTGGGATCAGGCACACCTTTTTCTAATGATTTTGCAACAAGATCTTGTCATTTTCCGTGGTGCCGGACCCAGTGTTGGGTTTATGCAATGCCTTAGCTGTCTAAAATTGAAGTGCTTGTGTTCATAATTTTAATTGATGAACTCTTTTGACTTTTTCAATTTGGAGGCCTTTAAAGTATCTCGTCTTCAATATTTAAAGAAACACCGGCTTTGTTTGTATTGCATCAACTTACCATCGAAATCCTGGATTCTTGGTCCCACTTGGAATAAAGAAAAGTAATGAATGAAAACACATAAAAAATTAACCTCTTTCCTCCCTTTAAAATTTTAATAAAAAATAATTGGTTCTATTATATATATATATTTTGTTAGATGTGCCACTAAAAATAAGAACAACATGAATAAACAACTCTTTAACTCATCACAGCCCCAGTTTGCCTTGGTGATGAATACAATAACAAACTATAAAAATTGAGATAGATTCATAAAACACCGTAATAATATAACACTGTTTACTATGTTATGGTATTATATGAATCTGCCTCTAGCTTCCTCTGTCAAACGATCCATTGAAATGTTTGGCAACATTAGCACTAAATAACAAATCAATTTCAAGTTTTGAGATAGGTTCATGAAACATTGTATTATTATTTTTGTTGTCAAATGCCCACATTGAATTACTTGGCCGAGGCCGAATCCATTGAGTTGCTTGGTAAGATACGAGTAAAATGCGAGTAAAGAAGAAAAAGTCCCCACATGAAAAGGAAAGAGAGAGAGAGAGAAGGTTGTAATAAGTTGTTCCTTTCAAATCAGAATCAAAGTGAATGGGCCAAACACTTGGTTCACTTTAGAAAAAGAAAGAATTCCTATTCATTTTATCGAAAACTCTAAAAGGGTTGTTTCCGAAGCAAGAAGTTTGAAAAGAAGGAACACACATTTCAAGGTTTTTCTTGGATCTACAGCCACAAGACTGAGTCGTTACTTAGCTTTTCAACAAACCGTACACGTGGGATGTTTCCAAGCCAGGGATCTAAGACCCAAAGCCCATGAAGATCTAGATCTGATGTCCACATATCTTAGATCTGAAGAGCTTCTATTCTCTTTCTCTCCATCCAAATTAGTTTTATCAGCTTATTTTCTTACTTTTTCTTTTTCATGCACCATTGCATGCATATCACTCTCTCTCTCTATATATATATATAAACTCATATTATGTTATTTTTTTAATTTTTAATTTCAAAATATGTATTTTGAAAAATCTTTGATAAACCAATAAATGTTTAATATTGTATGAGCCGGATCCACTAAAACCACTTCAGTTTGGTAGGATGAAAAACTCATGGTCACCCAAAATCACCTCGTTTGTAGAAAAAAAAAGTTGACATAAAGATCGTTATTGACAACAATGGTAGTGCTCCACTAGGGTCGGCCTTTGTCTCTCACTGGCAGCTGGAAAGGTTGAAAAAGAGCCAGATTCGGTTTAAGGGTTTTGTCATTTTCTTTTTTTGTTTTTTTTTTAATATTCAACCCCAGCCTGACCTCTACTGTATTTAGCTGCCTCCCAATGACTTTTACTGTCTCTATCTGTCTCAATAAATATAAGATGATAGAAGTTGATCTTGTACAATTCTACACTACTTAAAAAAAAAAAAATCTTTTTTGATAATCTATGAACAGGTCAGGTGGCAGGAGAATCTCTCTCTCTCTCTCTCTCTCTCTCTCTCTCTCTATATATATATATATATATATATATATATATATATATATATATATATATATATATATATATATATAAAAGTTGATAAAAAATTTAAGGAGAAAAATGAGATAGGATATTTTAGTCATCTAACATTAATTAACAGTTTTTCTTCTTATCTAAGCTTTTCATCTTAAAAAGATGAACGACCAAGATGATTCATTATAAGTCATGTATCTAAGGATCATTTACCTACTAATTTCTCATACATGTAAGTTGGTCACTTGGGCAAGAGACAAAAGCCAGACCCATTAAAATTAATTATTAAAATATTTTTCTACAATCTAACCTTATGGATACAATCTTAAGACGGTTTGATGATAAACATATATTAAGGTAGTAATTTTTTACTTTAATATTATTTTTAATAATTAAAAAATAAACGCTCTTCTAACATCAAAATCGTGGTTGAAGAAAAGATCATTTTTTTAATAAAAATAACTTGAGGTAAAACATAATTTTTAAATTAATGTTTATCAACACATTAAAAGGTTCACATTTTGTTTATGGTACTTTTTAATACCAATTTAAGAAATCTGGTTTTTATCCTTTACTCAAGTGGTCGCCTCTGGTTCTTACCAGACGTCCCCCCTAAATGAGCAATTAAACATCTCATGTATGATAAATTGAAAGGTAAGCTTCTAGCAGCCTTGAGGGGTTTGGCGCATTAGGTCAGGTCAGTGACTGGTAAACACGAGCCCGAGTTCAGTCAGCTCGAACTCGGCTTGACTAATGAAACCTTGAGCTTGACTCGAGCTCGAGAATAGCTCGACTAAAGCAGCTCGAGCTTGACTTGATTAAGGCTCGACAAGGTCGTTTGAATAGAATTGATATTCATCTTTACATGTTGAGCTCGAGCTCGACTTGATTAAGGTTCGACAAACTTGTAAACTCGTTTGAATATATTGACTTGATTAAGGTTCGACAAACTCAATTAAGGCTTGAGCTCGACTCGGCAATTACGTGTTGAGCTCGAACTCAACTCGATTATTTGAACAAATTGACTCATGAACTTGAGTTCTACTCGTTAAGTAAATGACTCGGCTCAAATTCATTCACTCCAACTCATGCACGAGCAGAGCTTTAATGAGTCGAGTTCACCCCTACTGGTAGGCGGCCAATTGCTCATTTCTATTCCAAGGGTGATTGCTAGTACGGACACATGCTATGCACCTAGAAGTGTGGGAGTAATGTTGGAGTTCTACATAGCTAGGCGAATTGAATTAAGTTCTCAACTCATCAGGGTAATTTTCTCAAATATTTTTCTAAAAAAGAAAGATAATCTTTTAGTGGACAACTTTTTTTTGGTTGCCATGAAATGTCTGGAAGTGCATAATTGCAGCACAGCTCAAATGGAGGAGGACCAGTTTTTGATGCATGGTCCTCAAAAGGAGTAAGAAATCAACCTTTTGTTGATTTAATGATTATGAATGGGCACTGGTATACATACAGCCAAGATCATTACATTCTTGCTTCTTTTCTAGGTCTTCTTCCTTTGTCATATTATACTTTTCTTAGTCAGAGAGTCAATGGGAATCTTTCTCTCTCTCTCTCTCTCTTCTGGATAAGATTGAATGAGCCAAGAAAGTTAAACTATTAGTTAATATTTACATATAGAAAAACTGGAAATCTGGATGGATCTGTAATTTTTTTAACATGGACAGCAATTCAAACAGTCATTTATGAAAAAAAAAAATTTGCAACTGTAGTACTTTAATAGTCAATTGCATGTCTTCGATATTATTCTTTGTCTGTAGATTACAATCTTATTGTTTTAGGCAGTACTTGTTGTTTTTTGAGTTAATGAAAAATTTGCTGATAACCCTTTATTTAACTTTTCATTAAAAGTATTTTCGTTTTAAGAAAATTGCATAAAATGGTAGTTTTTAAATTTACGAATATAAGATAAACGAAAAAAAAATCTTATTTTTTTTTATTGAAGATGACTAGTGGATGTGCATTCTTGAATGTCTAGAATGGAGTTCAACTTTTTTTTTTTTTTTTTTTTGCTGCGAGCCGTTATCCTCTATTTCTTACGGATAAGATTGGTCAATTTTTTGGCCTGAAAAGAAACAAAAAAAGGGAGCAAATACCTTTTATCCCTTGGGAGTTGCACAAACACACATTACTAGCTGATCTCGCACCAATTTTGAAAAGAAAAAAAGTAGAAATTGTAATTTTGATCCACAAAAATGAACAAAGATCTTAACCCCACCTTTGAAAAAAAAACTGAAAATGAATATTTTATGAGTTTTTCCATTTTTAAATTCTTTTTTGTCATTTCATGTTGAAAAAAATGTCCAAAATGAAAAAAAACAAGTTGGGTGGATTGAATTGGGGCTTTGCTTGAAAATGTGGATATGATGAAATTTATGTTTTTCCATAATTTGGAGATCCAATAGTTGTTTAGACACTGAAAAGTTGAAGATGAAGCTCTCCGTTTCAAACAAGGCGAATTTTTTTTTCGGAAAAATTTCTCCCTTTTACAAGTTAGTAGTTCAAAATTTTGAGAAAGAAAAACACTCCGGAACGAAAGTACGGACTATGTTTCTTTTGTGAAATATTCTTCTGAAAACATTTTTCATGCCACCAAATATCCCTTATTTATAGGGATGTCAATATGTCCTATTTGGATTGAACACCTGATTGAACCATTCCCAAAAAATTGGATATGATAAAAAAAATTAATATCCAATTAAGTAATCAGATCGGATTTAGATTTGAATAAATATTCTATATCGAATGACCCTACATTTTGAAAATAGACTAGATTAGATTCAAAATTCTGATTCAGATTCATATATGAATGTAAAAATTAAATTCAAATCAGATTCAGATTGTGAAATCAAATTTCGCATTCAGATATGTCTTCTCTTTGTTTATATTCAAATTCAAATCCAAATCCAAATCCAAACATGTGAATATACAAAAAGAAAAAGAAAAAAAAAAAGGAAACATATATGGTTAAGAGTATAACCTATTTGAATCAGGTTCAATTGACTCTCAAAAGCCCTTCACATGGCTCTAATAGGGTTTTTTATTTTTGTCGGCTCACCCTTATCACTTTTTCAATTGTGATTGTCATAATTTTTGCTTTGGGATTTCTCCATCCCCTGGACACAATCTGATATTCGACTGGAATCGACATCTAAGTAGTTGGATACAGTAAGAAATTTCTCATCTGATTAAGTAATCAACCGGACTCGAATATTGTATACATAAACTTTTAAACTGAACCCAATTAGTTCTTCAAATGCAAAAAAATATTGAAAAACGCATAATCTTCATGGCAGCCAGAAGTTCAGACTTCAGAGCATTAACATGCATTGGTTGAACATGAAGCCACTCCTCATTACTGAACACTGCGAAAGAATGGCTACCCATCTACAGAATACAGCATAAACTTATTCTTTTGGTGTACGTACGTGATTTGGTTCCTAGATTCCTAAGGGGTTGTTTAGCAATGGAAACAGTAAGAAACTGTTTCATAAATCTGCCCCCAACTATTTACTGTTTCCTTTGCCAAAGGACCCCTAGTGTGTGACTAAAATTGAAGGTCGTGCTCCTATTTCATTGTAGCCTAGAGCAGCAGTGCTTATACATTTCTCCTGCCGACGAGATACCGGAATATTAACTACTCATGGGCAAGTCCAGGAATGGGCACATACGTTTACTGCTGAGCTCTCTGACCAGTAAAGGTGAAACAATTCTTGCAGAAGATTAATCAAAACGGGCTTTGGTACACAGCATCAGAATCAAAATTGAGTTTCTATTCATGGTTAAGCAAAGAATAGGCTTGGCGAAATTCAAGTCTAAGATAGCGCAGCTCCATGAGATCCCTGTCAATTTTGGGATACAGTATAATGCTCACCTTCAGTTAGAACAGTACTTTAGTACTTCATCTATTTTAATGGCTTCCCGTCTTTTCAACTCCGTACTTTAGTTAGGAGAATGAAATGGTCTCAAACTGGATTCTTATTTATTAATTTTGCGCCCTTCTCTTGAAGTTAAACATGCCAATTTTTCAAATGGGAAGTAATCATTCACAGAAAAGTGACAAATTTAAATGGCTGTCACTGTAATCATGTGCAAAATTTTGCATATATTAACATCTAGTGAAACCGAACACCAATCAATTAGTGAAATTAAATTCATTACTGAATAGCCCCCATCAGAGGAAATCAGTTATCTTTTTCTGGTATAACACCTGATCATTGGGATCAGTCGCATCTATAAGAGGCGAAAGAGAATTATTCATGCGAACCTGGCGACTACTACCATCTTTACCGTGATTTACTTGGAGTGACTGCGTGATCGCTCCTAGTACTGCATATCTTCACCACGGTTTCCGGCATCACTAAATGTTCCAAAAAGGGGTGGCCTCTCACTGCCTGCATAAGAACAAATTTATACACCATATAATTACCTTCAAAGAGTTCATGATAATAACTCACAGAAACACACACTAGTGAAACCATGGATTGAAGTATGGTTACAGGGATGTCATTAGATCAATATCAGCCAAAACGCTACCATTCAGGTTTCTCATCTCCTGACGCTACCATGGATTGAAGTATGGTTTCAAAGAGGCACTGACAACGAAATCTCCTGCTTCTCATCTCCAACAAGTATGTTCGGAACCAAATGGATGGTCTGCTATTTGGACAATGAGTCTAATATTGTATTAATATTTGATAGCTCCTCGCTCATGATTAAACAAAATAATTTGCACATTATGAATTGGAATTTGCAAAGTCAAAGAAGCTAAAAACATATGCCTTACCATTCAACAGTCAGAATGCAGTCTGACAAGCCGTAGGGTCTCAAAAGGTATTGTTAGCCGCCACTCCTTCTGCTTTTTGCTTAATGACCTACCCTTCCCCAACTTCTCTCTATTTTTCCTTACATTTGCCATGCGCCAAGTACAAGCTCTTGCTTCATAGTCAACAGAATCAAGGTTGAATACACCATCCTGCTCTATTGCTGAGCTGGTTCCAGATGCCTCAGTCACATATCTGACGTACATTGGCCTTTCCTTGAACCGATCCAACTCTTCTGGAACCCTGACCAGCCTCTCAACACCCGGTGAGGATACCTGAAGATTAATCGCTATTCCAGTAAAAATTTACATGTAACTACTAGATTCTATCTACATCTGCCTCTAGGAACAAGAAGAAAAAGGATAGCTTAGCAACCATAAAGAACATGCTTTCATTGCACTGACATGGACAGTATAAAACTATACAGAAAAATTGCCCAATGTTCCTTGTACGTTTACTTTTCTTTTTTCAGAAGATGAGGAAAACCACCAAAAAGAAATTATGCAAGACCATAAGAATCCAGAACATGGTCAAAGTAGTTCAGCCTAACACAGTGCAATGAAAACCAAAATAACTGGTAAATAAAGTACCTCTAGAAATATATTTTCTGGAACACCTCCAGTACGCTCAGCATCATCAAGCCGTGCTCTATAGGCAGTTGAAAAAGCTTCGATGTCATCCATACTAGGAGAACCAGACCTAGATTAAGGAGTGAATGAAATCAGCAAAATCTTCCAGTTTCTCTACAGAAGTTCTGAAGACCTCCATGATAAAAATGGGATACTGGCTTGCATATGAGAAAGCTCCACAAGATGTATCTTGGCTTGGATAAAGTGGGAAATAGAGAAAAGGGCAAGTTATGGTTGTATACTATTTCTTTAAAAAAATCAAACAATTGCTTCTTCTATTTGTTTGCATGTACTAGTAAACATAGAAATTGATGGAAACTCCTATATGACTATATCATTCTTAACATGAATGCAAATGCTAACTGCAATTGTTTCAAAAATTAATGCATTTTCAGGTTCTGATATATCAGGAAGACGGGTTATCTATTTGTTATCATAGAGAGATCAATTCACACTTTGGCAACACAATTAACCCAGCCAGGCCCATGAATCAGATATCCTGGAAGTGTTAAAAAGAATCCAGGATACAATGAGTTAAAGAAAAAAAAAAAATTCCAGTGATACAATCATCTAAAGATTTTTCCTACTTAATCAGTCCCCCGTGCTTAGCTGATTGGAGTTATACTAGTTATTAACCCAAATATTTCACCGGAAGGAACTCATCAAGTATTAACTCCTTTAGACGATTGTTCCCTACAAAACTACATCCTTAAAGAAACAAACCACCAAAATTTGATGAAATTTCTACCACTGCAAAAATGTTACAGGAGGATCCACTTGCTTTTCAATACAATTGCTAGGTGGAAGTAAGACAACTGGAAAGGAAATGAAAATGAGATGCCTTCAACAAGTAAAGAATATGAGAGAAAAGACATTGAACAGATGATGAGATATATAGAAGGAACAGATGATGAGAAGGATACTTACTTATTACTGAGTCTCTCAATCCTAACTTGAATTAAGAAGTTGGGAGATGTCTTAAAAGCATATATTTGCAGCTCCCCATCGAATGAACTCACAACCTCTTTTGCAATAGACAGCGCTTCCTTTTCCCACTGTGCATCACCATGAACGATCCCACCACCTCCAACTCCATCCCCCACCTTAAAAGCGAAGAAAGTTCTTGAAGTTTCATCAAAGACTAAAGTTATCTATATTTGCAAAAGGAATAAAGATTAAATAGCTTACAGATGGTTCAGGTTCTTCCTCAAAGTCAAAAGCATCATCATCTTCCAAAAAAATCTCTACATCAAAGGGGCATCTTGGGTCATGTCGTGATAGTACTAATATTACCCGCCATGTATTGAAGAAAGCAGAACAGTCCAAGTAACTAATAAAATCCCTTTCAAATTGGGTTTTAACTTTTTAAGATTGACATGCAGCAAATTATCATACTGTACAAAACAAAAGGGAATGCTACACAAATATTCCGCCTGATACTGCAAGATACATGACCAAAGTGCATAAGAACATCTACACAATTATTACAAAATTTATCACAGAGAATGCCTGCACTAGCATGTAGCATGTCCCAGTAAACTTCATCAGTTCACGAAAAGCTTATCAACATGTGAACATGGAGGGCTTCCTCCATCACTGTTGTACTGCTGATATTGATTGGAGTGACGGACCAACTTTTTCACTACCTGCCCGAACTTCAACCTGTTTATCTTAGAGGGCATATCTCCATCATGACTTCCATATCAATCTCACATTTTTACAACTTTCACAAATAGACCATCTTTTCCCAAAATCCTATACTTCTGCAGATGCTTTACAATTCCTACCTTTCTAGTTGGCTTTACTTCCTTAGATGGTGGTTCTCAATGTATTCTCCCATTTATCATTTCCCTTTGCTTTCCAGCGTCGGCTTCTTCATTAACCGGTACTTTGACCATTATCCGATAAGTTAAGACAACTCCCTGACTTGGACCCTTCTGATACGACCCTTCTGATACATGTTAAGGTACAATTTGCAAGATTAGCTGCCAGTACACAAGGATGCTACTCCCTCATAATAGAAGCATAATCTAATAACCAATTCCAGAAGAGGACCCATCGTGAAAGATCATGTTCACGACCACAAGTTACCAGTCCAAGGTTCTCCAAGTTCATACTTTTCCTGACCTACAGCAGAACCATGATATTGCTGCTACTCACTTATCAAGATTGCATTTGAAGGCCAAGGTGGGCAGCATTCATAAGAAAGTCACGCACGGAAATTTACCAAGCTACTAGTTAAAGTACCAACTTCAACATTTCCGATATTATCGAATTGACATCAAGAGTTCAAGGAAGAGGGGTCGCAGCAAACCAAAGTTCTTGCAGCTGAGCCAGGGACCAATGACCAGTAATACCTTCTAAGACCGCAACAAATACAAAACCTAGCTTCTAATGTACAACTCCATGAACGAATTGGTCAGATGCCGTTTAGCAAGACTGAATCAATAGTAATGAATTTTATTTGCAATATTAGTAGACCAACAACGGGAAAAATAGGCGCACACCCACCAATTATAAACAAAAGCTCCAAGAACAATGAGCTTTCCACTATCCAGCTCCTCCTCCATCTCTTCCTCTAGTTCTTCATAAACCAAAAACGGAAAAAATGGGTTCACACCCACCAATTATAAACAAAAGCTCCAAGAACAATGAGCTTACCACTATCGAGCTCCTCCTCCACCTCCTCCTCTATTTCTTCATATTCATCTTCTACCACAGTGGGTTGTTCGGGTTGGCTGGTCTTTTTCTTGGCACATAGAGAAAATCTATTGGAAGAAAAGGCCAAAAATGGAGATGGGTTCTCCTGAATTGGAAGGAAGAGGGGGTTCTTGCAGGCCACAAGCTTGGGAACTGTGAAGGAAGTGAAGATGGGAGAAGCCATAAGAGCACCCATCGACTCCATTGAGAGAGAGAGAGAGAGAGAGAGAGAGAGAGAGAGAGACAGAGAGAGACTTGGGATATTCGCCGTGGGGGAGAGACACTGCTACCGTGAGAAATGGAACTATTCGACCGTTCCCGTCGCTGGGCAAAGATCCGACTGTTTCGTCTCGTGATCTTTCTCGTTTCTTCGAATCGGATTTCTGACTGTGTCGCGCCGGACCCCCACTGGGTTCGGGTGACTTCCACCCCACACAGAATTTCCTTTCGGACAAGGAAAAATGAAGACTAATACCACTACCAGACTACCAGTGGATGATTCAATATATTGTTTTTATCGTTGAACTTGCAACTTTTAAAAGATATGAGAGCTCAACTTGATCTTTACACACAGAAAGTATTATTTTTTATGATCAAAAGGAGAAGTGTTAGGAGTGTGGCCATGAATCAGCATCTATGCATTTTCATAAGAGATGAGAGAGCGGCTTATCTGTCATGGAAACCTATCTCCAACGTTTTAAATGAAAATAATATTCTAAAATTAATACTTTTTATTGTGCAAAACTCCCTACTAAAATTATGTTAATACATGAAAGTGTTGTTGGAATATATATAAAAAATATTAGTAAAATATAACTGGTCTCTTAAATCTTCATTTGCCATCATCCTTCCTTTTATCTCTCCTTTTTTTTTCTTTTCATCACCAGCAAATGTTGGCCTCACATAGAGAGCAATCACTAAGTGCTGCTATTGTTTTGGTAATCCGAACAGTAACAAACTATTTTATAAAACTACTCTAAAGATAATTGGTGTAGATTCATGAAATACCTATGTTACAATATTTATGAATTTGTTCCATTCTTTAGGAAGAAGTCATGGAATAATTTGTTACTGTTCTCATTGTCAAACGATTTTTAAGGTAAAGTATTTGTTGTGCCTATTATGTAATATTGACTTCCTCAAATCTTCTAGTAATTTTTACAGGCGCCAAATTAATATTTTTATAAATGTCAAACATTAAATTTTCCTTTTTTAAAAACTCAGGAGCGCTATGGTATCTGCCACACCCTTTGGCTCTCCTTGCTTATTTGCCTTTCATCATCTCATAGAAAATTACTATGTTACAATATTTTCACAAAATATCTGCCCCCCACACCCCACCCCTCAGATTTCGAGGAGAAAAAGTAACTTACACTTGTAATCTTGAAAACTTTTAATTTGGCCCTTGTTGAATTTTTGAAAAATATTATTTGACCCTTGTATAAATTTAAAAAATCCTATTCACCACTCCCAAATAAAAAGATTGAAGCGGCGGAGGGAGGGAGGGAGTGGTTGCCTAGGCCATGGCCCCACCCCAGCTAATTGAAAAAAAAAATATTATATTAAAAAAATTAAAAAATTTTATTTGTATAATGTATTTTTTATATTCGAGTTTAGTTCGGCTCCACCCCAATAAGTTTATGAGACGGTTTAGCTCCCCTTGTTCCGCTCCTGTCTGACTCCACCATTGGATGTAGACCATCTTCATGATATCATGCAGGCTTAAAGCTACGAGCTAGAGGCAGCTTTTTCCATGTAAAGGATAGACATAAGCGTAGGAAATGATGTAGAGAAGCCTCTAGAAATAAAATTAAAGGCATTTAGATCTCCTTTGCACATGCATGTGCCAAAAGGAACAAAGAAAATGTTGCCCTGACAATAAGACAACCCATAATACCCATGGATTCTTTCAAAAGAGTCGAGAGATGCATCTCAATAAATTTGGAAAAGAGAAAAAAAAAAAAACTTAATCTTACACTTGTTACATATTAGCTTTGATGAGGAGAGAGTTGGCACAATGGTCTGGGTAAGGGGGGCAGGGGTTGGTAGGGGTGAACAATGAGTCCAGCTCGACTTGTGAACGAGTTCGAACAGAGTCATTTACCTAACGAGTCGCTTGAGTTCATGAGTCGACTCGTTCAAATAATCGAGTTGAGTTCGAACTCAACACGTAACTGCCGCGTCGAGCTTGAGCGTCAATGAAGTTTGTCGAGCCTTAATCAAGTCGATATATTCAAACAAGTTAATGAGTTTGTCGAGCTTTAATCGAGTCGAGCTCGAGCTCAACACGTAACGATGAATATCAATTTTATTCAGAAGAGTTTGTCGAGCTCGAGCTTGAGCTCAACACGTAACGATGAATATCAATTCTATTCAAACTAGTTTGTTGAGCCTTAATTGAGTTGAGCTCGAGTTCAAGCTCAATACGTAACTGTCGAGTCGAGCTCGAGCTACTTCTGTCATGCAATTCTCGAGCTCGAGGTTTCACTAGTCAAGCCGAGCTCGAGCTGACTGAACTCGGGCTCAACTCGACTCGTGTTCACCCCTAAAGGTTGGTAGGCTATCCATTTTTGTTTCAAATTATTAAAGCATCAACTTTCTTGTGTTGCAAAAAGAGGTTACCGACACACAAGTTGAAGTGTGGAGGGTAACATGAATACTCCTCCTACTCACCCAAAGCACATAAAGCAGTGGTTTAGTCATGTATATCAATATTAATGCAAAGGCATGGATGGGCATAGGGTAGCTAGTTGAGCAAACATACAACAAAATATTGCTGTAGCCATATGCGATGGGCCGCGGTGGGCGCGCCGTGGCATCAAGTTGACGATGCACAAGTGCCATCTGATAGTAATAGTAGAGATATTTATGAACATTTTATGAACAAGAAAAGGCATGACAGGAGAGAGAGAGAGAGAGAGAGAGAGAGAGAGAGAGAGAGAGAGAGAGAGAGAGAGAGGAACTAATAGTTCAAAGAAGAACCTAGAACCAAAACGTAATCAAATTATGTGAATGGCCATGACATGACAAGATTGAAAAGCAGGAAGCTCGTACATTAGAAAGAAAAAAAAAGGCGCTCAGAGATTGCAGCAGTCTTGTCTCAGAACGTTGTAAAGCCTTACAATGAGCTGGGATTCAATCAAATCATCCTTGCAGCCAACTATAGGACAAAAACACTATAAGTGCTCTTATTGAATCACTCATTTTGCAGCTAACTATACAGCTAACTATAGACAAAAACTCTCTCTCTCTCTCTCTCTCTCTCTCTCTCTCTCTATATATATATATATATATATATATATATATATATATCAGCTTTAGTTCAAATTAACTTCAAACAACTCTATCTGCCTCCATTACATGAAAATTTAAATTCAAATGGATGAAGTTTTCAATTAACATCCCACCACAAGTAAATGCATCGAAAAGCTCCTGCAAATTTTAATTTGATTCTTGTCTCTTCTTTTGTTTACATGAACATTAACTGAGGTGAAGCCTGTCACAAAACAAGAAGAACCAGATTCAAATGCAGAAAACAAAGGAAAAGAAGCACCTTGATCGTTAGTTCCAATCAAGTATCATGATCAGTAGTCATGCCACAGAAGACTACATCAGCCATTTACAGTACAGATTTACGGGAGAAAACAGGCAAGGAGATCACACCAGAAAATTCTGCAGCACAATCTCCAATGGACCTCCGGCAAGAAAAAGGAAGCATCTACAGCAGGGCAATCCTCAATCACTACGAGAAGGACAGAGTTTCATGAGAAGGATTGCATCATAGTTTCAAAATTTTGATAAATGTTCAAATATCATTTTTCAAAATTTATATGAGACAAGAGAAATTTTTTAACTAAAAGGCCACAGAATCGAAAACTTGGTCTGTGACTGTATTATACGCTCATAGCAAACAAGGCGATGTAAGAAATACGAGAACTTAAGAAATAACAAGAAGAGTAGGGAAGAACACTACCGAAGGTGTACGCCATGGTTCTTATCCAACTGAAACGCAGTTTTCCTGCAGTTTTTTTCTTTCAGGGCCTCCAAAGAAATGGAAAAGGAGCTCAGATTGAAAGATCCGCCATTTCCGAGCCATCGGATTGCTGATAGGTCTAGGGGGAAAAAAAAGAGAGAGAAAGGAGGAGGTAGAGATTTTGAGGAGGTCGAAACCCCCCATTTTCAAACACTTATCAATTAAAGTGTTGCGCATTTACCGTTTGCAATTGAAAAGAATAGTATTCATAGCACTATAAAAAAAACGTGTCTTATTGAAAAAAAATGCATATAATATGCCAAAACACACTCAACTGTATAACACTCTTTTTATTCTCGTTTTTTTTTAAAAGGTAAAAAAAAAATTACTAATAAAACACATATTATACACGTTTTTTGAGTTTGTTTCATATTTTTTATGATTTTTATTTTTTTATAATTTTTAAGGTTTATTAAATTTTTTAAAAATTTATCAAGATTTTCTCATTTTATTTCCGAGATATACAACTTTGATGTATTATACCCATCTTTTTTCTTGTAAGATATACAACTTTGATGTATTATACCCATCTTTTTTCTTGTAGTATAATGCCCATATATGTTTTTTTTTATGACAATGGTTCTTAGGAATTGAACTGACTACCGGGTTTTCACCGACTCACGAGTCAGACCATAGATAGATGGATAAAAAAAAAGAGCAACTGTATAAGTTTAATAATGCAAGTCGCATCATGCATTGTCAAAAGAAAAGGTTTGGACTAAAGGGCACGCATGCTTTCAGGGGTAGCCAACGCGCCAAGGGGTCATTGCAGTGCCTTTCTTTGTCTTTGGGGGTTTAAACTCACTACACAAAAACTTGTTATTATAAATACAATCAATGTCAATTACTTTTCAAAAGGCACTAACACCCAAGTTTTCCAAATGGATCTGACATTTGCATGATTCTGGGGCGGAGCCCAGAGCTCGAATGGGCCTTGGCCCCACTTCATTTTTTTTTAATTTACATTTAAATTTTAAAAAATTTAACTTGTTTTATATAAAAATTTTGAAAAATGATATTTCGACTCTAATCAAAATTTAAAAACTTTAATTTGACTCATGTCATTGAAAAAACCCTTGACCCTTAAGACAAGAGAAAACACGAAGAATGAATCTAAACTCTGATACAAATGAGAAAAAAACAAACCCTTAAGATAAGAGAAAACAAAAAGAATGAATCTAAACCTTGATCGATACAACCCTTGATTCTAAAGACAAGAGAAAGCACTATGGGACCCCGAAGGCAAGAGAAAGCAAGAATAGTGAGTATGAAGAGACCATGAGAAGGGAGACAGGGTTCACCCTTTTGCACCATATGATTTTTTTTTTTGTTATTTATTCTTTTAATGTGTTGGACATGAAGATTTGCTCGTGGAATCTTGGAGGACTTAATAGTCCCAATAAAAGATTGGTGCTTACTACTTAATTGAATTAAATCCAAAGAACTGGATAATATCTTTGGTACTTGCGAGACAAAAAATAAAAAAAAAATTAAAGTATTGGCCTCATTAGAAGCACATTTATTTGGCGTGGAGCAATTTTTTGCTGCAGATAAATGATGCGATTTGCTAGTTTAATATTTTGTATTGTGGAAACAAGAAATTACGTGTTGATCCACTGCACATTGGTAGACTTATCTCCGGTCTGTCTCCAAGACGTATAATTGTTGCTGGCAGCTTCATCCAATATTATATTTCTTTATTATATATATATATATATATATATATATATAATTGTTGCTAGCGGCTTTTTCCAACATTATTCTTCTTTTATATATATATAAAGAGAGAGAGAGCCCGACTCTATTGTTTATACAAAATGGGGTGAGGGTATGTAGGCCTGAGCATCCGGCCGGCCCGGCCTGATAAGAGTCGGGCTCAGTCTGGTATATATATATATATATATATATATATATATATAATTGTTGCTAGGAGCTTTTTCCAACATTATTCTTCTTTTATATATATATATAAAGAGAGAGAAAGAAAGAGCTCGATTAAAAAATATTTTTTATTTTAATCAAACTTAACCGGACTGAGCCCGACTCTTATCAGGCCGGGCCGGCCCGATGCTCAGGCCTACATACCCTCACCCCATTT
Organism: Nymphaea colorata; assembly: GCF_008831285.2. Taxonomy (NCBI): domain Eukaryota; kingdom Viridiplantae; phylum Streptophyta; class Magnoliopsida; order Nymphaeales; family Nymphaeaceae; genus Nymphaea; species Nymphaea colorata. The sequence goes on along the minus strand of NC_045138.2, from coordinate 1,497,545 downwards.
TGTATAAACAGTAGAGGAAAGACAACAAATCCAAATGATTATATAAGTAGTTGAAAACAATGACTTTAGATAATGAATCTTACTCAACTATCTATTATGATAGGCAGTTGAGAAAAAAATGACATGCTTTTTTTTTTAATGGAGATTTGGTGTTTCTTGGTGTCTATTAACTTAAAAACCTTATATATCTATATATTAAAATAAACAATTGAAAGAAAAATAACATGTTTTTTTTTAATCGAGATTTGGTGTCTTCTGGTGTGTATATATATATATATAGAGGAGGGTTGGTTTTGACTCTACGAAAGGGTCAAAAAGCGCGCTCACCGGATAAGGATATGGACGCAGAGTGGGAACAGAGTGATGGAAGGGGGAAAAGGCGATTTCGTGAAGGCGTCTCCGTTTAGGAAAACAAACAGCAGAGCCCACAGGACGCAAGAGCATACGTGGATTTTAAACTTATCCGCAAGGCGTGATGAGTGACACGTCACATCCTCATCCCTTCCGCGGCCGCCTGGCCGTTCGCCGCACTATATATCGACGCCAAATCCCCTTCGTTTTACCTTCACAACCCGTGAATCGATCTCACTCTCAGAAGTTTTTCAATTGTTTCTGTTGTTGAAAGGAAGAAGAAGAAGAAGGATGTTGGCCATCTTCCGTCAGGAGTATGCTCACCCGCCGGAGGAACTGAACAGCCCGGCCTCCAAGGACCGCCGGCCGAAGCAGCCGGACCAGATAGTGGCGGAGTTCCTCTCCTCCGACCCGCACAATGCCTTCACCATGTACGGCGACGGCGCCGTCCTTGCCTACATCCGGTCATCGTCGAGGCTGCCTTACAGCAGGTGCCGGAAACCACATCTGATCTGACATCCCTCCTCGTTTTCCTGGCAAATCGTCGCTGCCCAATAGTGCTTTCCTCGGTTTATGTTTATTCGTGTGGCATGGCATCTCTCTCAGTTTCTTTTCCTCGGCCCTATGCAGGTTGTTCTGCGGACTGGACGATGTGTACTGCGTGTTTCTGGGGACTCTGGACAACTTGAGCGCCCTTATAAGGCAGTACGGACTGTCCAAGAACACGGACGAGGCGCTGCTGGTGATCGAAGCGTACCGCACATTGAGGGACCGCGGGCCTTATCCGGCGGACCAGGTGGTGAAGGACCTCGTCGGCCACTTCGCCTTCGTCATCTTCGACCGCAAGTCCGGCACCGTCTTCGCCGCCCTGGTAAGCCCCCTGGTAAAACTTGGGTCATGATCATAAACAAGAAAGAAAAGAAGAAAAGAGCCATGATTTCTTTCGTTGGGATTGTAAGAATGCTTCGAATCGAGATTTTCCGGTGGATATGGATTAAGGGAGCCGATCGATTAAAATGGTGTTTGGGTTTTGCTATTTGCAGGGTTCGGATGGTGTAGTGCAGCTCTACTGGGGCATCGCTGCAGATGGTTCTGTGGTGATATCGGACAACGTCGACGTCGTGAGGAGAAGCTGCGGCAAATCCTTCGCTCCTTTTCCTGCTGGTATCATCTCTATCTCTCTCTCTCTCTTACTATCTCGGTGCCATCTCCGTGCCTGGTCAGTTGCAGAAAGCCCATACCAGCACGTCTCGCACTGTTCTTCTGTTGAGAGTTAATGGCGTGTTGAGAGTTGAGAGTTTGGTTGAGTCGTACTATTGTTTGGTTTGAGGAGGAGGTTGTTGGTTTCTTGTCTCTCTTTCTCTCTAGAAGATCAAGATCTAGAAATGAGATCAAGATCTAGAAATGAGATCAAAGATCAAGTTCTACAAAAGAGACTAAAGGGTTAGGGTTAACAAAAGATTAGGTTCTACAATACAGATGAAACTAATGGGTTAGGACGTGATGAAAGGCATGACCTTTCTACCTTGCAAATGTTGGCCTTGTTCTATACCTGTTGGTGATAAGGGTATTTTGGTCATTCAAAAAGATAGATATTTGAAGTATTTTTAATATATTATTTTTACCATGATAAGGTAGATCTTTCTTTCTACAAACAAATGACAGATCAAAAGGAAAATGTTTTATCTAATGCATCAAAGTTATGGAGAGATCAAATTCTACAAATATTGACACTAATTAATGTGTTCATAAGTCATGCGTTTCATGGGTAGGCGCCTTTGTACCTTGCAAATGTCAAGCGTTTGTAAAGAGTGTTTTGGTCATTCAAAAAGATAGATATTTGAAGTATTTTTAATACATTCTTTTTACCATGATAAGGTAGATCTTTCTTTTGACAGACAAATGACAGATCAAAAGATAAATGTTTTATCATCAAATTCTAGGAATGAGACCTAATGGATCAAAGTTATCAAGAGATCAAGTTCTACAAATGAGAATTACCTAAAATTGACAGTAATTAATGGGTTCATAAGTCATGCGTTTGATGGGTATTTTGGTCACCTTTTTGTAACGGGTATTTTGGTCATTTACAACAAATAGATATTTCATACACTTCTATCAACTCTTTTCCCTTTTTTTGGCCTTGTTTGCTTCTTTTGGCAGACCAAAGACCTTTTAATTTTGTCAGTTCACGTGTTTGAGGGGCCCAAAGATATATAACCCTCTTCAGCTTTCTTTTGCTTTTTATATATATATATATATATATATATATATATATATATATATATATATATATATATATATATAGTAGGTCTCTTTATGTATATATATCTACCCTCTTCAGCTTTCTTTTGCTTTAGCCAAAACTCAACATTACATCCACTCTCTCTCTCTCTCTTATATGTATATATATATATATATAATTAGAAGTTAATTATGTGGGTCTCTTTATATATATATATATATATATATATATATATATATATATATATATATATATATATATATATATATATATATAGAAGTAGGATATATAGAAATTGAATGTAAAGTTGTGGGTGTCGATGAGTTGGCTTTGGTTTGTGTTTAGGCTGCATGTTCCACAGCGGGACCGGCGGATTGCAGAGCTTCGAGCACCCAATGAACAAGCTGAAAGCCATGCCGAGGGTTGACAGCGAAGGCGTCCTGTGCGGCGCCAACTTCAAGGTCGACACCTACACCAAGGTCAATAGCATGCCTCGTGTCGGCAGCTCCGCCAATTGGGCTCCATTGTCCCAGTGACGCAGCTGAAGCTGTCTTCAATTTCTTCCTGCAAGAAAAGATCAGAGCCGTTTAATAAAAAGGAGAAGGAAAGAAGAAAAAAAAAAAAGAATGTGCTGTCCTCCGGTGTATATAGGAGCTTAATTTGGTTGAATGAATGAAGAAGATGTGTTTCCCTTTGTAAATTTTTCGCAGTTTTGTTCTTTCGAGCGTTCGAAGACGGAATCGTAACGTGGAAGGCATTTAAAAAATGCGTCCTGTAATGGCGGAATAGTGCCAGCATCGACAGTCGAAGTTAATGCTGAACCGATAAACCTGGTCGCATCTGAAATGTCATCGTGGGACCCGGTTCAGATGTGCCGGAAATGTCGCCGGCAAACAGGTTTTGGCCATTTCCGGCGGCGTCCGCCAGCTTTTTCTTGTTTTCTGGTGGGCGCTGCCGTCTGCAGTGAGAGGGGATGATGGCGTGGAGGGCTCACACTGAATCTCTTTTTCCAAAGAAATAGTTACAAAAGGACCCTTTAACTTTCGGAACAATAGCAGAAACGGGCCCGATTTTCCTATTATTTCGTCTTAACTGCCGATTGTTTAGGTGTTGACAATCATTGCGTGTAAAACTACCGGCATCTGAAAAATTTCACACCTGCTTGAGACAGTAATTAAATTTTTTAGAGTTAGAAATTAATTTTTTAATGAGGGAGTAGAAATATTATTTTTTAAACTTTTTATATAAAATAAGTTTCTTTTTTAATCCCCCAACTAAAACTTATCTTATTTACTATCTGCAACTTACCTAGGTAAAAAAAAAATCTAATTAAACTTACTCCAAGGTAAATTCTAGAACTTACGGTCACCGTATTCCTAAATTCTATAAACTCTAACCTAAAATGTAAGGGAGTCAACAAGTTCAAATGTAGACTCAAAATGTTAAACTAGTAGAGTTTGAATTGTAAGAACTCGACTCAAATATAATAAAAAAACAGTCTATCCTTGTAGTGTAACAACTAAACGAGTTTTAAAAAAAACGAACATGCTATCATAAATAAGTTGAGTTTGAGCTCGACCTTGTATTGCCGACAAGTCAAGCTCGAACTGGTCCAACTCGAGTTAGTTCAAGACATTTTCTTATGGTAAAATGAGAGGGATCGAGTTTTGTACACCACCCCATGTAACGAGCGTATGTCTGACTTCTTTTAATATACACATTCACTTTGATGCCCAAACATTGCATATGCATGTGCTAAGAATAAAATAACAAATAAGTACAAAATAACAAAAGATTTATAAGATAATAATAAACAGACAAATGTATAAGACAACACTAAACATAATTATAAAGCAATATTTATGAGATAACAAAAGATTTATAAGATAACAAACCAATGTTTGAATTAGCGCTAAACATAAATATGAGATAACCCTAAACATAAACGAGAGATCACGTTTATGAGATAATAAAATATTTATGAAATAATAGATAACGTTATAAGCGAAAAAAAATAAAAACGTTTTTTTACTTCTTAAAGAGATATATTGATCACGACGATATGTATACAGAGATTGATAAATTTAATTTTACTTTTATCAAATTTTCAATTTTTTTTTGTTTCTTTTTTTGTATTAATCATAAACATTTCTTATTATTATTAAATAACACATGAAATTACATACATAAAAACGACATATATAACCAACCAGCTTCTTATTTGAAGAAGAAGTGCTTCGATCGATGGGAGATCATTGAAGGCAGCATGCATTTAAAAATGCGTCATTTACAAGGCGGGGTACTGCCACGGTTATGAGCATTAACAGTAGTTTATTTTAATGCTGCACCGATATATTTGATCGCACCAACAACTTCTAGTTTGAAATTTGACATTCAAACAGCTGTCCCCCCTTTTCCGGTGGCTTCCGCACAGCTTTTACTAATTTCTTGGTCGGCGTTGCATGCACGTCACGGTGCACTCAACAACAAGTATGCATCGGAAATAGGGGCATTTTTAAATTTTTTATAAAATAGAAAACATTTTAGACTTTTTTTACAATCTTTTTTTCAAAACTCTTATAAAAAGATTTAATTTGTATTTTAATAAAAGCATTTTGGTCATTTTGTATCTTTATCTATGTCACCTGAATTGGTTCATCTCAAAAAATTTAGGTGCGACAGTATAACAAGAGTATTTTTATTATTATTATTATTATTTTATATATATAACAAAATAAACATATTATTATTATTATTTTATATATATAACAAAATAAACATGTATACATTATTATTATTATAATTTAGTTATTAATGTATATAACAACATATATTATATAAATAATTTATTAATATGTCATTTTACCTAAGTTGGAGAGTCGAAGTTACGCTGGTGCGGCAGTCCAAGGGCGTCCAATGAGGCCTTATTCCAAAGAAAATTCTAATTAATGCACATTTCTATAAGCACTAAAAAAAAAATCGTGCACAGTTATGCACGTAATCAGTTCCCAAGGTAATGACCTGAAAGGCATCCGAGGAGGCCTTTTTCTAAAGGAAAATTTACAGAAGCGGGCTTGACTTTTAGAGCAATAACAAAGAGAGACTATATCTTTCGTCTTTTCATTTTAGTTCCTCTAGAAATGCCATTGGATTGAATTTGAGTCCAATGGTCGAATTGCTTTGCAAAAGTCTGATATTTAGAAAAATTAACATCTGATTCGATTTAGATTTAAGAAATGACTTAGAATCCAGTTTTGATTCAGTTCTAAATAAATATACGGTCAGATAATAAGGAACAATTTTGCAACCGGTTAAAGTTTCCTAAATCAAACAGTAAAAGACGGTCCTTAACATATCATAACTTTTGAAGTCAGACTTTGATCATGTTGCGATTCTTAAAGACAGGTTGAAATTGGAGTCAGATTGTGAATGTAGAAACATGATTCGAATATGGCAAAAAAAAAAAATCTTCATTATCATTCCAATCAGAAATTGAATGTAAATATGTGAACAAAGTTGGATTCAGATATGATTTAATCTTTTTCCTTAGGATTCCAATCAGAATTTGAATCTAAACATTAGATAAATCAAATATGTTAAAGATTACATCTTATTTAAATCTGATCCCTTAAGACTAGTTTGATGGTTTGAAATTTTATTTAAGAATGAAACTTTTAAAATCATAATTCCTCCTCAAACTAAAATGCAATCAAAATTCCAGTTTCAGATTCTTAATTAAAAGACAAAATACTCCATTCGTTTAATAATTCTAATTTATTTAAAAATAACCAGTTTGATTCTAAAATTCCATGACTCTAGATATGTCAAACGCTTCCTTCATGGCATCCTTAATGAGATGAAGAGAATTCTAGTCACAATTTATAAAGTGTGAGGTTTCAATTGGACAACATTGTTGATGCAAAGGAACAGGTAGGGATGTCAATATATCAGATTTAAATCGAATATCTAACCGAATCGATCCGAAAAACCAGATACTGAAAAAAAAATATCCGATTAAGAAATCTGATCGGATTCAGATTTAATAAATAGCATTCGATCGGATTCGGATTCAGATATACATAATTATCCGACCGGATTTAGATAAGATTCATTTTTAGACAAATATCATGTATCTAATGCTATTAAATTTTGAAAATTGGCAAAGCCCCGTTCAAAATTTCGATTTGGATATAAATATAAAAATCGGATTCAGATCAGATTCAAATTGTAAATCAAATTTCGGATTCTGATATGACTTTTCTTTATTCGAATTCGAATTCGAATCCGAATATGTGAATATCCGAAAAAATGGATATAATTAAGGATATATATGATCCAAATCTGACCCGTTGACATCCCTAGGAACATGTTATCTCGATTCTGCAGGCTTAATTGCTTCATATGATGCAGAGCCTGATATACCAAGCCGAATGAATTGTCTTTCTCAATCCAAAATTTTGTTATTGGATTTCGTACCTAGGACTCCATAAAAAAAATTCATCATATATGTTAACTTCACATTGTTATGTCTCTAAAACTTTATACAAGTGCTCCATGGATGAAAAATCTTGGCCTCGCCACTACTGTGGTGCTGAAAGCTTGAATGGTTCTTTTCTTTATACGCGCATAAACTCATACAAGATTCTCAAATTCAAAGATATACACAGTGTTATTTGATGTGTATGCATCACGCACGAGAAGCTTCAGCGTCGCCGTGACTGTGCTCCTCTGTTCTGGTTGCTCACTCAACAATAGGAGGTGAAGCTTCTTGAGACTTGTTGAGTTCATCTAATTTTGCATATGCAGACTTATGCTTAGTAGCTGAGCTATTTGTTGGTTAGGGTGGACCACTGCCCACAGCAGCTCATTAAGAATCACATTATAATGTCTCAACATTACGTGTTGTGATTCTGAAAGTTATCTGCAGCACCTACACCAAATTTGTGTCACCAATGCAAGTGTCACGGGCTGACAACTTCGGTCCGTGCGGCGCGGCAAGAACTTGATTGCCGCAAGCCTTCAAATTGTTGAACGGGGCGTAAAGGTAGTTTGAGAAAACAAGTGTATAAAGAATGCTTGTGAATAAAGAAATCTCGCAATGTATTCGCTTGAAAAATTAGTACTATCACTAATGACTAAATTTTCTAATTGCCTCGTAGGAATTTTAACTTGCTCGTAGAATATATTGTTTAGAACAGGTGGATTTGGGAATTATTCTCCGTTAGTTCTTTACTTGCATGTTATTTTCATAGTTGTTTTTCACTTTTGACATAAATTTATCGTTTTTGTCATGAACCTCGCTTACTCATCAATCGCTATGCTACGCATCGCATCACATGCTTTGTGTGTCACATCACATCAATGCACTTCTTAACAACAATGGGTATGCACAAAACGTGACTCAACTAGAATCTTGAACTATATATTAGATATATATGTGATTGTCCATTTTCTGAAAGTGTTCGTTTCTTTAGGGTACAACGCATGATTGTATTGGAGTTCAGTCAGATCGAGTTAGGCTCGACTAATGAAACTTTGAGTGTCACTCGGCTCGAGAATAGCTCGGCAAAAATAACTCGAGCTCGACTCAGCAGTTACGCGTTGAGGTCGAGTTCGACTCAATTAAGGCTCGACAAACTCGTTTGAATATAATTGATATTCATCGTTACATGTTGAGTTCGAGTTCAACTAGATTAAAGCTCGACAAACTCATAAACTCGTTTAAATATATCAACTTGATTAAGGCTCGACAAACTCGATTAAGGCTCGAGCTCAACTCAGCAGTTATGTGTTGAGCTCGAACTCAACTTGATTATTTAAACAAGTTGACTCATGAACTCGAGTTTGACTCGTTAAGCAAATGACTCAGCTCGAACTTGTTCACGAGTCGAGCTTTAACAACTCATTGTTCACCCTTCCTGGGGGTGCCACCCCCGCCATGTTTTAACTACTACTTAAAGAATGCGATAAGAGAGAGAGAGAGAGAGAGAAAGAGAGTAATTCCTCAAAATGAAATTAAAATTCAACCAACGTGAAAATCGATTCTTTTAGATGAACTTAAAAGCATACAAATAAAGAAAAAAATTATAATCCTTGCAATGAACATTTTGGTAGCAGTGTTGTACAATCTCAAAGCCTAACAGTTAAATGAAAGAACTCAAAACTGGAGCATGTCTTTGTTGTTTCTCCAAATCTTTGGTGGCCTTTTGTAAAATATTCCTTTTTCAAATCATCATAAAATGTTAGACAAATTAAATGAGTACACAAATCTCGAGCCGTGGGAAGGGAGGAAAGTCTCGGCCTTATGAAAGTAGGTTAAAAATAACTTCAATTTAAAGCTAAGAGAATTAATGTAAGAGGGAGAGAGAGTGTTACTGGTCGACTCCTTCTCCTTCGAACCGTGCGGCGCAACAAACTCTCGTCAGTAAGCCGCAAGCCTTCGCTTTTGTTCAAGTGATCTCGAAGGCTTGCGACTTACTGGCGAGAGTTTGCCGCGCCGCACGGTCCAAAGAAGTCGGCCCGTGACAAAGAGAGAGGCTAGGGTTAGGTGTCACTTAAATAATCTTGCTCTCAGAAGGAGTTCCCCTATGAAAGACCCACAATGCCACTCTAGTTATCCTAAGCGAGAGATGAAATAAAATCCAAATGTAACTTAATTTATCTAAATCCCATGAAATTATCTTGGTGAAATGGAAATTCTATTTAAATTATGATTAGTCTGCTTTTTAAAGGGCATTTGACAAAAAAAAAAAACCTAAAACAATGTTTCATTAATGTGTCTCATAAATTGAGGCAAATTGAAGGAGCACTGTGTTAGTGTTCATATTGTCAAACACCTCTTACTTCTAAACCTAGACCCTAATCTCTAATGAGAAATTAAGCCAACCTAATTACCAATGGTAAACCTAGTCAACTCCTTTTTAAGATAAAATAAAATTTACTTAAGTCAACTAATGCGTATCCAATAACTAATACTTATGATGCAGCCCCGGACCCAAAAGGCATGGCGAAAGAGAGAAGCGGCTTTGCTCAATCTATATATATAAAAAAAAAATCCAACTAAAAATTATTCTATTTACTATAATTACTCTATTAATCAACATATATTTTCTGAAATCTTTACTTCAAACTTGTTCTAAAAGGCATCCATAGTGATTAATTAATTAATTACCTAAAAAGTAGGGAAACTGTGTCGGAAATAGTAAACAAATGAATAATCTAACTATATATAATTCTAAATCACTCAAAATAAACTAATGGCTGGTGTCTTCTCCAATAACACAACAACCCCTAATCAAGAAAAAATTAAACACTATATTAATCCTAACACTATGTCATTAACTATCTAAAACACTAGCCTAAATGACTTCTAGTTTAATGGTTACTTACTAAAATGCCAGATAATGCCAACAAAACCCGAAAATTGCTACACTATATTCTTATTACCTCAACCATGTTTGGAAACAATTTATTCTTGCTCCACCACTCAAAGGGACTTGTGTTCAAATCCTAGAGTGGTCACTATCACGTCTCAGTAATAAACCATTTATCCTTTACAAGTAAGGAAAAAAAAAAACCTAACTAATTTAAATCCGAGTGAAACTAATGTGGCGCATTGGAGGAAACTAATCTTCTATAACTGAAAATAGCAACACTTCTCTAGTTATATATACTACACGCATGACAATGAAGTCAAAATTTAAATGTTTAGCAGGTGTTTGATTACCGTGGATATGAGATCTATGGTTCTGAAGTCGAACCCACCCCCAAGTCAGATCTCAAATCCATGTTTTTTTACACTACAACATGGATGTAAGCAGAGGTGGAGCCAGAAATTTTTCATGAAGGGGGCCGAATTAAAGTTTCTAAATTTTGATATGGGTCGAAATATCAATTTTCAAAATTTTTATATGAGACAAGTAATTTTTTTTACAATTTACAGGTAATTTGTTTTTTGAAAAATTTTTGAGGCGGGTTCAGGGCCCATGCTGGCCCCCTTAGGGGTGGATACTGAAATTTTCAGCTACCATGTATTTGAAATCCCCTCGGAAATGGGATCCATGGGAAATCAACCAGAACCTTAATTGATGTTCAAAACTAATCTAAGTTGATTACTTAGAAATAGGATAAATAGTCCAACACAAACACTTCAATGTACCCTAATATGCTGCTGCAATGGAACCAAAACAAACCATGAAAAATGGATCTAGCCGGCGACAACTAAAAACTAGCTCCTATTCTGAATCCAAATTGTTTAAGTAATCATATTTGTATAGCAAAGCAAGTCCCCAATCTAATGATAACATTGAATCAAATCTAATTAAACCTATCATAAATGGTGCCGTGAGAAGTAGAGATATTCCTCAGTTCTTCGTTTTTTTTTTTTTTTTTTTTTTTTTGTTTCACGACATGCCGCACCCAACCACCGGTGTGAAAGGGTACTATTCTAGAACTTCAATGTCCGTAGGAGGCGAATACACACATATATATATCTATATATATATATATATATATATATATATATATATATATATACTTGTTTATGATTACCTGCAATATATAGACCAATTTATCGACAAGCTGATTATGAATGGGGATATATAACAGGTCGAGCGAACTCGGGCGGGACTCGAGCTCGATCAACTCATTTAATAAGTGAGATGATCTCAAGGTTAAATTTAAAACTCGAGTTACATGAGTTTTGACTTGTTTAAAACTCAACTGGATGTGTGCCTTCCAATGTTGGTATCTTCTAATGAATTTTAACACTTTTTTTTAATTTTAATTTTCATTTAATTCTGGTTTTAATTTTCATTTAAAGAAAAAAAAAAGAATGAAACGACAACACGAGTCGAGTTCAAACTCGAACCGAGTCTACCGAGCGGAGCTTGCATCATAGAAAAGCTTGAGCCAAGCTCAAGTGAGATCCAAATCGAGCATCGTCTCTGCTTGGTGCGGTTCTGTCCCGCCCTGACATGCCAATGATTTGACGCCATTAAGATTGTGGTAGTCCAGATCCAGGCCCACTTAAGATCACCAGAGACCCAAATTTCAAATGCTGTCAGAACATGATAGTTGGATCTGATTTCCTCTATTTGATCCGATATCTTCAAGCCTGACGCGGTTTTCTCTTTTCCTTTTCCAGACAATAAGAACTAAAATCACTCACATGACTTGAACACCTTCCTAGTAAGCAATGGTTGTATCTGAACAATTTAAATATGTCACAACATACATACATATATATATATATATATATATATATATATATATATATATATATATATATATACCGTGTAGGCAACTGCCCACACTTACCTCAGCCCTGCTTGGTGGCCTTGAACGTGTCGGTCTCTAATTACTTTGTGTCATAAAGAAAAAGGCAAAAAAAGAAAGTAAGATCTTTCAATTAGTTATGTTTGTTTCCGCGCAATTGCATCATCATAGGGCTTAGTATTGCAACCATTGTTGACGAACGCCTTGAATCTCTTTACCAACTTCTCATTTGACTTGATATTTTTCGTTGGTTTTATGTTTAGAAATTAAAGAAAAAACTTAAATGAAATGAGCTTATTCGAGTTTAATCAAATCGAGTTCGTGTAACTCTAACTCTATCATTTACATGAGCCGAGCTTAGTCGAGTGAGTTCTGAGTTAAAACTAAAGTTAGCTCCAACTTGTTATACAGCAGAAGGTGGGGAAGCTGAGACTCACCAAATCCACGGCGATATAATATTACCATGCAATTTAGATCTTCCACAAGGAAAGCATTCCGCTTACATTATAGGTTGGCCACTATAAGATGTGTCCCGTCAAATTAACAACAGCAGAACAAGCCGTGGGTTAGCAATTTCCCCTTCAAAACATGGATATTCGTTCCATATGATGCACATATAAAGGGGGGAGGGGGAGAGAGAAAGCCTCAGCACCAATTACCAATTTATGCTTTTATATATATATATATATATATATATATATATATATTCATTTGATATACGTGACGCTCCTCGGGAGGAGAGAGAAACTTGGCATAGCAATTTCTGCTTATATTCATTTGATATGATGCACCACAGGATATTAGAAACCTTTGTTGGTGCCTTGAAATTCACGCTAGACAGAGTCAAACTAATATTTCCTAAAAGCTATATATATATATATATATATATATATATATATATATATATATATATATATATATATATATATATATATATATATATATATATATATATATATATATATATATATATATATATATATATATATATGTAGAGAGAGAGAGAAAGAGACCAACGCCCTACAGATCATCCAGCTGCAACTTAATAATTCATCCTACATGTGACATTCAAACGCATGAAAGCTCGAAGATGGGGGCATGTCATGCTTGTGAACACGCGTGCATATATTTTGCATGGCATTCTCTCTCTCTCTCTCTCTCTCTGTGTACATATATATATATATATATATATATATATATATATAGCCATCATTTCGAGAATCCGTCGAGTCATGGAAATCTTAACTACCAAGCATCATAATTAGGAATAGCTGTACCATACAACATTATATCACTGGCCGATCGAACAATCACTAGTTTGATTGCTCTTCTCATTGTCACCTGTAGGTGCGCTCCTGTATATGTATGTAACCTTCGACAATAACTCAAATCGAGCTCATCAACCATTCACGAGTACTATCAGTAACTAATATATATATGTATATATAAAAGACTACCTTCCTAAGTGATGGAGATACTGAGGAGAGGAAGCAGCGGGGAAGGAAAGAGGGGTCGACGCAAGAGATCCAGAGGAAGAAGATGCAGAACTCGAGGAAGAAGGGATGAAGCTCATATGGCTTGTCATATGGCCAAACGACCAATCAGGTGATGCCACGTAGGCTGCCTTGCCACCTTGCTGCGGAGTACTGGACTGCAGCTCCCCCACCAGCTTCTTCAAGAACTTGACATAAAGTATGGCCTCGTCCAGCATGGATGCAGTGTCCATCTTAGATCCCCCCGGCACCAGCCGCCTCAGCACCCGGATCCTGTCGCTGATCCGCTCGCGCCGGAGCCGGGCGGCGACCGTCTGGGGGTCGCTGGAGATCCGGACGTTCCTCCGCCGCGGCTTCTCGATCGACGCCGGGTCGACGTCCACCGGCTGCATCACTGCAATCTTGAACATCATCTCCTTCATGGCCCCGATGTCACAGTCTTCCTGCAGTCCCTGGCCTGATTCCAGAGGCTCGCTGCTTGAACTTGGGAGGTGTGACTGCTCGGGGAGCACTGTTTGGAAGGGTGGGATCTTGCTTGTTTGGATGAATTGGTTCATGGGGAGGGTGGGCTCGGTGGGGGGCTGAGACCAGGAGAAGATTTGGTGCTTCATTCTGATGAAATGGGGAGGACCCAAGAAGAAAGAAGGTGGAGAGGGAAGATGGGTAGCAGGTAGTTTCAAATGTATGTGAAGAGGGAGGATGCCTGAATTGAAGGGAGAAATATTAATGGGGCAGAGGGGAGGAGCCATGGGGAAATGAGTGGTGAGTGGACAAAAGGAGCCATGATTGCAGGAAGAGAATTTTGGGTGATATGGGTACCATCTTTCCATTATTTGCTATATATGTGGTGATGTATGCAGAAAAGGTGAAGTAATAAAGGGAGATGATGGAGACCTTGGGGGAGAAGAGATGGGGCCGCGGTTGCACTCTTGTGAAGGAGGCATGGCAGCCTTTTTTCCATCTTCAACTTCTCATCACAGCCCGTGTCACTGTCTTGGGATGACGATTGCAGGCAACAGAAATTCAATGCCCTCTCTCTCTCTTGGTCTCTCTGTTGAGTTGGGCTGACGATTGCAGGCAAGAGAAGTTCAATGTTTTCTCCTGAAATGCTCTCTCTCTCTCTCTCTGCAACTGCATCGAGAAGTAATTAGAGCCCCACACTTGGGTGTGGGTCCTTGTGATGTCATGTTCCCGTGCTTTTGCTAGTATAGGAAGTTTGATCTCGTTTCAGAGGGGAGTTCGGTTTAGACTGTTTTAGCCAAAGTGTTATCATGATATATATAAGCCAGCAGGTTCAATCGCTAAGATGTTCAATGATGACACTTCAGTGTGTTTTTCCCTCTCTCTCTCTCTCTCTCTCTCTCTCTCCCCCCTCTATATATATATATATATATATATATATATATATAATGACACAGTTCACTCTTGAAAATCATGAGTTGCCTGCCATGAGAGGTAGTTGAGAAAAAATATGACACAAAAATGTTTTAATGAATTCATGGTAAATGATAAAAATGTTTATCACTTTTTTCTTTAAGTTTTTTTCTCAATCATTCATCACAATGGGATAAAAGACCCTTTATATATATATATATATAATTATCAGAAGCCATGCACTGAAATGGTGTTGTTCTTTGCACCAAAAGCCATTTGAGTTTAAATTCTATAACATTTTCGCCCTCTTTACTGACGTGTTGCTTTTGCACCACCGATGATTAGAATTCCTGCAGTTTGTGGCGGAGCCACGGTATGGGCAGTTCCCCACTCCAGCCACCTAATATTCCTTTAGTTTCTCATTGACAGCTTCAAATATTTCTTTTTTTATTCATATAAATGTCCATTAAGATATAGAAACTTCTGAAAGAGTGCCCCTACAGCAAATTTTCTTGCTTCTCCACTGTTTCCAGTGTATTCTCTCTCTCTCCATCTCTCTCTCTTATAGAAGGAACCATGGTTGAAACTAGCTGCTCCAGCTAGGTGCTGAGTATCAATTCTCTTATGTATAATTTGGCTTTAAAAAACTACAAGGGAATAAACTAAAAGATGAAAGATGTTGCACTAGCAGCACTAGCAGCAAGCATATGTGTAAATTAATGTCGTGATACATTTCCACAGTGAGGTGCATTCATGTATGAAAGGCATCATTGACTTGGCATTTTAAATGCCATTCATGAAACCGAGGCTTTCACAAGGCCCCTACCATGCATGTCAGCGTCTACACGTGCTTCTTCTCCTTTCCCTATCAGTGGATTTTCTTAATAATTATTCCTTTTAGGAGATATCAGGTTAGGCAGAATCATATATATATATATATATATATATATAGTCTATTTCTCTTCTTACCAAATATTCAACAATAACATTCAATTATAAGAAATATAGACTCGACAATTAGACCATAAGTATTTAGGTTTTAAGATGATAGAGAAATGGGTAGAAACCAGACTGTTAGATCAGGGATAAAAAAAACATACCTTTTAATTCTTTGCTAAAAAGCTATTTTAAATAAAATATAAACATCTTAATATGTCCATAAAATCTATTTGGATATAAAACATCTTTTGGCTCAAGTTGTTTTTGTAAAAAATGTGGATTTCTCTATTTTCAAATTAAACATTGATGCTTTGAGAGCCATTCGTTCTTCCTTTTGCAACATGAGCGAGAGATGAGAAAAGGCATCAACAGTTCGGGCGTACTACAAATTCAAAGGTTCTTACATTGTTTTATCGTTTATTCCTCAATTCATATATTCTATGGACTATATACGCTTCTATGTGTGTCACTTTGCATAATAATAAATATTACATTGTATCTGCATATGCCAAAAAGAGGGAGTGCATGCATGAGGTTCCTTTTAAGCTGACAAAAGTTTTAATCTAGAAGAGCTCCTAGCTTATGTAAGAGCATCTTTGTGTGGAGTAAGCATAATCTTTAGACCGCATGATGCTTATTTTGTTTCACTAATTTATATCCTATAAACATAAACAATGCAAATATAAAAATTCAATATATTTGTCACACAAACATGGTACCAAGTTTTTTTAAAATGCTTCGCTTTGACATTCGAGTGCCTGCACCCATGTGACATAGGTTTTGCGCCACGACCATGTTTATATAAATCATCTGCGCTCATATGCAGATCTGGATTTCCTCACAAGATGAAATGAGATACATATCCATCTCTCTTTCCAAACTGATGTTCCCTGCTTGTCCCTTTTTAACCAGATCTCGAAAAAATGACTCCATTTTTTTGGCAAATTAGAACAACTTTGATGACCTTAAACTTTTTGTCTTTCCCTTGCAGATATCACAGTACAGTTTCTCTACTATTTTCACTAAGAGGTCATTAATATTCATGGCGGAGTACAAGTGGGCAGTCCTTTTCTCTCAAAAAATGTAGAGTCATGTAGTAAGCAGGCAGGCTAAATGCATTAAAAATTATAGGTTGCTTAGTGTATTAAGAAAAAGTTATAATGGAGGCTTTTAACAGAAGAAATAATGAACCAAGTTGGGCTGCTATTGCCCTTTCTCCCATACATCTTTCCAATTTTGGGGGAATCTGCTTACATAAGGAACAGGGTTTTCTTTCTTATCCAAATAGAGGTGCCCCAAAAAAATTGGTATACATAAAAAAAAGGGGATTCACAAGAATGATAGTTGTTATATGTGCTTGTCCTTAGCATCATGAAATTCAGTTTGTTTGAAATTCCCAACAAATAAAATAATGAAAAGAATAAGAGGAAAAAAAATCTTCTTGGGAATGACATAAACACTGTCAACTATTGCTGAAAAATAGAAGAGAAGAATTTTTCCAGTAAAGAAAGGAAAGATATGGGCAACACTTAAAGAACAAGAAAAGACAGAGAAGATATATATATATATATATATATATATATATATATATATATTGTCATCATGCCTTATCTATCTTTTCCTATATCAAGAAAGCAGTGTGATGCAATCAAATCTTGAGTGTCTCATCCTTTCTGTAATCAAACAAAGCATCCATGCCTTTAGAATCATAGAGAAAAGGACAAGAGGAATATTGCTCAAAAGTTGCTCGAACCTTTACATGTTCTTTTTCTTTCTTCTAATTTATTCAATTTGTCTGAAGCTGTTGGAGATTAAATGATGGTAGTTGCTTTCGATTCTCCAGAATATCAAATGCGTTTGCTGCTAAATCACTATGGAGGTTAAACTTTAGGGGGAATTTTAGCTGTCAGCAATAGTACATCAATAAAATTTCCTTTGAGATTGCGATCATATTCCTAATTCCACTGTGTTGCTGGTCTGGCAAGCTGGCACTACCAAGCAACGGGTCCCTTCGTAGAACTCAAAGATTATATAAAGGAGAGGGAGAAACTGGTAGGAGCTAGATATTTAGATGTAAGATAGATAAGGAACAGCTTTAGCCCTTGTTATTTTTCAGTTCGGTGGTTGAAAGAAAAAAAAAAGAAAAATAGAGAGGTGAAAGGACATTTTCATCTTCTGCTTTTAGTTCATACATTTTTTTACTTGTTTTTCTCTCATCTACCGATTTGAAAAAGATCAAGAGCCGAAATTGTTTTATCAGTTTAGCATCTAAATAAACACCTACCAATCTCTCTCTCTCTCTCTCTGTGTGTGTGTGTGTGTAAGTACAGTTCTTATGTTGAGGTTTTTCTTAGGTATCAATGAACAAGTTCGTTTTTCTCAAGAAAAACTTAAGAGTTCAAAAAGTTAAAAATATAAGAATCATTACAAAATTACGAAAATTTGAGTTTTCTAGTAATTCTCTTATAAAGAGATTAGTTATTAAAATGTTTAAGTAAGCTGTCAAAATTTGAGATATGTTAAAAGAAAATTTCTGAAATTATGAGAAAATGTGATATTTTCATTTTGGCTTTTTTTTTTGGTATATATACATATATATAGCGGATTGGAAAGGCCAAAATTTTCCGATTAATCTCATTGGCAAGAAAAGTATGATACATATAGTATGTACAAGTTTAAATTGAACTAGGAACATTAGGAGCGATGAGGCTAATTAATTAGGTGATAAATTGTTCAACAGAATATCTCTCGTTTCCCACCCGAAAAAATTCTTTGTTAGCAAAGGTGGAGGCTTCAATTTTGGATGCATCTAAACAACTTAGCTTTTTTTATTCTGATTTCGATTAAAGATCTTGGGACCTGAAACAGCAGGATTTGGCTCCAGGGACGCTTCGCCGGTCATCTTACCTGTACTTTATGAGGTTAAACAAGATCAGTTTAATATTAATAGTTGGATTATCCTACTTTTGAAAGTGCTTCTCTCCTGTGCTTCCCCCACTACTGGTTGCCAATTTGTATAAAGCAACAAACCAGAGAAAGGTAAGAAAGAATATATATGAGAAATTCTCTATCTAAGATTTGCATAATGCAAATTATTCAAGAATCCGAGCATTGGCATTTGGTGGAGGGGATCCTCCCATTAAGGTTTGGGACATGACTTTGCTCAACCAGGAATTGAACCTACTTGGCTAATCCCTGACTCTATAGTGTCAAGAAATATGCTGAGTAACTCTCAAACCATGTGAGAGTTAGTGATTCATTTTCTGAATCTCACATAATTTGAAGAGGATAACCAAGAACTAGCTAAATCTTTTGTGTGGACAAGCAAGAAAGACCCTTTATCCAGCACGCAGCCAACATGAATAATCCTAAGGCTAATGGAACATGTCCATCTCCTTAGCCAATTGCATAATTGGCTGACTGGCCGAGTTGGCTCCGGAATCACCTGAGTCAACTCGGATCGCTAGAAAATCTGGCCATGACTCAATAAGCTTTTGGAAAAGAAAGGAGGAGAAGTGAGTGTAACTGTGTAAGCCGCTAGCAGTTATGACACTAACCGTTATCGGGCAGTCTGGAACCTGAGGATGCCTAAGGAGGCGATGGAGCGCCGGGGCGAGCCAAGAGGAGAACCACTCCTTAAGAAAGCCGAAGCACGAAGTTGCAGGAACCTCGAGGTAGCGGGCAGAGAACCTCAACCAGAGCTGCTGGAGAAGGTTTCAGTCGGAGTTGCTCGGAGAGACAGCCATCGGCTGGAGGTATGCCCATGAGTCAAGGTTGGCCCGGCTTGTTCCTGACACGGCTGACTCACCCGATTCAAGTTATTTTAAAACTTGACCAAGTCAATGAGTTAATTCACTGAGTCGACAAGTCAACTCACTGACTCAGTGACCCGATCATCAGTCGATCCAAGTCCAAATCACGAGTTTGCCAACTATGGCCGAGTGCGCTTGTAGAACAAGGTTGCCATTCAACCAAATAAGCACCATTGTTATCATCATCATCATAATCATTGAAAAATTAGACAAAATCTAGAATCTAAGGAACACAGCCTTAATGCATTTAAAGGACAAAATCAATCAATGTGGTTAACAAGATGTGCTCGACATGGATTTGGAAAGCACAGGTAAGATCATAAAGACACATACGGACACACCTGAACCATGAACTGCTTAACATGGTTGTGATCTGCTACACAAGGAAATTTACTTTATTCTTTTTTTAGAGGCTTCCTTACTTAAAACTCCACATTTTGCCTAAAACATGTTGAAGGAGATATGGTTACTAGAGTGGAGGGCAGCAAAGCCTTACATCATCAATATAACAGAGTGAGAGGAACCATCGATTGTCGGAGAGTGGATAGGCCCTTGCATTCATACATTTAAGATTTTGTTTGCCCAAGACAAAATCAGAGACTTTATTATCTGAGATCAGCAAGGGTCCAAATGGGATTTTCACCGAGAGATTTGAGTCTCCCTTTCTGTATGTTGAGCATACTGATGTATAGTGGTGTTGCTTTTCTTGGAATAAAGGTAACCAGCCTTTGGCCAGCACACCCTTTTATGGAACCAAGAGCAACCAAGTACCAGTGGGTTGTGGGTGTGCCTGTGCGCGTTTGTGAATGTTGTGTCTGTGCGTTCAAATCTATAAGACATTAAAACAGATTTGAAAAAACTATGAAGATAAAAGAGAAGGTAAACAAGCTAAGAGAGGGATTATGGCACATTATCCAATGAAAGACTAGTGCAGAGTTTTCTCATTCATAATTTGAAAAGGAGTTACAGAGAATACAAAAAAAAATATGTAATGTGCCCCTAAGACAAACATTAGCGGTTGTGCTCAAGTTTCAGAGGACCTGCTGGGGGAGCCATCATGCTCAAGACCTCAAGTTGCTCATTTTCAGCCAAGACTGTAAAGGAGTTCAATGCTTTGTGTGGCATCAAGTAGAGTATGTTGAGTTTGTGCATGTGAGACATGTAGATGTGCAACAAAAAAAAGCAAGAATAGGATCCAAATTATCATACATCTGAAATAATAGGTTTTGTAGGCTACGCAAATCTAAATGTCAAACAGTAATATAAGATGTATGCAACAGCACTGCTTTTGAAGGTAGGAAAGCCAAATGTTCAACAATATTATATAGGAACTCGTTGCCTTCAGTCTTGCAGGGGGGCAAAAAGCCTTATCATATTTCGTCTGACATTAAATCCATCTCCTGCCCATGATGTTCATGTGATTTGCAAGCCTCTGGTGTTTAACATACTCCTGTACAGGAAACAAAAGCCAAATAGCATTAAATTCATCTAACAGCTTGATCAACTAAGAATAACGTAGTCACCAGGGTCACTATCATGTGACTGATTCAATAAAGGCCATCGTAGTTCACCAGTAAATTTGGATGTTCCATGTGTTCGGCTGCTCAGTGTACTCATGTGCGCTCCTCCACACATGGATACCATAAAGAAAATGCAATAGAAACTTGTTTTTGAGGCCTCAAAAACCGAACAGCTATTCAGTGTCATTGTGGAACCCCCAACCAGTTCACTTGGCATCTAGAGTCCAGAATCCAGAAACACCTAGGTATTGGAAAGTCCCGTTCATAAAAATAGAAGAAAGAAAGAGGTTTACCTCTATAAGTTTAGCAATTTTTGGCTTTGAAACTGCAAGGTATTGTTCAATTCGTTTTTCAGTGGTAGGAATACAAGTTCTCTGCAAGGCCCTCATCACCTTATCATCTATTCTCTTTGCTAGACCCTTGTGCTCTTCCCTGCTCATGTGACCTTCCTCCCATGTAGGCTTCAGCGGTCCCACCATCATTTCTGCTAGTGCAACCTTGAACATCATTACCGTTGGGTCTTTACCTTGCTTCTCCTCATGCACTATCACCCTAACGGTTTGATGATTTCTGAGCTTCTTTTCCTGTTCCACCATGTTCTTGAGATCTTTTGTGTCCCTTGACCTCGAGTCCAGCAAAATAATTGGGAAGCTGCCAGACTGGCAGAATTCAATAAATTCTGGAGGTGTATATTTTGCTTAGAAGCTTCAAATGTCTTATCCAGTAAAGTTGACAGCTTAACAGATTGATCACCGGATACAAGATTTGGTGCATTCATCACAATGGTTTTTGTTTGAAATGATGCAGGTATTACATGATTGAATGAGGAAGCACTATTATCTCTCTTGGGTGAAGTGTAATTCTGAGGTTCCTTCTGGGCCAATGCAAGCTTAAGGCGAGGATCAGAAGGACCTCGACAACATGATGGCTGGTTAGTGCTATAGCCCTTCTGAGGACAACAAAATGCAGAAGCATCACTAGAAAGGGCCGCTTGATTCCATATGTTGGCATCACCAGCATGCATATTAGAAGTACATGCACACAACAATGTAGCACCGGCATGTAGTTGAATAAAGGAATCCTGTAGCATATGATGTTCCTTGTCCAAACTGTTTCTTTCTAGCAGTTGTTCCTTATGAGGAAAATCATCATGTCCATCATATATATCACCAAAAGGGACGTACATACAACCTGAAAAATTAGTGAACTTGCCAACAGTAAAATCATGGCAGAAAGAAGCAGAACGTTTTTCCGCGTCTGCAAGTTTCCTCTTAAGATTGTCATCCTCAGGTGATCTTCCCTCAGGTTGTCTTCCATGTAGATTGGTATATACTTTACAACCAAAGCATCCTGAAGATCTTCTTTCCATTGGGTCATTACTGGCATGTCTGGCAGTAACAGTTCTCATGTAAAGATCCCTTCGATGATAACTACGGAATGGAGGGACAATGCCTTGGGATTCATTCCTCACCATGCACTCTCTGTAATTAACAACATACATAAAAAAATAATTAGTGTTTCTGCATGAACTCCAGAATTCAGAT
This sequence comes from Nymphaea colorata, assembly GCF_008831285.2. Taxonomy (NCBI): domain Eukaryota; kingdom Viridiplantae; phylum Streptophyta; class Magnoliopsida; order Nymphaeales; family Nymphaeaceae; genus Nymphaea; species Nymphaea colorata. The sequence goes on along the minus strand of NC_045138.2, from coordinate 1,474,991 downwards.
TTGCAGGAAAGAAGAAATTAATCCTTAAGATTTGTTTGATTGCCGGACAGATTTAGAATATGCAGCAAAGGAAAGTGGTTCTCAAGGATCTCTTTGATTGCTGGACAGATTTAGAAGTTTCATAGCTTTTGTCAAAAAATAATGAGCCCATGCCTTTCTCCCACACTATACAACAAAAATGAAAAGATTTTGGTGAAAAACATTCCTGCAGGGTCTAATTTTTACTGGGAAAGTTATTTCCTTTCTAATGGATAAATAGTATCAAAGCTTTATGTACTGCTTATCTTTAGAAGCAAGGTTCGGTTTTGTTCTCAAAATTTTTTAGTTGGCATCAGCCTGGAAAATTTTCAGCCAACAATTAAATAACTAGAATTTTCCCATCCCGAATTTTCTTCTTCAGAGAGTGAAACATGCACTTAAAAAGACCTAGAAATAAGAGAAACAAATTTCCAAATCAGTAGTCAAAAGAAAGTCCAAAAAGGTAGAGAACTAGATTTATGGGGTTGGAAATTAAAGCTACAACCTACACAATGAAGTGCAGCCAGTTATTGCAGAACTATTGCCAACTTCACGCCTCCACGCATCTAGACCTGGAGACATTCTCGTACAATAAATTTTATCCCTTGAAGTGTCAACTCCATCTCCATTTCTCTTGACCCTTCGTGTCCCAGTGAACTCTGGTTGCATGTTCGATGTTTCCCTTTCCTAAAGCAAGGGTTCTTGAATTTACTGACATATCCTGAGAAACCTCACAGGTTGAAGCACTAACTAGTACACACCTGATAAATCAAATATTGTGGCACAAAAACAGATACATGAAAAGGAAGGCCAATGAATGTGAAATATTTTTAACATGCTCCCATGAGTGTAGACGATAAAAAAAAAATCATCTACAAAAACAGAACTCTAAGAAGATAATGCACACTAACTCAAAAAGAAAAACATACACAACTCAGCAAGGAACTAAGTTAATTAGTTTTGACATTTCATGAGTAATGGAGTAAATAATAAATATAATCCCACACTGCAGAAAAGGAAAAAAGACAAGTTAACCACATGTAGATGTTATGAACTGAGACGGCCTCCTTGATCATTTTTGAAAAGGTAAGCCCTCTAGAAACATGTTCCATTAGATTCATAGTTACAAATATCGTTTTTGTGTTTAAAACAGAAAATTTTTTCTTGGATATAATACGGCAAGCTTGAAAAAAATGGGAAAAAATCGGTAAATTTTTTAAAAAAATTAAAAATTTTAAAAAATTAGGAAGAATAAAATAAATGAGAAATTAATAAGACAATATAAAAAAATAAGTAGATAAGCAACAATAAAAATTTAAAAATGGAAACAAGTAGTTTGGCATTAAAAAAACGTGAAAAACATTTAAAATGAAAAAAAATAGAGAAAAAAGGGAAACACATATTTTATTCACGTTTTTTTTTCTGTTTTGGCATTTTATTAAAAAAAAACAGTGTTTTTTGCCAATTTATTCGTCTGACTTTTTTTTGTCTGTTTCAACGTGTTTTAAAAAAACACACATTTTTTGTGACTACGATTAGATCTTTATTTATTTCGGTGAAGGCAAGTGATAAGAAAACAAACGTGATTCTGCAATTTGTAGACGAACAATGGATTGGTCAATGACATCAATTTTTTGATATTATATTATAAAAAATTTCTGAGACAATCAGCTCAATCTTTTCAATTGAATCATGTCCCCATTGACATCAATCTTCTAAGGGAAAAGATTAGGTGCCATGATGAGGACAAGACCCTTTATCGATGATCCAGGAGGATCCCTTACTGACATCTCTAACTTTCTACCAAACCTGGCAACTTTCAGCTTTTGACTACTTTAGCTTGTTTGAGAAAATGGGAGGTTGAGACTTGAGAGCCTTTCAGTAAAGCTTGGGTGGCTGAACCACAGAATGACAGAATCTTAGTTCAAGCACTTTTGACTTCAAGAAGGCTAATCAATGGGATTAACAATCCACAGCCATGAGCCAACAGCCACTTCACTACCAATGTGGTGGTACAAGTCCTAGAAAACATCAGGAGTAGCATAACTCACCATGTCAAGTACTTGGGAGCACCAGGGATCCAGAAAATCTGTAGAAATAATTTCTTCCATCCGTGATATTAAGCTCTTGAATGTTTGATTTAAGATTATTTTATTGTATTTAAAGATATGAGGATCAGTTATTGTGCCACATTTGGTCTAAATACAACCCTTGTTTTAAAAATTACAGTTTAGAAAAATCCTTTTCCTTTTAAGTGTAACATGAAAGTATCTTCAATCTGTTGCAATATTAATTCTGCAAAGTTATTGATTCATCCTCAACATATGCTTCTGGTGGACGCACATAATCATATACCAACCAGAAAACAAGACCCTAACTACTAATGGCAGTCTGTTAAAGAACACTTAATAAGGGTAGTGTAAGTAATAAAAAATATTAACTTCCCACTAAGTAGGAAAACCATGTGGTTCTTTTCCCCCAACATGGCACTATATGAAAATCATTGTCCAAGAATAATAAGACATTCAGATAAAAGAACACTATCATGAAAGGACAAAAATCACCTACCAGTTTTTTCAGGCAGTTTATGGAAGAGAACCTTTCCCACATAAAAAAGGGTGCAGCTTCTTCCACTGCGACAGCAAGCACCAATAAAACCAAACCCTCCTTTTTCTTGTTCATGTAACAAGAAGTCAAGAAACAATCTAGCAGTAAGTTGAACAAATTGCCAATGTTAAGCTTACAGGGAAAAAAAAGAAAAGAAGAAGATCAAAGATCAATCTACACTCCCCACTTACCAGTTAGAAGTAAAAGATGAAAATACTTGTTCATGAGGATTCAACAGCAAGAAGAAATACAATCACAAAGAAGACCTTGTTATCACATGAAAGAAACATGGCAATGTATAACCAACACAGTGACACTTAAACATTTGGCAAAGAGGAAACAAATTGTTGACACTCCAAAAGTGCGATTTATAGATATGGATATGTTAAGGAAATACAAGTTTAAAATTTTGATGAAATGTTAGAAACAGACTATTATACAACACAAAATAAAAAATGGAGACGAGATATATGCCTGACCTTGCTACTATCATGTGTAACATACCAAAAGGAATAGAATGTAACCTCATATATGGTGATAATGATATCCACAACGACATCTATAGTTATAATCTAAACCTACACAAATCCTCTTTTCTCAATATCTGACTAGATGTCTAAAAGAACTAATTCACCAAATTGAAGAAACTAACCCAACTTATTTACATTCTAAGTTATGGTCCTCTAAAAAATATTTTCTTTCTCAGAAATCCCAATTCTTATATTTGTGGAAGCCTTACGCCAATTCCTAAATGATTTCACATATTGCTTTCTGTCACTAAGTCACATGGGTGCAGGTACGGGTTGGGGTATGGGTATGCAGTTGAAGGTACACAAAGGAAACTTTAGAAAATGTGGGTATGGGAGCATGGCAGGCTATATACATGATGCCAAAAAAAATTCAAATAAAAGCAACATTTACATAAACAAGTAATATAAATAAAAACATCACACATAGACCAATAACTCTCAAAAACAGAATGAAAACTAAGTTAGGAACAAGCTAAATCAAGTAAAAGAAAGTAGCTTGCATCCGTTTTGATCCAAAAATACCCAAGTTTGTCCAAGTACCTGCTGTGCCATGTTGGTACGGCACACACTACCTTTCACCAACTTTTCTGGGTTTTGGCAACTATTACCTGAATTAAGTGGATATAGAACCATTTAAGTGCTAACAAATTACAGATTGTTGCAAAACAATTTATTTGTATATATAGTTAGACAGTACAGCACACTAGCACAGTCAACCCAGTCAGTTTCCCACTTAAATGTTTTTACATGCTAAGAGAATACATGAGTGGGTTTTTTGCCCTTTTTGACTTACTTGTGATTCTTAGTTGGCTGTTTATATATGAGACACTGTTTACAAACTTTATTCAACATTCACAGGGACTCTATGAGATGGTACACTGTAAATCAGTTAAACATGAACCAGCTCTAGGTTATACTATCACTAGTATTGTGTATTTCAACATAATTTTTGTATAGTCACTTGATTCAAGTACCAAATTAAGAGCATACATAAGCTAGATAAAGAGACCTAGGATGTAAAATATAAGAGGATTAACTGACTTAGCATAGTGGGATTATTTTATGAATTCGAAACTGCTCAAAAGGCATATGGTTAGATATGTAGTTTATTCGGATTATTTTATGAATTAAAGATACTCATATGACGTGGCCGGGTACGTGTCCTTATCTAGATAACAATGAACTTTTGGCAATTTTTGTTACAAAATTATACCATTTCTTTCTGGGGCCAAAGTTGGTTTCATGACATGTTCAAGCAAATTTTCTCAAAGAGCACACCAGTATATTTGTGGGAAATATATTGTGGTTATGAACCATGATATAATGATTGTGTAGACCTGCTTTGCCTAGGTCTGGTTGCCAATATGGAAACAAAGATATGCTTATGGCTTCATCCGAGTCTTAATCAGTATTCCTTTTTTTCCTACTCCAACAATTTTAGAAATATTAAAACTACTGCTGTGCTGCATCAATAGGTTGTTATTACCAATTGATAAATTTGTAAAAGGAAAAGACTAAAGAAATGTTCTGAGTGCTGAAAATATGTTTTATAAATGTCTCTTTGTATCACCCTTAGTTTGGGCTGGGTCATCACAGTCCCAAGTTGGTACACTTAAATCCGGCTTAATAGCCCTTCCTTCTTAGTCAGTTTTGTGGTTGGACCTACAGTTTATAAAAGCACATATTGTAACTTTCCTCTTTGTGTCAAGATCGTATAAACCATGTCCAGCACCAAAGTGCTTTCACATTGGCATCGTCACAAGGCATGATCTTCTGAAAATGCTTATTATTTTGAAGACTTTATGTTTTCAATATCACATCACCTTCTACACTAACGACACATCCCCAAACTGACTGAAGTGTCTGACATGGCAGATCCTAAACCGCCTCACAGCCTATTATGTTTCATGCCTTAAAAAGTCTAGGAACAAAGCCAACTGGTAGTAGCGCATCCGGCTTTATAAAACCTTTAACTTTTTCCCAAGATCATTTATGCATGACTATTCTTAACTCGTAAGTCTTCTTAAAAATGTAATGCACAGGATATTACATTTACAATCAGGATAACATGTCAGTGTTATTTCAGAATACTGTCAACATGTTATAGGTATCATACATTGGTAGATCCAGAATATGGAAAAAAGGGACACCTTTCTATAAGAAAGACTTCCCAAGCCAAACATAGATTTAAGATCAAGGCTCAAGCGTAGTATCCAAAGAAATATAGAGACTGAAGAACAAGAAAAGCCAAAGAAGACCAACATTAGTTTCCTATCTCTGCCATTGCTTTACTTAGAAAACCAAAAAAGAACCAATAAAGAAAAAGGTAAACTAATGATAACACCAATTCACTTATTAAACTTCAATAACAATAAATATCTGTGGACAGGAAAATCGAAGTACTTGATCATGGGACATCTTTTTAACTAGACGGAAAATCCCCATAACTAACTCCACATTGGCAGGTCATTGGTTGATAAGACCAAAGATTTTCCCTGCATATTAGGGATACGCCCAGACATTGACTATTAATCTTTGATACAAGATAAATATTTTTCTCTGCATCTGTAGCAAGAAAAAGAAATCTTACAAACACTTTCTTTCCTCATCGGAGAATGAAAGCCCTCAAAAGTCACTGAATGTGTGGTTGTCTCCTGAGAACTTTCTCACCACAAAATTGAAGCAAATAGGGTCAAATCCACTCGCTTCCTTGTACGAAACTCTCAACAGAATACATGTCAACATTTTTGGACTCAATCTGACTGCTCCAAGGAACCCTACTTGAAACGTTTGCTCCAGGCCCAAAATTTTCATACTCCCCATAGTATAGTGTCTTCAGCGCAAAATCGCCCTTCCATGGCATCCACCCTTCTGGCTGTATGAGAGCCTCCAAGCAACAACTCAAGAACACCGTTCGTGAATACTCCTTCCATGGTCGGCCAAGATAGTTCCGATGAATCAATGGTTTTGAGTAGAAGTAGTCCATGTACTCATGTGTGCCATTTATCACACAATCCTTGAATACGAACCCAGTAGATTGAGATGGATCAGTTCGACCATGGGCAGTGACAGCATTCCTCTCACCCTTCACATGAGACAACCGTCGAGAGGCAATGAGAATCGTACAATTATGGAAGACTGCAGCTGAGTTTCCAAAGATGAAGTCTATGGTGCCTTGAATGCGACATGACCTATAGAACTGACGTAGTGCGTGAGCATATAAAGTGTCTTGGTGGCCAAGGAACTCACAGTTCTCGAGCAGAGAGAAGTCACTATCTGATCGAAATGCCACAGCTTGGTGGCTATCAGATCCAGCAGCATTCACAAATGTGATTCCGTTAGCCATGAAGCCATCCCCATTAACTCCTGTAGGACAAAGGATTTTCATCACCAAGGTATTATATACATATATAGACACTCACTACGTGAAATTGGGCTTTAAATCAAGATGAGACAGTCCATATCCAGGTGACTTCGAAATCATATCCAACAAGGGCCGCAAAGGCCAGACAAGAACCGGTAATCTGCTCCCAATATAGATTAAATCTACACAATGGAATACAGAGAATTCAGACCCCCACTTGTGTACCTTTTCAATAGTTCAGATATGTGTCGAAAGAGGACTTCCTTCTCTATCAAGAACATGAAACCAAACCCACCCGTATAATTCGAAGGACATACAGACTATAAATTTACATGAAGATGCACAATAAAGCCAACCAGGTTGAGTGATCAAGCAACGCAATATCACAAAAACTCTCACCATATAGGTCGGAGAGGATTGTGGTTGAATGAGAACAATGTTGCACTTTGAAATTCTATAGAAAATCTCTTAACGTTCAATGATCTGTCCAATGACTTGAACATAGTCTTACATTCAGAAAAGAAGAAACCAAGAAATGGTGGCTATATATACTTGAACCAATTACTTCATTTGATTCATGGTCTTGTTGGGCACCGTGATGAATTGAGACACTTTAAATTAATTATGAGTTGTTTCTCTAAGATTATTTTCTGAAAATGAAAAAAAATATATTTTGATTTTAAAAACAATTTAAATTAGTTGAACGGCCCATAATCCGTTCATAATTTATATCATTTCCAAATTTACTTAATGTAACATTTTATAGCTGTTTGTCCTGACCCAATCAACCATTTTTTTAAAGTGAAAAATTAACTATATTCTGGAAAAAGGATATAACATGATATTGTATTAGTCATGAATCAAATTTATCGGAGTAATTCTTACTTTCATTAAATTATACGTATTATAAATAACATAAATTAACATGATTTGTCCTTAACCTATTAAATATGGGCATTCCAGTCAATAAGAAGCAAAGAACCGGGACGAGATTGTGAGACGTACCGACCGTGGCGGTGTTGTAGGTGGAGACGCCGACCATCTGGACATTGAGAGAACCGGTAATGACAGTCTTGCCCATGCCATCCCCCAAAAAGACCACGTTCCGCTTCGCCGCCGGCACCTTCACTATCTCCTCGTACACCCCTTCCTTTATTCTAATGACGAAAGGTTTCGAACCGCTCTCTGGGGCCGAGTCGACCGCCTCTTGTACCGAACCGAGACATCCTTCGGCCGGGTCCTTACAGACCACCACGTCGGGCTGCAGCCCGTCGAAACCGCGCCGAAACCGAACCGGACGCACGGAACGCTTCCAGGGGCGGGGCTCGGCGTCCAGCCCGTCTCGCTCGGTCTGCGGCGGCCGCCACGAGCCGGTGTCTCCTCCGAACCGGTCGAGCGCGAAGGCCATGGCGAGGGCGTTGCTGGTGAGGACCATCAGCGAGTCCAGGAAGGTCATGGCGGCGCCAATCCGATCCGTGGTGTTGACGTACTTCAGAGCTGACCAGCAGTCATACTGATAGGTCAAGCCCGCGCTAAGCCAGGCCCGGGCGTCCTTCACCCTCGTCCCGATCGTTTCCGAGTCGGAAGACATCTCGAGGCGGTAAGCGGAGAGGCCGAGGAACTCGACGCAGTTGCGGGCGGCGTTGGTCAATTTTGGGTCCCCGCCGGCGGAGGCGAGGATCGAATCCGCCGTCGATCGGGCGGTCCGCAGGGAGGCGGCAGCAGCGTCGATGGCCAACCGTATGAGGTCAGCGGGGGTAGGGTGAGGGTCCGGCGGCGCACGACTGAGGGTCCGTTCACAGGCATCGGGGAAACGGGTGGCGGAGCAGGCCTGGCGAATGGAGGAAGAGGGGAGGACAGTGGAGGCGGTGATGGGGACTTCTCGGTGGCCGGTCCGGCGATCGGATGGCAAGGATGGAGGAGATGAGGGCGGGGTAGGGACGGAAGGAGGGAAGGAGAGGGAAGAGCAGGAGAGAAGAAGGAAGAGGACGGCCGGAATGGCGGCAATGGAGAGGCAGAGGGTAGAAGGAAGCGGAGTTCTTGGCCCTCTGAGAGGCCTCCTCAGCATCTTCCTTGATCTCCACCAATGAGTTGCAGAGACGCTCACTCTCCCCTCGTCTCCCTCTCTCCACTGTGACCATTTATGAAACGTCTCGGATTTCAGATCCCAACCGCTTTGTTATTAGATCTTATCAATAATTAGATTTGTGTTGAAAAACGATTATGTTGTTGAGATTTGTACATTTTACGGGCTAAATTTTTGAAGCCTTTTTATAGATTTAGCTCTGAAAATATGCATAAAAATAATTTTAAAAAACATACAATGCTTGTACAAAATTAGTTTATATCAAAAATCATTAATTTGTAAAACTTTCTTGACATGTATGAAGTTAAAAGCAGCTATGTTAACATCAGCATCGGTTAATATAAAGCTTGCATCGGTTTAATTGAAAATTCTTGTGAACAGGCCTTAGTTATGAAATTTTAAAAAGCATCAATATGCAAACAAAAAAATTACCTTAAAATATCAATATGAAAATGAGCTTTTTTTGTTTTTTTTTTTTGTTAACCGTGTAGGCAATTGCCACACAGTTCCCACATCTGCTTTTGCCCCTTGTTCTGGTCAAAACATTGGAGCAATAGTCATTGATGAACAAAATTGTGAAATATATAGCCAATGGGGATAGGTGGATTCAGTTTTGCAATAGCACTAATGGAAGGTTAATTAATTTGAAGCCCCGGTGATAATGTTATATGTTGGACTCATAACTAGTAGGGCTGCACATAAGCCAAGTCTAGCTCAAGTTGGGCCAGCTCAAGCTCGAGTCAAACTCAAGCTTGAACTGGAATCAAGCTTGTTCTATCTTGCTTGACTCGACGATACAACATCAAGCTCGAGTTCAACTCCTTTAACTCATTTATGTCAAACGTCTAGTTTTAACTCATTAAGTTGCTACTCATTTTAACCATTGTTGTTATAATTCAACATTCATTATGTAGTCAAGCAGAGTCGAGTTCTTATAGCTTGAACTCGAATCGTATAACATTTTGAACATATATTTGACCTCGAATTAGATCCTGTTTATAAACGAGTTGAGCGAATTCGAGTCAAACTCGAACTGGCTCGACTTTTTGTGCAGCCCTAAAACTGACCCAATTGAAGAAAGACATCAATAGTGGGAGCACATTTTGGCTAGGGAACTAAGATGAAATGGCCGAAATTGATAAAGAATTTCAAGTCTATACGGCATGCTTGCTAGTTTGTTTACCATACTTCAAAGATTAGGATTTTCCTTAGCCTCTGTAATGCAACATAATACCATCAACATGTCCTGCTTACATGCTCATAGTCTTTGAAGCTTTGGAGATTCATGTCTTCCAAGTTTGGGATCTTTTTTACTGTTAGAAGCAGGGGTGAAGCCAGAAATTTTTATGAGGGAGGTCGAATTAAAGTTTCTAAATTCTGATTATGATCCAAATATCAATTTTCAAAATTTTTATATAAAACAAATGATTTTTTAAAAAATTTACATGTAATTTTTTTTTTTTAAAGTTGTCCTCCTTACAAGCTCATAGTCTTTTGAAGCTTTGGAAATTCATATCTTCCAAGTTTGTATCTTTTTTGCAGCTAGAAGCAGGGGTGAAAGTCAGAAATTTTTTATGAGGGGGTCAAATTAAACTTTTTAAATTTTGACTATGATCGAAATATCATTTTTCAAAATTTTTATATAAAACAAATACATTTTTTTAAAATTTACATTTTTTTTTTGAAAAAAAAAAGTTGAGGTGGGGCGAGAGCCCGTGTGAACCCTACCTTGGCCCGTAGAAGGGATTTAAGATCATCTTGATTTTGTGGTTTAGAAGGAAACTCTGGTGTAAAGAGTTTTTCTGAGACCTATGTTTCGATGTAATTGTGTGGCATATTATGACATAATAATCTTTCATTATCATATTCTAAAGTTGGGGAGTTGACAGAATCGATCATTTGTTAGTCCTTACTATGACATGTTCCTGAAAATCTAAGTTCAAAATATTTTCTATTTTTTTTTCCTTGTCTTCTTGTTTTTTTTAAGCATAGTAACAAAAGTTTAGAAAAATATATATATTAAGCTAAGAAACAATCTAAAATTTACATACATTTATATATATATATATATATATAATAAATATATTATATATATAACACCTGGCTGCACCCTCACATCCAAATTTTTTGAGATACATCACACCGTCACCTGCATCCGCACCCACACGGGTACCTGCACTCATGTGACCTAGCGCAGGAGTTATCACGCGGCTACTCTGGTGGATAGTTAGAGGGCTAGCTCAGCCTTCTGCTCAGCGAGATTTGCTCCAGCAGGTGGGCGAGCACAAGCTGCAAGTTTTGACACTAAGCTTTCTCAGGTGAAACGTGATGAAGTTTTCACTTAAATTTCCTTGGTTTAAGATCATGTCCAACATTCAATGTGATGAGTTATGGGGGAGAATTATCATGATGTGGAATCCTCTGGACATCAGTGTGTTAGCATCCTCTTTGTCTGTATTCTTCATCCAGATTTCTATCTGTTTTATGGAGACTCAAATGATCTGAGTTATGGGAGAGAATTATCATGATATGGAATCCTCTGGACATCAGTGTGTTAGCATCCTCTTTGTCTGTAATCTTCATCTAGATTTCTATCTGTTCTATTGAGACTCAAATGATCTGAGTTATGGGAGAGAATTATCATAAGGTGGAATCCTCTGGACGTCAGTGTGTTAGCATCCTCTTTGTCTATATTCTTCATCCAGATTTCTATCTGTTCTATTGAGACTCAAATAATCTGAGTTATGGGAGAGAATTATCGTGAGGTGGAATCCTCTGGACGTCAATGTGTTAGCATCCTCTCTTTGTCTGTGTTCTTCATTCAGCTTTCTATCTGTTCTATTGAGACTCAAAGGATCTGAGTTATGGGAGAGGTGGAATCCTGTGGACGTCAGTGTGTTAGCATCCGCTTTGTCTGTGTTCTTCATCCAGCTTTCTATCTGTTGTATTGAGACTCAAAGGATCAGTGATGTGGTGGCAGTGTACTTGAATACTGATTATAGAGTGAGAGTTCGACAATTTTTCGAATTGCCTATTGTGATGACTAATATATATAGTTCATCATTTTTCTCTGTGCTGGTGATTTTAATGCTGTGAAAGGCGCCTTTGAAAAGAACAGGTAGATCTCCTGCGCTAGCGGCCTGCCCACGCTTTTGCTATCTAATAATCTTTTGTCTGATAACTTACAATGTCCCACATTTGTAGTTGTCATTTTGTCAACTAATGTCTGCTTGGTCTGCACTTAGTTTAGTCTCGTAAAAAGCATTTCACATTCGCATTTGCTCACTGCATTTTAGTCTTCAAACTTTCTGCATTTGGTTGCTGATCATATTAACCTTCTCCATTGCTGTTGTGCTGCGTTTCTGTAATCGCTTTCACACTGTTGGGGCCTTGATGGGCCATCAAGGTTTCCTAGAATCAGTGCAACTTTCTATGCCTGGATTCGTCCTTGAAATTCACTTATGTCTGAGCAAAAAGGTTTATGATTTCTACAAAACAGAGATGAATGGTAAACAATCTGATCTCTTTTGATTAGTGCAGAAGACTAGGCAAAAGAAGAGATAGGACTACCTAAATATGACCGACTCTTTCATTCTTTAATGGAAGCAGTGGGGTTTTTTCTCACCTTCAGCAGCGTATAGATGAGTTTAGGCAACCCACAGGAGCCATGCAAAAGGCCAATGAACTGAACATGGTAAAGAACTTTGAGGGGGAGAGGAAGGTCCGTCATGAGTTGAATAAACTTCTGGCTTTGGAAGAGGCCTACTGGAGACAAAAGGTCTCACATCAAAGGGCTCAAGGAAGGAGATTTGAACACTGAAATCTTCAACGAGAGAGATCGAAAAACAAAATCCAAAGAATTCAAAGTAGGGGACAGGATGGTGGGGGATCCGGCTCTTGTCCACGAGGAGTGTGCTTGATTCTTCCTTGATTTACATTTAATTTCTTGAGGAAGGTCAAATTAAAGTTTTTAAATTTTGACTAAGACCGAAATATCATTTTTTAAGGCCTATTGTGACGCAAGATTTTCATGAAGAAGGTCAAATTAAAGTTTCTAAATTTTGACTAAGGCCGAAATATCATTTTTCAAGCCTATTGTGACGCAAGGAGAAAACTTGGGGCCGCTTAATAGAATAAAGAACTATTAAGATTGCTTGGGCAATTCTTGAGTCTAACAGGGACTCAGCTCTTGGCCCAGATGGATTCCCTAATGCTTTCTTCCAAGATTATTGGCTGCTGCACAAGGATGATATGAGCATGGCTATTGGTGACTTATTTGAGGGTAGGGCTGCGGTAAAGGAATGGTTTTTTATCAACGGGGATTGGGACTAGGGATGTCAACGGATCAGATATATTTTTAATTACATCTGTTTTTTCGAATATTCATATATTCAGATTCAAATTCGAATAAAGAAAAGTCATATTTGAACCAAATCCAAATCCAAATTTTGAACTGGATTTTGCCAATTTTCAAATTTTAATAACATTAGATACATGATATTTATCTAAAATGAATACGATCCAAATCCGTATCTGAATCCGATCAGATATTTATGTATATCTGAATCTGATCAGATCGGATGTCATTTACTAAATCTGAATCCGATTCGATTTCTTAATAGGATATTAAATTTTTTTTTATATCCGATTTTTTTTTATTGGATCGGTCGAATATCTTATTCAAATTGGATATATTGACATCCCTAATTGGGAACCTTTACAGGAACCAAACAACTTGTAAAGTTGCCTTACGCCCTGTTTGGATGGAGGGAAAGGAAACGAAAGAACAATTAATCGTTTGTTTGGTTGATTAATTAAGAAGATGTAAAAAAAAATAAAAGTAAAAAACTTGTTTTCAGTTAAACCAATTCCTAGTTTTTTTTTTCAGTTTCCCTTATCTATCATGAGAAAAACCACCAGAAAAATAAATCTCTTCGATGACTTTGTATTTACAAGAGGCATGGAAGTCCTAACACTTAGATAAATGATTTAATTACAAAATTTTTTGATTTCAGAGTTTATTTGAATTCTTGATCAAGCTAGATCAACATAGAGATCCAAATGCAAAAAATTAAAAAAAAAAAGAAAGACAGGAGAGGAAGTCGATGTAAGGTTAATAATGGAATAAACAGTGAATCAGGCCAAGTACAAAGAGATTCAGAAAAGCAACAGAAGATCCGAACCAATAATATACTGGATTCCGTGTTTTAAGTTTGTGAAATTTCCTTTTCGGGGCCGACCTTTTGCCTATTTCAAGAAAAGCTGTACTTCCTTCACTGGAAAAACAAATAGTTAGGTTTGCCGAAATGGTGAGGATGCAATCTAACGACGTAATAATAAATTTTAGGCCCTTATTTGCCATTTTCCTTAAAAAATGTAGCCTTTAAGAACATAAGAATTTTTTCTTTAATTAGAGAAAAAAAAATAGGTCAAATTTGAAGATTTATCTTTAACTAACATCACAATCTAGAAAGTAACAATGGATTCCAGGTGTCTCCACCACCAAGTAACTATCACCTTGTGCCAAATTTAGACTAATCTTCAAACATTTTCATAATTTTATAATTTTTTTATGTTTTTTGTCACTTATTTTTTTTAAATTAAAATTTTTTAGTATTTTTGGCTAATTTACATCTAATTCAGCTGAATTAAACGTAGATCGGAAAACTTGATGATGCAATCTTTCTTAACCTTTATTAACAATTTCTTTTTTTTTTTTGTAGTTACATAATCTGAAAAATATCAGCTTCATTACATTTTTTCTGATCATCTAAAATAAATTAATTCAACATTAAATGTGCAATAATAAGAAGGAAGTTTGGGGGTCACTTTTGTTGTATCCATTCCATGCAAGAGTACAAGTAGCCCTTGCTCCATTTGTTGTTTCTCTGCCTCCTGTTTTTGAGCCACTGGTTTTGCTCATACCAACCTGGTTTGGCCTTTTCTTGTACTGCCCAAGATAGAGAATCACTTTCTTCCTCTCTCTCTCTCTCTTAGATTTTTATTTATTTATTATTATTTTTAAAGATTTTATCTTCTTCTTCTTTCCAGAAAAGAAGAAATTAAAATGACTGTCAGACAACTTCAGGAAGAAGAGATTATTTTTTTTTTTTGTTGCAGCAAACTAAGACAAGCATATCAATCTAAAGGTTTAGCAAGTACTAGGGAGAGGTTGGAGTAGAGACAGTGGCAGAGCCATTTTTTTAATAAGAATATTCAACTTGCTTAAGAAGAAAGAGGGCCAAAATCAATTTTCAAAACTTGCTCGTGGTGCATTTGAAATTTTTAAGAATTGGGTTGGCATTAGAGGGAGTCAAGGTAGGGCCCGCATGGGCTTTGGCCTCACGTAAAAAAAAAAAACAAAAAATTTCACTTGTTCTTTATAAAAAATTTGAAAAATGATATTTAAGCCCTAATCAAAGTTTAGAAACTTTAATTTAGCGTGGCTCATGAAAAATTCTGGCTCTGCCCTTGCAGTGACGTACATTAAGGAAACTTACCAAAAAAAAATGAGGTGATAACAATTCATTTTCAAGGGGGCTAGAATAAAATATGCATTTCAAAGCATTGGCTTGGATTTTTTAACTTTTTGAAAATTTATGGGGGAGTATGAAGCTCCTTGGTTTCTGGGGCAAGTAAGAGAGGTTCAAACCCAAAGTTTTATATGAAAAATGTTGAGGAGATGCACTCCAAAACCATGATTTTGGTATGGCTGTACACTATCTAAGTCAAGCTCGAGATCAACTCAACTCGTATTTTGCTCAGCTCTAGCTCGGCTCATTAGACTGAATTGCGGCTTGAGCTTATTTACGAACTATATATATATTATATATATATAAAACCTAGTTTTAGCAACCTTATTTAAATTTGCTCGAGTGTAGTTCATGTAATTGGGTTCGACTGACGTGTAAGCTCAAGATTTTTAGTTTAGTGCAAGGTTAAACGGGTTGAGTTTGAGTTGGGATAACTCGTTGTACCGCCCTAGTTTTTGGAGTGTCCAAAAATGAATGGAAAATTTAATTCCCCTAACCCAAAGTTATTTACAAAACCAGGTTTTGGTAAAACTGTTGTTTTTCTCAAACTCAGTTATGAAGACATCCAAACACTCCAAAAAGCCTTGTTTGAAGGCAAAACTTTGTATTGCTTCCATTTGAAATGTAGTCATTCTCAAACCAAAAGAAGGGTCGGTTTAGATGACATTTTTTCAAAACTGGATTCTTCATAAACCCAGTTTCAACCATCGTCCAACCAAAGGTGGAGTCAGAAATTTTTCATGAGGGGGTCAAATTAAAGTTTCTAAATATCATTTTGTAATTTTTTAATGTAGGATAAGTGAAATTTTTTAAAATTTACATGTAAATTTATTCTTTTTTTTAAGTGGGGCCAGGGTCCATGCGGGCTTCCCTTGGCTCCACCCCTGCGCCCAACCACGCCTAGATTTATTCTTAAGCATATATAAAAACTGGAATATTAATTCATTTTTATGGTTGCATTTGATTTCAATCCAACCTCTAATGATTTGTAACTACTAGATGTTTAAAATCTATCTAGAAGGAATCATTACTTTAAAAACTCTATTGCTCTAATTGTTGCAAAAAAAATGTTTTCTATGAAGTTGATAAGGAACGATTATGAAATATCGGTTGTTGGAAGGTTAGATTTAGCATTATTGAAAAAGCTGGCAACGGTCGAAAGTTAACATGAAGATGACAAAATTTGCTCTTGTAACGTTCGAAAGAGGTAAAATCAATTTGCATGTGGTGTCGAAAGCGACAATTATCCGCCGTTTTTTCCTTCAAAATTTTATGAAAAATATTTGAGAATTTTTCTCTCCAAAAAGTAGTTTTTTAGACCCTGATGTTTTGTTTTTATATGTTCTGGATTAAATAAAAAAACAAATATATTTAAAAAATATATTTTTAAATTATAGGTCACACTCCAGAAATCAGTCAGTTCCACAATTATTTTACTATATATATATATATATAATTCATTCCACTCTCCTTTTACAACATACATTCATATTTGTGTATCACTGCATGCGCATGTGTGTGGAAGGAAACCACCTGTTGAAAACCATTGAACGACCTTGATAGGATGGAATTCCTCCAACCCAATAGCTTAACCAAAAAATTTTTTATGATGGAAGCCGAATTAAAGTTTGTAAATTTTGATTAGGGCCGAAATATCATTTTTTAAAATTTTTTATATAAAACAAATGAAATTTATTAAAATTTACATGTAAATAAAAAAAACTTTTTGAGGTGGGGCCAAGGCCCATACAGACCATACCTTGGCTCTGCTCCTACTCTAACCCAACTGATTGCGCTACTCATCAGTTGATATATATATATATAAAGAGAGAAAGAGAGACTATGCGAAGACAATTAGTACATCTGCGAACAACTATCAAGTGCTAATAATTGTCTTAGTAAGTAGAAAGCTGGCAAGCACCTTGTCCAATGGAGTCACTTTTAAGATCATGAAAGAAAAATATTTATCTCAAATTTATCCTTTTTTTTACATAAGGTACAGATTTTGGCAGTGGCAAATCCGGGGTATTTTTGAGGGGCAGAATGGTCCAAAGATTAATTGTCACATGAACGGGTTTTTTCAAAGTTTTTATGGGGGGATAAAATAGATACACGAAACTTAGTAACTAATACTTTTACTTTTCAGGTGAACTAAAGTGGCTTGAAAAATGGACCGTCCACCCTTTCCTCTGTGCTGAGCTGAGAGTTCATGGTGGTTTTAGGGACCTGCGTGGACTATAGTACACCCATCAACTAAATTGTAACACTGCTATCATTTATAGTTTATAGGAATAACACCAATAAAAATCGAACTTACTCTCACCAGCCTGCCTACCCAATAGGCTACGCTATGCCCTAATATTCTGACCTTTAAAGTCTACATTTTAACGTGAGAAAACTACACAATATATGAGATGGTCACTTTTAATAGCTAGCACTCCAACCCCCCAAGCCTATTGTTTCTAACTAGGCCTGAGCCGGCCGGGCCGGACTGTTGTTTAAAACATAAAACTTAGTTGGTCGGACAGTGTTGTCAATTCAATTCTTATAGACACTACTCATCTACATTACAAAAAATGACATTACTACTCTCAATTTTAGAAAATAAACCGTAAATTCACTTAAATCCCGACACAACTCTGGACCTTAAAAGCTAGGAGGAGAACCATAAATTCACTTAAATCCCGACACTACACAGTTCTAAACCTCAAAATCTAGGAGGAGAACATGACATGAGCTTCGAAGGACTTCGGCAATGGAGTGAACGGACACGAACTCTGAACCTCAAAAGCTAGGAGGAGAGCTTCGAAGGACTTCGGCAATGAGGTGAACAGACACGACACAGCTCTTAGGGTGAATGGACACGACACAGCTCTGAACCTCAAAAGCTAGGAGGAGAGCATGACTTGAGCTTCGAAGGACTTGGGCAATGGGGTGAACGGGATCTTAATGAAGCAGTAGCAGTCGAGCAGTAGAGTTCATTCCGCGCTCATCAGAATGTATTGAGACCTAAACGTCTTTTAGCGACACAACACTTGGTAGCTAATAATCTACCTACCATTGGGGCCTATACTTTTTTTTTAGCACAAAAAGTGGTGCCCATCAAATTTGAACTTCAACCACTTACTTTATCAATGACAAGTTTCACTTCCAAGACAAATCTGTCAGTTTGTCCTTTTTAACTGTAGCGCCTTGCCATACATTAAATTATCTTTTGTAAAAGATACATATGCACAAGGGAAAATTCTTGTTGCATTGTTATTTTAGTCGTTTTCTTCTTCTTCAAAATATGACTTAATGTCACAACAAAATTTCTTACTAAGAAATTTAATTTGAAGGAGTTATCCATAAGCTTCAAGGATAAATTCGTATTACGGTTTTTCAAAAAAAAAAATCAAATTAAATGGTAGCCATAATGGTTTGATTGATAAAGAAAGCTGCTCAACCAGGTGGCTATCATCATCTATACAACATTTTGACATGACCTTCCATGCAAAGGAAGGTTGACAATAACTTTGGCTGATGAAAAAAGAAAAGACCCTCCAACAGAAAAAAAACAAAGGGAAAAAAAAGAATAAAAAACTGTAGCCACAGAAGCTTTAGGGCAAAACTTGCACTGTTGGGTGGAGTTTTAGAGAGAGAAACAGCAGCTACACAGTGATCAAGCAACTGGTGGGCATCTCAAGCTTGAGAATTCCTTAGACAGGCCTGCCTCTTGAAAACCCATCTGCCTTTTTCTAGGCATCAGCTTTGGAGGCACCCAACTGCTAATTTTGGGAGGAGTCCTGTCAAAATTTTCTCTGCTGAAGATGGGGATGGCCACTGTGGTGAGCCTCTGACATGAGGATGACCACTTGGACTGCAGGTAGCAGGCCTTTCTCCATGGTGGTATGTGGAGGCCACTCTCAGTGAGTGACTTCTTTGCAGCAGAGCAGGCTAGAGAGATGACTTTGTTAAGTTTCTGCTCAGTACCAACAAACACTGAAGGAAGGTTGTTGTATAGCTGGGTGTAGGCTGTAGTTGGCCTTGCAATCTCGAATTGGGACCTAAAGTCTATGTCAACTATCAACCTCTCTGGATGCTGTGCCTCATTCACCCACACAATGTCTATGTATTCATAATCACCTGCAGAAGAGAGAAAAAAAGAGGGAGAGATGTCAGAAATTCTGCAACTGAGACTATAGATGCACTTATATTGAACTAATGATAAGAATCTCTGCTGCACAGTATCAGACTTTTGGAAAAAGCAAAAGTGAAAAGGGAAAACTGTCAGTAGTGCCGTACTGGTAAAGAGGGAATCAGAGGTTTATTACTGTAAGGGATAAGAGAGTGATGAAACGGATTATTACTGCACCAAAGGCTCAGAGACTGATTCTATACAGAGAGTAAAGATCTAACATGATAAGGCACTCTAAACAGTGAAAACAAAGGAAGAAGAAGAAGAACCGGCCATGAATCCAAGGCAAGGGAACCAAGAGGCGGACTAAACTAACTTTCCATGATCTGCTAAAGCTCAGAAGAAAAGGTTGAAAGCGCTAAGTGCAGAGGAGAACGTTGTCTTGATTAAAGAGGAAAAAGAGAAAAGACCAGGAAGATCAAACTTGACGTATCCAGGAATACCAAAAATAATCAAACATCTTCAATGAAAATTCAAGAGACTGACATGAACACCCAAAATTAAGCAGTGAAATATTACCTCCAGGACAACCTGTGGAACAAACCCATGATGATCTGCACAAGGAAACATCATAGCCCTCCATCCTCATCCTCAGAACCAGACCTTTCTTCTGACTGTATCTTCCTTCACCACCACAGTACCTCAAATGCCTCATCACACTCTCATACGCATCTTTCTCTGCCTTTGTACTGGAGCCAATGATCCTCTGAAACCAACACCCAAGGAAAATTAGCAGAGGAGACAGAGGCAAAAACCAGAGCACAGTCCTGTATAACCAGACTCCAACCAAGGAAGAGACGGAAGAGAAGAAAGAACAATAACTTGCTTCTAGGCACATGAGAGAAGGGAAGAACAATAAGATGAAAATTCTTAAAGTTGATTTTTTTTTTTTTATGACCTTGAGAATCAGGGATGTCTCATCTTCTGGATGGCAGGAGTCTGCACTTGGAGAGGAGATGTGGACTGCTTCTGATTCAAGAAAGTCGTCGACCAGTTTACAGAGCCTCTCTTCTTCTTCTTCTTCTTCTTCTTCTTCTTCTTCTTCTTCCTCCTCCTTTCCTTCTTTCTGTTCCCCTCCCCTCATTTCTCCTTCTTTCTCTCGTCCTCTATCTCTTCCTCTTGCTGTTAGATAAAGAATATCCGTTCTGCTGATGGGTTTTACTCTTTCATGGTGGTGCGTAGACAGCCACAGACTATGCCACGAAGATCTTTTTCCCTCTCTACCTCTCTAGTTTTCCATACCAACGAGCACGCATCTACAGCTTATACCCAACAGATGTATACCTCTGATGGCGTGTCATTGGACTACTGCAACTCTCTCTCTCTCTCTCGGTGAAGTTGGCAAATAGTCGTTTAAATGATTCAAATGATCCGTGTATATATACTGCAAAGTATACAGAATATACTGCCAATTATTGTACCTCCCCACATGGAAAGTTTAGTTTAGTTTTTTTTTTAAATACCTACCCATCAAAAGTTATCTTCTAACTCAGATTCAGTATCAGTTAAATCGAAGGAAAGAAGATGGTAGTATTTTCCCGTTTTCCCTGTGAAATTTGAAAAATCATTCCCCTTTAGCTGGTAAATCACATATGACAAGCCCAATAAATTCCTCCAAAATGCTGATGTTAACTTCTCCACTAATGGGCAGCTTTCAGAAACCTTATGAGAAGTTTCAGAGAAATGAATCTAAAACTAGACCACAACTCTCCCTCTCCCTGTCTCCTTCGTGTTGCTTTCCTCCACATCCACGCACCCTCGTCTTTGAACGCGTGTTGGGTACTTGTCCCTCAGTTTTTTAGCCTCGATTTTCTGGATTTATCCCATACTTTGCATGGAGTTTAGTGCAAGAAAGCAGAAGATTTCAGTCGAATATTCTTGGGAATATACAAGTTTGTCCCTTTGTGTGCAATCTTCGCTTTTCAACCTCTCTGTAAAGAGAAAACGAATTTCTTTTCTCTTCTGCATTTTTTTTACTGCTCCTTGCGCCACAGAGAGTCTGTAATCGTGACTCTTCGGCACGTGTTGAAGTCGTGATATATTTTAACCGACTGCAAAAAAGACCCACCAACTAGACTGGACAGTATGAAGATGAGTTCAGAACTGTTCGGAGTAGAACTTGCTCAAAGATTTATCAGATAATGACAAGTTACAGAGGGTGAGATCTGCGTGTTTTCTTTTATTATTATTCAAAAAATAGAAAATTTGGATATATACTTAAAATTAACAATAGCAAAAAATACCCTTAGTGAAAAAAAAAAGTACCCTTCACTTCTTCATATTATTAAAAACATATCTATTTTTTTATAATTAACACAAAATAAATTTGTTTTTATTAAACTCTATATTAATATTAATTTAAGTTGGGTAAGAGTACCCTTAACTTTTTCATATTATTAAAAACGTATCTAAGTGTGTGTAATTAACGGAACAAATTTGTGCTGATTAAACTCTAGATTATTACTCTCTAAATTGGGTAAAAGTACCCTTAACTTCTCATATTATTAAAAACATATCTAAGTTGTGCGTAATTAAACGCAATAAATTTGTGTTGATTAAACTCCAGATTATTACTATTCTAAGTTGGTTAAAAATACCCTTACCTTTTTCATATTATTAAAAAACATATCTAAGTTGTGTGTAATTAACAGAAAATAAATTCGTGTCGATTAAACTCTAGATTATTGCTAATCTAAGTTGGGCAAATCAAAATAACATGATTAAAATCCTTTGCTACATGCAAATTTTATGTTTTCTTTTACTATGTTAAATCGTATCGAATAGTATATCAGTAAACTAAGTTGGTTACATCACGAGCAAATTAAATATTAGGTCATTTTTATTAACTTTTTTAACTTTGTCAAATAGTATTAACAATTCATATTTAAGTACCATACTCAAAATATTTTATTTATTCACATCAAAATAATTCTTTTCATTAATACTATAGAGTGATGCATGAAAACATCGTATGTGATATTTTTTGTGGGGGTAAAAAATAAATTGTCACTTAAACATATAAGAGTTTATGAGTGTTTTCGATGAACCACAAAAAAGAAGACAGAAGTGGCTCTAGTTATTGCTTTTTTTTTTAGTGTGCTACCGAAAAATTTATTTATGTTTAAATAAATAATTGAGAAGATGAGGATAGCAAAAGTGCGGCCAAGGCCTTTTTGAATGGTAAAATTCTGCATGATCCAAAGGACAAACATTCTTCCACGTAAAAAGTACTCATATCACCTTCGTGTACTCAAAGCCATATATTCTTTACTTTTGTTTTTATATGTAGAGAGAGAGAGAGAGAGAGAGAGAGAGAGAAAGGGGAAGAGAGAGAGAGAGAAGATTATGACTTTCACTTTTATCTTGGTTTATGAGTTTCTGGATCTCATGTGTATTACAAGTTTTTTTTTCACAAATTCAATTGTATAAATGGACATTGCAAATTGTTCAAATTCAGAAGATCTTTAAAAAAAAAATCAAGGAATCAAATATATAGATCAAATTTCAATGTTTTATGATTTTTTTATTAATGTGTTTTTTTACATTTTGCATTTATTTGTATGGTTAGATTTTAAAAATTAATGTCTGCCACTGAGAGACATCATCAGATGTACAAATACATGTGTGTACATGTCTATGAACGGAAAAATCCACAACTCCTATTATATAGTGTCCGAAACATTACATTCTAGAATCGAATTCCAATGACTTTAGGTGTTTAATTGATTATTCTTGACCTTAAATTTGAGGAATTTGTTCCACAATAAGCACAACTTAAATTTACATTTCCAGCAAATTGTGGATTTGAGGACCATGCATTCAGGGGCGGGCGGCATGGGCCCTGGCCCCACCTCAAAAAAAAAACTTAAAAATTTACATGTAAATTTTAGAAAATTTTACTTATCTTATATAAAAAATTTGAAAAATGGTATTTCGGCATATGTCACATGAAAAATTTCTGGCTTCACCCTGCATGCATTTCATATAACCGTTTCATCTTAAATCCACAAAACTCGACTAAGAGGAGGATTTGACTTGATATCGATTTCAGTATACAAGGTTTACAAATCTATGGTGTATAACCCTTGCATCTTTCAAACATAACATACCAAATCTTCTTAAGGGGCCGTTTGATGGTCAGAAAAAAATTTCTGGAAAAAAATTTCTAGAAAAAAATTTCTGGAATTGAAGAAACGGAAAATTTTTTCCGTTTTTCCAAATTTGTGTTTGTTATGGAGGAATTATTTTTCTAGAAAAAAATTTCTTTGTTTGATGGGAATGGTAAGGAAGAAGGAAGAAGAAGAGAAAGAGGGAGGAGGGAGAAAAAATTTCCTCCTCCAACGGTCACAAAAAAATTTCTGGAAAAATTTCTCCACCCCTCTGACTGGAGAAATTTTTCCGGAAATATTTTTCCAGAATCATCTCCAACGGTTCAAATTTTTTTTCCATGTTTGATCAAATGGAAAAGTTTTAAAAATTTGAATTTTTTTTCCTGTTGAACAGTGCTTTTCCTGCCAAGCAAACGCCCCCTAAAAGTTGAGAATTTGAAGTCCTAGATTATGAGATCTAAAAATCTTAGAACTCGGTTGTACAAAAATATGTCTAAAATATCAAAACTCTATGGTTAGAGAGAAGTTAATATGTCTAAAATATCAAAACTCTATGGTTAGAGAGAAGTTATGAAATCTAAAAGGGACGAACTTCATGAGGCAGCAAATCTAAGATTGTCAAATAAACTTTCTCTCTTAGGTGTTTATTTGGATGCATAAACAACATTCTTTAGCATTATATTTCCAGAAAATCTAAAGCATTGACCTTTTAAAATAAATTGATCTATCTAACATGTGGTCTTAGCGACGAAGCTCACGACTGCACAATCAAATACGATAAGAGCTTTTGCTCTTATTCAGACACTCACACACTATATATAAATATTGGTTCAACCTGCAGCTTGATATTATATTTTTTTCACTCTCACATCTATTTTTCTCTCTCTTCCTTCTTCTATTATATTTTTCCTTTTGAGAACCTTTAGTAAATCTTGAAAGGTGAAAGGAACTCAAAATCCAGACTAAAAAGTGAATGGAACTCGAAATCCAGACCTATATATATATATATATATATAGGAAAGCGGGTAGCTACCTGTTTCAAATATATATATATATATATATATATAAAGTTGTAAAATATAAAAATCACTTGTTTTCTAAAGTCTGAAATGCCCCTCAAAGAAGATAAGTGGCTTTAGCAAAGGAACTGGTCTCTCTCTCCATATTTAAAGGGTAATTTTGAAGTCTTAAAAAAAAGTTTGGCTCATATTTGTAACTTAATTTCTAGCATTCAATCTCTTTGAAGTCAATAGTTTAAATGATTCCTATCAAGTCTGGTGCATTCATGTAACTCAAACGCAACTCGTTTATAAGCTCGAGTTCGACTCATTTACTAACGAGCCGAAGCTAACTGAAGGAGTTTGAGTTGCGCTCTAGTTAGCTCGACTAGTTGTACAGCCCTACAGCCTTTCAAAGCACACATTTTGATGATAAGTTGCCCATTAATTATCAGTTAGTGAAGAAAGAGACAAGTAAAGGAAAAAAAAAAGTTAAAGAGGTTGTTTTCAATTGCAAACCCAATCCACATCATCAGATCGGATCCGAAAGATAAAAAAAAATCCAAACACAGATGGAGCGCCAACTTGTATATACGTGTCAGATTCAAAATTCAGTAAGGCTGTGTTTGTGATTCCCCGCGAATCTCAAATCCGAAGGAATCTCAAATCTGTGATAGCTGAAACCAACAGTTGTATCAAACCGTGGATTTCAGCTTCTACTCCTAACATGGATTTCAAATCCTAAAAATGTAAAAAGTGTGGATTTGAAATGGGATTTCTTTTTTCTTTGAGTGGGAGGTGGGGGGTTCGGATTTGAAAGCCGCAGATTTCAAATCCACGGTAATCATATTCATACGCAACCTAAGAGATCTGAAAAAAGCTTGCTGTTCAGATTCTGAATTGGCTTTAGAAATTTAAAGTTTGAATCCCATTGATTATGATTTATGAGGTTTGGATAACCGAGTCCGGACAGTTTATCTCCATGATAAAGATAAGTGTACTTTTTAAGTATCGAGAGGTAAAAAAATTAGTGAACTAAGCAGTTAACCAGAAAAAGAAAGACTAACCAAGCAGTTAACAGTTTCTATTTCTTGAAGGATTGACAATCTTTTTATTTCGGCTGCCGTGGTATTTCTTCAAGGATTGGCAGTTCTTTTAATTTGGTGAAATTTAATAAGAGTTTATTTAATTTTTAGATTGTCAGATTTGTTATATATAAACCAAATTTCTGTATTTTTTTAGTTTATTTTCATCCTTAAATTGTTTATTAATAAATACTATTTTAATTCAAGCGGCGGCTCTGAAGGCATAGCGCAACTGGGTGACAAGGCGACTCACAAAAAATTGGGTCTGGGTTTCGAATTCCTGTGCGTCATAGTCCCGGACAAAAGTTGCATGGGGGTTAGGCCCCCTCCTGAGAGTCATAGTCCTGCTCCATTGCTACACATTATTTTAATTTAACAAAAAAAGGGTCCGGCTGTATAGAATTTCACAAAGGTTAGGCAGTTATTTTAATTTAACCAAACTTTGGAAGGTTTTTGTGTTTGTTTAAGATTAATTTCATTCTCAAGAGATCTCATCGATAAGCTACAAGTTTTGCTTTTTTTTTTTTTCTCTATTACAGTTGAGATTTGCTAATGAGCTAGATTATTTTTTGCTTTTGATAATATTTTTTGTTTTTCTTGATATATCTTGTTCAGCTCGTTCAAATATTCAGAAAATTGCAAAAGTAAAAGCTACTGCAAGATCACAGATGCCCACAGTACTAGCAACCAACATCTGTAAATAAAACATGAAAAGGTAGAATCGTTTGTGAATTCATTTTGACCTATATTTGTAGAGTGTGGAATCTGATGATTAATAGGCTTCCTTAATTTCCGTATGTGACTTAGCTTGGCAGCAATATCACAGCAAAAAGCATATTCGTTGCATGAAACTCAGCCGCAGTTTATTGCACTTGATGTATGTGACAATTTTCATATAAATTTCTTGAGTTTCAAGTACGCAGGAGTGACTGAAAGTGGACTTTAAGCTCTTCAAGTTCAAGAAGGCTATAGAGTTCTGGAAGACAAAAACATTAGAAAGATGCCTGGAATGTATTGCATTAAAAAAGCCAAAGCAGGAAACGGTTTGCGTTTCCGAGCTTAGCAAACTGTGGTATATACAGAACACAACGTGATCTCCCTCAACAAGGAAACAAGAAAAGGGAAAAGAAAAGTGAACCCCACCAAGAACATCTAATTCTCATGATTGAAGATTCTCCTTGTTCTATTTTCAATAGGATTTAAGCTGTCCGCAGAAACTACATACAATACAAAACTTTGATCTCAATCTCGTATGGACCCAACCATGGATGACCACCATTACCCTACTTAATTTTAGCTCTAATATTATTAAATCCCATAATGCATTTGGCAGACAACAGCAAAAAATTGGTAAAACAACACATCAAGAAAGGAAATGAAGATTATAAGCTAGAAAGTGAAGCAGTAGGTATAGCAGGAGTAGCAGTTGCAGTCGCATTGTCTGTCCAATTGGTTTCACCCCAATGCCACAGCATACTCTCCCAGAAGCAGAATGCCTCAAAACAAGTTTTTAGCCGCGGGTCGGTGATGTTCCTCTTCCAGTGGCCATTTGCATAGTTTGCTTTCTCTGCCTGCCTTCGATCCCACTCAAGTGATGCCTTCTGCTTTGATCGAAGCAAACAAAATTTCTGCAAATTCTCAGGCATGAGGTCATGAACTTTCCACCATCTCTCATGTGCCACATCACTTGCAAATTCGTGCAAAATGTCATTGTTCCAATTGCAATCATAGTCCCGGAAGCACAACCAAGGCTTCAAGCCCAAGTAATGGAGGACATAAAGAACAGGGGGGTCAGCTGCAAAAAGACGGGTCTTCAATTCTTTTTCATCCGGATCACCTGACCAAAAATGCTTAAGAAAATTCATATGCTTTGGCATCCGATGCCACCATGTAAATATTTCATTAAGATAACCTTGATCACCACCATTGTAGGACTCTATATCGTTGATATGATCCATCAGCAGTTGGAAAGTGCAGTTTGAAGGCTCAATCACCATTACCCCGGAGTTGAAAAGCGTAGCATTGTTGCCGATAGCTGTTATCTCAGGCATTTCAAAAAGGAAATCAATGTTTCTTAGGATCAGGAGGTCGGCATCAATAAAAATTATCTTGTCATAGTCGGTCAACTGCCATAGACGAAACTTGCTATAGTTCCACTCATTGTAAGCATCCTGCTCTGCTTTCGGATTTCTGATCCTCTGGATTGTTCTGATTTGCCACCCAGCAGCTTCCAGACCACTTTTGTGATGTTCACTGATGGTTTCGTCAACAAGTATTACAAGATCCCTTGTGGAGCCAGAAAATCGTATGCTCTGAGCAGCAGCAATTGCCCCACAGACATATATATGAGCAGAATGAAGAATTGTTGCATATGCTTCCCGCCGCTTGTTACCATGGTAAAATCTCTCTGCCCATAGAAAACCATATTAGACATTGAGTTTCTCGTGAGAAAGATTACAATACTTTTCAAGAATTTAATATTTAATGGGGCAAGAAAAGGGAAAAAAATGCTACCAAAATTATGAACATTTTCTTTTGAGTTGAAAAGCCGCACTTATGTACCTAATAAGGATACTCATTTCTTACCACACACCACTCCTCAATGGATGGCCCTAAATTCACAAATAAATGTGTTTAGGATTATCAAATAGCTTTTCTTTTGGGGACTTCACAGAGGAACCTAGTCCAAAAATCAACTGGCATAAGTTAACAGCAGATTTCTTCAGTTGATGGTGACCTAGAAAACTCACATTGGGTCAACTAAAACACGACCTAGCAAGGTCCTTCCTAGAGATTCCCAAGTGCCTAACTTTAACCTACAGTGTATTATTAGTACACAAATTTATGCATACATGCATGTGCCTTATAGAGAGAGAGAGAGAGAGAGAGAGATGCAATGAAGTACAAGAACCAACAATAAGAATATTATTTTTAATTGAACGAAAATGGAGGGAGAGTAATCCATGGGATTTATGTTCCTAGATAACTTATAAATGCTGCAATTCACGAAAAATGCAGGGAAGATATTTTACAGTAAAGTTCAACCAACCTTGGGATTTAAGTGGGACAGAAAGTTCACAAGACCCGACTGGTAGCCGGAGCTTTTTCTGTAGGATCTTCAAGTCAGGTTTGTATATCCACATATTACCGTCATGAGTGATGAGTTCTTTGCATGTAAAGAGGTTTGGGAGAGGCCAACAGTCTGTCATGAATAACACATGAATTGAGTTTCCCGCTGAAGAAGCAGCAAGTTTTGCAGCAGCAAGCTGCAGATGCAACCGCGCCACATCTCTGGACCAGTTTTTTGCTGTTTTCTGGCAAGGAAGCTTTACAGCGATAAGACTGAAACGTAACCTTGTCTGAACCTCAGGCATAGGCATTGATGGACAACTTGGGACTTCTGATTCTTCTTCTTCATCAATCCATTCAGGATACAGTGTCTCCCATGTAACACCAGATCTTACATGTTCTAGAGATAGACTCACAGAGTTTACACCTGGTAAGATCTTTCGCCATTCATGGACTTCACTGCTATTAAAACTTAGCAACCCAACTGTCTGATGTCCTCCTAACCTGATAGTTTTTTCCAAAACAGTTGAAACCTGAATCCAGTCAATATTTAAATCTGATACGTATTTTGCATTTGTGCCTGTCCTCTCCCACAGCCACCCAACATCCACAAATCTGGGCATGGAAAAAAGAGAAAAAAAATGCCTCTCTTAGGTGCATGCACTTGGTCCTCAGAACTTGATTCTAGAAAACTATTACACTATGGGTGAAGTGAAATCAAAGAAAAACTAACAAAAGATGCTGAGTAGTGTGAATAAACTATGATGCAGAAGCCACTACCAGTTCCAAAATAGTGGAATCTTTCTGGCCATTTCCCCACAAGAACAATGTTAGAAAGGAGAAAGAAAAGAAACTGAACAAACAAAACTGCAAACCTAAGATTCATCCACTCAGAAGAACAGACTAAATGTAGATGGTGAAGGTGGCATACCGGGAGCTGGATCCTGTGGGGTTGTCATAATAAATTACAGCTGGACAGAAGAACACTGTTATACAAGTACACAATATGATACAGACAAGGACAATCTTCAGAGAAAGAAACTTGCAGATTGAACTCCTGTCTTGTACAGGACCATGTCCAGACTTGTCAACATCTTTGACATCCTTAGTCCTCTGCAACCTTCTCTTGTTTGTCTCTTCACCAGACCCACTGTATATGATGAAGCACATCATCATTTACATGATAAAAAGAAGCAGCTACACATGTGGAAATGAGACATAAAACAACTAAGCATAATACCAGAGTACACTGTGTCTCCGTGCATGCATGCATTTCATACTATGGTGGTTAAAAAGTGCAGAGTAACCATCAGTTCAGTGGCCATATAGACAGCATTCTGGTAAACCCAACTGCACCAGTACAGCTCTCATGGACTCGTTCCAACTTGTGCTTCCCAAGAATACAACTTTGAATGAAAAATTAGCCAAAGAACAGACATGCTCCTATCATGCTTCAGTTAAAATATTTTGGTGACACAAACTATAGTACCAAGTAATGAGTAAGGTGTTTAGATGTTCAAAAGGGGAACTCGTTGGTATAACTTCAACTCAACTTTGTATTGTACGGGCTCTGTAGCATTACTAAAACTCATTCAATCTGAAGCCTAAACATGGAATGATTGGAGAAAAGTAGCACAAAAAAAAAAACTAGACAAGGTCGTCATTGGACACCAGAAACCCAAACCAAATGAAAAGAACAAAAATATTGAAGGCCATACATGCTACATCTTTGGGTAGAGTGCTATCCCCAACTTGGCCATTTGGGAAAGGAAAAAAATTTCTGCAGTTCAAAGAGAAAAACTGAATTTCTTGTTCTCCAAGCTACTTGTTTAATATTAATCGTTTGCTACCTATTAGCAACACTTTATCACAGACCAAAAAAAAGGTTGAATGATGAATAGCTCAGAGTAGTACAGCATTAGTCACAATATCACAATCTGAATCCTCTTACTGTAATGAAATGGCCAAGCAAAAGGAGTGTGCCAAAGCCTTAAAGTCATCAGATTCATTGAATGGTGTAAGAAAATCTCTGTTGGCTATTCCATGCAGCAGACAACAGCCTTTTTGCCATTTCCAAACTAACTTCAGATACATACAAATGGATGAGTCCAATGTCATATGGGTCCAGGGTAAAATCATTCTTGTGAAGTTCTGGGATATAGCAAAAGGAAAACACAGTCAGATGGAGATGTCATGCCACAAAAGTTCGAGTCCATTTTATACCCCTTGGCCCTTCAAAGTTCAAGCGATAAATTTGCATGTTGATCTAACACCAGTATGACCTCATAAGGATGCTCCAACAGCTAATCAAGAACAAGAGACCCCACGCATGTGGAGTTAAAAGCATTATCTACATAGACTTTTCTACCTGATACCAAATGCCCCACAAGCAGTTGTAAGGTAGACAAGATCCAGTTGACTCTTCCGCATAAACTCTTAGCAAAGACATTCTAACTAAAACTCATCCGTGAGTTTGTTGTGGACCAATCGCTACATAGAATGGAAATATATACAAATAATCAACATGTAAAAAGACAATGGTTTGTATGAATCTTATACTGCAACCGCGAGTACCCAAATGCACACACCCTGCCTAGAAGCATCAGCAACGTGAAATTTACGTGAATCAATAAAGTAGAGAGCGAGAGAGAGAGAGAGAGAGAGAGAGCACACAGTGATCCTGATTGTCGATGCCTGTGCTCATTAGAATTGAGCAGTGCACTCGAAAGTCCTCTCATTCTAATGCAGTTTCAGCAAAGAAAGACATCATCCGCTCTTATTTTCATCATAACAGTAAGCACCCAAGGCACAAAACCTGCAGAGTCCAAGTAAGAACGATGTGAGAAACAACAAATCAAATATCTCAGACCCGAACAATTAATCACTAATGAAACCGAGACAAGACCAATCCTGTCGGTGAGAAACCTATCACCGAGAACCACCGACCAGAAGAATCAAAATCCAGATTCAGAAAACAACGACAGATTGGACCATACCAGGAGCATACGCAAAACTACTTTCCGAAAGCACCGAAGAACAAAACAGTTGAATTCCTCGGAGTAGCCTCCCAAGTCCCAACCACAAAATCTAAAGAAAGGAGAAAAAGGAAACCACCCAGATTCAGGGAAGAAAACAGAGGGGAGCACGGAGCTAGGCTGCTCGAGCTCGGGAACAAGAAGCAGAGGATACAAACATGGGGTACATATTCTTCAGCAACTAAGATTTGGTTTCCAAATCCAACAGATACGAACATCCTAAAAGCTACCAAAAGACAATATTCACTTCTGCAAGCTCTGCAGAAATAAGAGAGCCCAGATCCGAAAGCAAGATTGTCAGTAGATGAGCGCCCGAAGTCCAAGATGAAACTTGAGTACCCAAAACGACTAAAGGAAAATAAATCCTAATGAACCAGTCAATCTCTCTGACCATGGAAAACAAAACGACAAGCAGAGAGAGAAAGAGAGAGAGAGAGAGAGAGAGGGACCAACCTGTGGATTGTTCCTCAGGAAGGTGGTAGGGGTTCAGGGCATCATTTCAAAAGTAAGGAAGCAGTCTTTATCAGTGAAAGAAGAGTCGCAAAGATGGCATCCGCAGAAATGAAAAAAACCAAGGAAGAAGAAAGATCAAATCCTGACTGTACTGAAGCAGTTGAGGAGAGTTAATTCGTCAAATCGATTTAAGTAATGGACCGTATTTTCAAAACCGTAACTTGGACATCCCATACACCGCAAGAATCTAGGATGATTTCCAACTTCACAAACGGTATTCTCTTAATTATTTATTTACAAAACCGCCCCTAAAATCGGCAGGCCTCTTTTTGTAAGGTTCTCCTTAGCCAAGCTAAGGAATCAATAGACCGACACAGTATTATCATTAAAATTGTATCGCCCGATACGCAAGGCCGAGACAGGTATATACTGTATTTATTTATTCATTAAATTAAGATAGATAATCAATTAATTCGAAAAACTAAAAATAAATTTATAAATATGCATTCCTAATCGGCTCGCCTGATTCAAATTGAATTGGTGACATGAAAAAGAAGGATTTATTTCACACTTTCTTTAAAATGAAGGCCACACTTTTTATAAAAGCTATCAAGTAAACTTTTACTAACTTGAAGAACAAAAGGACTTAGCTTAAAAGCTAAAAGTGTAATGCATAGATAGAAGGTAACGTTGAAAAGAAAATTACAGCTTACAGGTTTTTGTTTTTTGATGTAACAAAGATTCATTTCAGACCCATTTGATAGTTTTCATGGAAAGGTTGATTCGTATGAAAAAAAAAATCAAAGAAAAGTTTCACATTTTTTGAAATTATAAACAAAAGATAGACTAAAATGAAAATTTCCATCATTTCAATGTACTTTTTCTATTTTAGTTTGAATAAGCTTTGGCAAGTTGTATTTGTTTAAATAACAGCAACGGTTGGGTTTTCCAACTCTTCTCTGCACAAAAACTCTTAGAACTAATTTAAAAGTAGTTCATCATTCTATTCAATTGATGTTCTTTTGAATATAAATAACACATGGTTCCAATCTAATATGAGAGAATTGGTCATAGTTTGTTTATCTTCATTTTAAATTTCTAAAAGAATGTCAAAGTTTGTTCCATGGTTTCATTGCCATCTTTTTTTTTTCTGATTACGTTGGTTATTTAACTAGACAATCTACATTTTTTTCTTTTATTATCATGTGATTATTCATTTATTTGGTTGGGGTTTTTCTAGATGGCAAATGAAAAACCATAACAAACTCAATACACATGTTTAGCCAAATGGTGACTTTGTAAATTTTTGATAAATCGAGTGCATATGAGAAACTTCCGTTGCCATTAAGCACGTGGTGCTTGCCGTCATGGACATGGGCCTAAAGCCTAGGCAACGGGCCCGGGTACTGGACGGGTACTTTGTATTCACCTTAAAAAAACATCGGCATGAATAAAAAGTTTTTATTATTTTTAATTTAATAATAATATAATATATTTTATATTTTAAAAAATATTTTATATTTAAAAAATATTTTTTTATTTTAATCAAGTCAAGTCAGGCCGAGCTGGGGTTTTGGGGCATCACGTCGACCCAGGCCAGCCCGATGCCCAGGTCTACATGGGTTCTCGAGGTCTGAGTGACGCGCAAATTATTTTTAGACATAAATGCCCTCAAAGAAAACTGGTATAACAAGAAGGGGACTCTGCTTGGGCATTTGATTCTCTTTTACACCCTTGATTTCGGTTCCGTTCCCGTCACCAACGAGAAGATCCAAACCATTCGAAGGCTTCCTCGAGTTCTCCCCATCCGGTGGTTGATCTGAAATTCAAATTACGATTGTGGAAAACAACAAAAAAGTTGGTCCACATTTCAGATTTCGCTCCATATCCGAATCGAAACTTTTCTCATAAAATCTCACATGTAAAAGTATTTTTCCAAATCAAAAGTATTCGTTGTTATTCATAATTATTGCACTTTATAAACTATTGAAATATAAACTATTAAACAAATCACTTCTAATTAGTTTACATGCTCGTTATTTTTACTTAGTCTTCACGCTTTTTAAATTTTATTTTACCAACTACCAATTTTGGCCCGTTGTGAGTGCATTTGTATTTGTCTATCTTTTTCTTCCATCATTTAATAAATCATCTCTAATGAAGGAAGAGAAAAAAAAAACTGAAAAGTTAAGATTTAGTATCCTTATATGCATAAAATAATATTGATCCTCACTACCTCTCTCTCTCTCTCTCTCTATATATATATATATATATATATTATATATATATATATATATATATATATATATATATATAGAGAGAGAGAGAGAGAGAGAGAGAGAGATGGCCAGAGAGATAAAAGCAAGAAGTGGAGTTATTAAGATTGGAAGAACTCATGCTTTAATTCAACTCAAAGAAACTGTTGTTCATGTCTCGATCATTTTGGTTAGAGGACACAAAAGAAAAAACCATCGTTTTAAAAACTGAAGCGTGAAGAACCAAAAAAAGGTCATACTGGTTTTCTAACTCAACCCGAAACGAGGTAAATGGTTCAGATCCAGCCTCTCGAAAAATTGATCTTAATCATAATTTGGATAATTAAGTGGGAATTCAGACTCAAGTTTAGTTCCCAAGTTTAAAAACTAAATCCAGATCTGATTATAAGAAGACCAGATATTTATGTGTAACAAGTGGCAGAGCCAGAAATTTTTAGTAAAGGACATTTTAAGTTCAAATTTCAAAACTTGAAAGGGTGCTTGCATGTAAAAATACTAAAAATTAATGAATCTTTTGTATATATATATATAAAAAAAAAGTAAATTTTGTGAGCTGGTGTAGCTCCATAACTGAGTCAGGAGTGATTGAAGATGACTTTGAGTCACTCAACCATTTAACCAGGGCCGTCCATTTAAAGCAAATGGATAGTTGAAAGAAAAATGACAAAAATGTGTAAACTAATATTAGATAACAAAAATTTTCATCTTCTTTTTTTTCTTTATTTTTCTCTTAATCATCTATTTCATTAGATAAGATGGTGCAAATTAAATGGTTGGGTGACTCTAAAAATGCTCGAGTCACCATTCAATTTTTTTTTTTTCTCTCTCTCTCTTTATATATATATATAAGAGAAGAGAGGGAGATAAGAATTTGCGTGTGGTAAAAAAAAAAACATTTAACAAAAATTGTAGACCTGAAAACTATTCACGTAGCTATCAATCTCCCCTTAAAAGATTGGATTTCTTAAGCTATAAGAAGAAGGTTTGACTTCTACTAAGAATTACTAAGGACAAATTTTACGTATATGTTTAGGGGTTCTCAACAAAATATTTATTCACACCTCAATTTTCATTTTGAACGTACAACTAAGAGTGGACATCGGATCAGGTACCAAATTTGGGTACCTGGCCTAGCCTACACCATAAAAAAGGCCTCGGGCCGACCCAAGCCTGACTTTGGAATCAAGCCGGACCAACCTGGCTCAGCCCGATGTCCGGCCCTACCCATAATAATTACGTTCAAATGACGGTGTAGAGAGCCGACCTACCATGAAAAACTCGTGCCACTTGTCAAGATTCATGTGATGATAGTGAGACACAAACGAATCAAATCTGGTATGAGGGTTTTGTCATTTTTTGCTGCAATTGGATCCGGGCCTCCAATGCATTTAGCTGTTCGAAATCCGACTTAGTTGCTTGTCTACATCATTCTCACCAAAATCTCCAAAAAAAGAAAAAAAAAATTGTAAAGTAATTTCATACTGTTGGCCATTTTAACTTGAACCCTCAAAAAGCTTAAATTTGGCTAAAGAAAGTTTGGGGGGCAAGCAGTCAAACAAGATAAAAGAAAAAGAAAGCATAGACTGCCAATCCACTTGTTTTTTTCTTTCCCTCTTCTTTCTTTTTGTTGAATTGCTTGTGATTGAAGCACATCTGCATTGCAAGGCAAGCAGGCGTCTCCTTGTGTTGCATGCAAAGTACATACCAAGATCTGTTCTTCTGACATACCACCTGAGTTTGGAACCTGAGTTTGTTGTACAATGCTTTGACCCACAAGTCTTTTGGTTGTGTTACTTTAACTGCTGGCAAAAATTGTACCAACCAAAACAATCTAGATTGACACATGTTATATATATATATATATATATATATATATATATATATATATATATATATATATATATATATATATATATATATATATATATATATATATATATATATATAAAGGGTGACATGATACACATGTGTCAATCTAGATTGTTTTGGTTATATATATATATATATATATATGAAGTCATCCAACTTAGTTAAACTGTCTAATCATCATGGTGGATGGTTGAGAAAAAAATGACAAAAAATGTAGCTAATACTAAATGACAACAATGACCCCTCACTTTTTTCTTCTTGTTTTTGCTTTCAAGGGCCTATCACAAAAGATTAAGTGGCCTTCATAAGTGAACTAACTCTGGATAAATAGTCACCATTGTGTGTATGTGTGTGTATTTGGTAGATACTACACCACTTAGGTAAGGGATAAAAATTAGAGTTGTTAAAATTCGTCTTAACAAGTATTTTAAACAAAATGTGAACCTTCTAATATGTTTATGAACACTAATTATTTTTGAAGAATCTTAAGAACTATCACTATTTAGCTTTCAATTTGCTTCTGCCTGTAAATAAATAACCCATCCTCTTCTCTTTAAAACAAAGGGTGCTTGGAATAATTTTTTCTTCTACATATTACCATATTTCTAAAGTCAATAATTTTATGCAAAGAGCTGCAAAATTCAGTCACCTGCTGCTATTATCCTAGCTCTTTGTTGAGATTTATCCTGTACAAGTACTTTGATGATGGAATTTCTAGATTTTGTCGTAAACCTAATTGGTAACCTACGATCAAGTAAATTAATAGTTCAAGCCACACACACACACACACACACACACACACACACACACATATATATATATATATATATATATACTATGTAGACAAATATATGCATTCTGGTTACACTTTCAATTTTTCCAGATACGTCTTAATATTTTGTGCGAAAAAAGCTATTTGGAATGCTATGCATGCACTTAGCATTCCAAAAGTGTGCAGGCTTTGTTTTTATTTATGTTTTATCATGTCAAAAATGATTTTTTGAAGAAAGTCATAATTCATGATTTCGTCTGACGAAGTTTTTTGTGATTAGGGTTGTGAGACCAAAACATTAAGTTATGTGCTTCTATGTAGATTTTATTAGAATTTAAGACTTCAAATAAGGACCCTTTTAGACCCCCAAGAAAAGCATAAGACCAGTAGCAGAAGCTCCTGAGAATACCATAGCTTGTGCACGTTCATCGAGCAGCAGGTTCTAGCCAGAGCTCAAATCCACAGCTGGCTGTATATATATATATATATATATATATATATATATATATAGACACACACGAAGCCTCTCCCTTGATACAAGCAATCCATGTGAAAGAGGGATTCCAGAAGTTCATTGTTCTGAAATTTGTTTGAAAATTGATACAGTAAATCCAAGAACTGCCAACATTTCCTGATGCCAACTAAGCCAAAAATTATACTCCTGAGAAGAATGTGATACAGGTAACAATGTAACTGTCATGCAATAACTGGTAATCAACCCTTGAATGCATCTTCTGATGCCTTCTGACATAATTTCTTAGCTGCAAGGCCATTTGAACTCTTGCTGAAGGAGCAACCGTGGAACAGTTGCAATTTATCACTGAAACACTTCAAAACACCAGTCCATCTCACTAGACGTACTTCCCCCGGTATTTTGGTTTCAAGTCCCTGTCTATTCCCTTCCCATTTGTTCCTGAATCAACTGGGCTGAAAACAGCTGAATGAAGAGTACTTTCTTCCAACCACTTAGCGTGGTTTTCCTTGAATTGCAAGTGTTTCTTCCTGGCCAATTCTGCAAACTCATCGGTATATCTTGTAGTTTTAACCATAGTTAGCAAATACCTGCTGTACCTGTAGCTAAGTATTTGTTCACAAGAAGCAATCATGGTCAAACATTCATGAGTAGGGAACTGCCCTTCAGTCAAACCTTCTTCTCTTACCACTGGATAAAAAAAGACAAGCCTGCCCCCCATCACAAGCTTCTGAGCAGCTAGGTCAAGCAAATCATGCACACACTCAGCTAAACTGTATGGCGCTGTTGACGGTATATGATCAGTTCTCTTATCGTCAGGTACCGTGTATGGCTCCACAGCACCCTTCAACAATTTCCGTCCACCGGACTTTCGCCCCCCAGCACGAACACCATACGGAGGATCACATATTATTGCATCAAATACCTGCTTAAAAATGGTAGATGGACATTAAATGATAGAGAATGGAGGAAAATTTTTGCTAGTTGTTTGACACTACCAAAGAAATATGAAATCCTAAGATGAATATGCTCCACATTCTGTAATTCATATACCAAATACGTGACCAAACCACAGTAAGACGGTTGAGAGGCATGTTTACAGCTGCACCTTTCACAGATGGAAACACATATTCCCAGCTATGAAATGATGTATGGCTAACTAACTAATGTACCAGAAAATAGATAAAAGGTAGGAGGATCTAGGTAACAGGATCAAGGACCTCAATGTGTGGAGGGGTTTCGAAGGCAAGGTTGATAAGGGACATAACTGCAGTTGCTTAGGTAATTATCAAAGTTTAACCAGATCAACCACCCAGTTGATCAGAACAAGGCTTTAATCACATCAATGTAACATCATATGAATCCATAAAAATTTGAGCTCATGGATGGAGAATGAGCATGCTACTCACTGCTTGAGTAAAGATTCTCTCTCATCTTCACATGCAGATACAAATGATGAAACATTAGTAAACTCACATAGAGTCTAGACATCTAAAGATGTAAGAAAATCAGAAATAACTCATGAAGCATGCAGTAGAAAATACTCAAAATATGGGGAATACTTCATGGCTTCATAATGTGACATTATAGCCAACAAGCCTGTCATTTGAAGGACAAGAACCCATACCTCTTCAAGTCCTGGACGCCAAGGTGGAAGGTTGTTATCTGCTCTTAGAAGCGAAATAGGCATAGGTAAACCATACTGCAATGGACAAGAAAATTTATGATAAACTGAGAAGAAAGTATGTGTATGTGTGTGTGCACAGTAGAGGTGACAAATACTGGATCAAAACACCATGCCATTTTAGAGGGAAATAAAATTGTGTTGTTTAAGTGGTTCTTATGGACTTAAATCATTTAACAACCTTTAACATTCAAGTCTAAAAATTTTAACTACTTCCTTACAATTTTATTAAGAAAACACAAGACTTCATGCATCAAGGATCACGGACTTGTTTGCCGTTCAAAAAATTACCAACTACTTGGGCCTCTCTCAGGCACTATATTGTCTAGCAAACCAATTAGTTTTCCAATATTTGCACCTATATTTCATGATCCGCGAAAAGCTTTGTATTAGACCAAAATAAGCAGATAAGATTCCACATGGTGCACAATGCAACAAACTTTCATTGTAAATATTTCATCTTCAAAAAATTGAATTGAAAACATGTAACATGCTGCAGGGTCTGACTTAATAATATCCACAACCATGACTTGTACGAGGAAATGCCATCCTCTGCAAAACCATAGAAATGTCATATCTCGGTTATAAACTTATAATTTATTACACATAATATGACATGAATAGCCATAACAATTAGATTTTACCATCTGCTATGACTATTTCATAAAGAATTTATAGTTTTTCCATATACAGCCACAGACGAACTTTAGTATCATATCAACAGCATGTTATCTTTCCTGCATACCTTAACGAGAACTCCATGGAGTTAGTTATGATGGATACAGATTAATTATATGTTAATTTGGCAAAATTAAGGATATAATGACCATTCTCATCCAAATTCTCCATGAAATTCGAGCCACTTGAATACCTTGAGGAGAACTCCATGGACTCAGTTATTGTAGACTGATGTAGACTTGTAGTCCTTTTATACGTAATATTTGGCAACATTAAGGATATAATGACCATTCCCATCCAAATTCCCCACAAGATTGAGCCGTTCACACAAGTGGACTAAAAGATTGACAGCAATAGCGAGCTATATAATCTAGATGAAGCTAGCAAGCCATACACCACCACTTTCAGTAACCTATGTAGCATAACAGAGCAAACCAGAAGCCCAATTTACAGGAAAACAGAGAAGGTTTATACCTTGTACCTTCAGATATTAATAAATGAGAACTGCAACATCAACCATGCAGAGGTCCCAAAACTACTGCCGTAGAAGAATGTATTACCTGCTTAAAATTACTCCAGACATTGCAATCAGGACCACGCCCATCACGAACTACCCTTATATCAATATCTGCACCCTGAACAAGTAAAACCATAGCCAGCCAAGGGGAGCCCAGCGCCAAATTACAAACTTTAACATTGTCAAACATTTGATAGATTCAAACTATACGGAAATAACCTATACAGTGGCATAGTAACATTAAATTAGTAATCACCATTGTCATGGCTCCAAAGTGCGCAGCTGCAATTAGAATGCTTCCTGTACCAACAAAAGGGTCATATACAAGCTTCCCTGACCTGGCTAGTGCCTGGTTAGCCATAAGAAAAGCTATTTCTGCATCCATTGCTGTTGGTCCTATATAAGTACGGCTTTTTAGCTGATAGGTCGGTAAAAGCTTCCTATCAGCTGCTCCAACCTCACGGCCAAAGAATATTGTCCTTTGAGCTACTGGGGGAAGACCATTGTTTAAATCATATTCATCAGTTTCCATAAGCCAAAACTTGTGATCAGGTTTTCGAAGATTAACACGGCCCTGCGATAGTTGTACATGTTAAAGGCAACATGCCACATGAAGAACTAAAAAATGGGCAAGAAGAACAGAGAAAGCACCAGCAAGTCAGAAACTATGAATTTAGTTGCAAATAACAATAGGATACCATCTGATTATCTGAAGCAATGCCTAGTGCTAAGTAACTTCTACCAAAAAGACAGGGCAGCAACTTATGTGCCACGTAACAGAAAGGATGTGGCATTTCATCCATTGTCTACTTTCTGGTGAGATATCAAAACTGGAAATAGAACTTCACTGCTCCCATGCACATTGACAAAACCAAATTTGATAATAAAAGAACACAACAAGAAGTGCTGCTCATTAAAAAGACAGCAGCCCCTTAAGTTCACGTGCAGCTCATGGATTCTGGGTAAATGTCCACAAAAATGCAGAATTAAATGAAAACCTAAAAAATGAGAAAGCAAATCTCATGGCATGCTCTCGTGACGACTTGAATTGAGATTCAAATTGAGCATGATAGTTATGGCATGTCTTATGATCTTATCTAAATGTGTGTCCAAATTATCAATTTCACTTAAAGCTCCACAAAGTTTCTACTTTCCCCATACCATTCAAACTACTTGATCCAAAACCTGCTCGATAATGCTATTGTATCATGAACAGAATAATCTATCAACCCAGTTTTCTACATCAAGTTCCACTATGGATCCCACTGCAACATAATATACATGACTTTTTTTAAGTGCTTAGATGAGGTAACATTTGTACATTTATAAGTTTATTCAATGGAAATTGATACAAATCATTTTTTATAGGAAAGT
The DNA here is from genome assembly GCF_008831285.2 of Nymphaea colorata. NCBI lineage: Eukaryota > Viridiplantae > Streptophyta > Magnoliopsida > Nymphaeales > Nymphaeaceae > Nymphaea > Nymphaea colorata. The sequence goes on along the minus strand of NC_045138.2, from coordinate 1,433,285 downwards.
CAAAGTATCCACCTTTCTAAAAAAATTTCATCCTAATGGAAATATCATAACACATCTCACAGGATTTTCATTTAAAAATTTATGCGTTTCTTATTGGTGATGTCTTCAAGTTTTGTCTTCGAAAAAAAAAAAAAAAAACTAAAACAAATTACAAAAATATCAAGCAAGCTGCAAGGCCCTACATTTAAGTGTCGTCACAAACACATTATAAAGTATGCAAATGAGGTTATCTTTTCACTATGAATCAACTCATCTTTTCAAATCATGAGAAATTAGTATTTTACGCCATGGAAGTTGCAAAAGAATGAACAATGAATAAGGACTAGAGTCACACAAGGCAGATAATCACCCAAACACATCCTTGAATTTTTATAAATTTCCACACAACAAAAAAAATACAAATGAGAAGTCTCCAAGAAAGGGATCTTCTGAACACTAAAGAATACAATATCCTAGAAAACAGTAAAAAAGAGGAAAGCAGTTAACTCGCACCAATTTCCTGCTTAGCAGTGTAGAATGGCTCCACTGACCAAACACAGGAAGCAGGCTATGCCCAAACAAGACGTGAGATTGTGGCTAAATGTTCCACCAACTGAAATGAAACGTTGGGCAAAATGGAATTAACCACAGGCCCTACATCCGTCCAAGATAATTCTATGCTTAAACTTTGTTGAATTAGTTTATTGGAAAAAACCGGTAGACAAACTCACCAACCTTGAAAGGAATGTACTCAAGCATGTGTATTCTTTCATTTTGCTCTTTTAAGCTGAGAACCTTTCCAAAACTATCCACGGTTATCTTGAATGTGCTATCTTCTGCCAAGTACGGTGATTTCCTCTCATCTGGAAACTCTTTTATCTTTGCTTCTAATTCTTCATAGTTAATCCCCTGCCCCCAAAGTTCATATATGCCCTTTACCAGAAGACCTGCAAATTACAAATAACAAAAAAAAAAGAGTTATAAATAAAACAACCAAAAAAAGAAACCGGTGGCTTAAATCAAGTATTTAGGAAATAACAGAAACGGAAAACAGCAATCTAAATCAAGCATGAAAAAGTAGCACGACAAGTTATTTAGAATAGCAAACAAAACCAAAAAATTAATAAGATAAAGAATGAGAGGCTTAATCTAAGGCACCCATATGAGGAACATGTTTTTTATAAGAAAGGAGATAAAGCTATGTGACATGATACGTGCAATTTGCCCAGGTACCTATGTCAGTACTTGGGTACGGCTGCATTTTAAAACATTTAAAATTATATTTTCAAACTTAATTTTTCTCTAATTTTGATTTTTCCCTTCTTTTATATTTCCCTTCCACTAAGATTATATATTTTCCTCCCCTTTTTCTTATGATAAACAATATTTTGTTTGTGTTTTGTTTGGGACTTTCTTATGAGATTATAAGTGTGAACTATTAATGCTTTTTTTCATTTTATCAATTTTGAGAATATAAAATTTGTCGTACACATGTACCCACAATTTTCAAAATTGCCGTGTCTGAACCCGTACTGTCGTACCTGAACTCATACCGTACCCACACCCATGTGACATAGATATAAAGAGGAACTGAATGGGAGCTTAAAGACCATATTACTGTTTCTTTTATATTTCATATCAGGTGAACACAAAATGCAAAACATAGAGAGCGAATCTATACCCGGAAAATAAATGAACAAAGCTGGTGCATCATGGGAGATCAAACCAGTTAGGAGTTAGGAGTTAGGACACTCTTCGAAAGTTTCTAGTTGGGATATCTTGAACTTATAAGTTATAATTGTGGCTATCAGTTATCCTATCATCAAAACGAAAAAGGCACAAGTTTGGGAATCCAAGGCAACATGAGTGAAGCGAATTAGTAGGTCGATATACATTATGCTATAGCAAATTATACGGATTGATGCTGACTGTGCCATCCACTGCCTTCATGAGCACTTAGTGCCTTCTATATAATGCTGATAATATCCTGTCATCGGCTTTTGTGTTTAACAAATTTCCCATTTATCTTAGAGAAAGGGAAAAATGGTAAGTTGGAAGTCATGTCGCAGGATAGTTCAACTTATATTCATGTTATCTACATGTGCTAGCGATAATGTACTCCATTTATACGCGTCCATGTGATATAGGTCGTGCACTAAATATTCCCCTTCCGTGCTACATCCTGAAGTGAGGGGCAGCAATAACACGATTTAGCTAATTGAGTCACACAGACACACTATGAATACAAAATGAATGATTAAACGGCTCAACATAAGCATACGATAAAATGACCAATGCTCACAAACTACTATCAAGTACAAGAAGCCCGCACAACCATCCCGACCAGGAAGAAGAAAATGCGGAGACAGCAAACCAGAAAGGCAAAAACGAAAGAACCACCGAATTTCAAGAAGTGGGCGTGGTTGAAGAACACGAAATGAAGATACCAACAAATTATTCTTGGAAAAAAACAAGAGCAAAGAGGTAAAGAAACTTACTTCTCCTAGCAATATTAGCCGCTATTTCCTCAGATGGAAGGGAGACGAAGTGGAAGGGAGAGTCCGGATGGTGGTTCTCCGGCAACTCCCACTGCAGCGACCTGTTGGTGATAGCTGCCGAGTCGTCGCCGAAAGCTCCGAAGAGCTCCGCCAGAGACTCCACCTCCGGCCTCCTGTAGTCCAGCAGCCGGTGGTAGAACACACACAGAAACCACATCTCTCTCTCTCTCTCTTTCTCTCTCTCTCTCTCACTTTGCTCAGAAGAGATCAATAGGCTTCCCAAAAAATGGAGTCCGGCGTATAGGGCTTTGGGGTTTTCAACTAACGGAAACTACAATCTCAGAGACAAAAACCCTGACCTCCATGACTGTTCATTGGCAGGCTTTGAAGACAAGACAACGGATCTGATCCAGATCCAATATTTCCAGAATCAGGGTTAGAACCAGATTCAGCTACGCTACCAATTTGGTTAAACTGGATTTGGTCTCGCTGGGTATCCAACTTCAATCTAAAACTAGCTAGGCAACTACCTGAAGTCAGTGGTCTAAACATTCTCCTGCATCTGCAGATTTTGTAAAACGATTCGATTGGAGCCGATAAAGGGGGACATGATTCATTTTTTATTAACTTTAAATATTTATAAAGTTTTTTTGTTTTTATATATCTTTCTTTTACTCACAGCAAACTCAGCGGATTCACCAAATCAGCAACCTGACTGATTTTATTAACTTCAATTTCAAAATTTTAAGCACTTGTTTTAAATCTGATATGGAGAAGATAAGTAATGAAAAAAAGCTTCAGCTAGAATTGACCGGGTCAGTGAAAGTCTAGCCATCAGTTCAATGAACCGGTTGATGGACAACACTCTAGTCTATTAGATTACCCAAAAATAAGGAAAAAGAGGGAGGGGTTTTGACTTCTTTGGGTATCTCTCACTTAAGCCATAGAGAAAACATAACATGCTTAAAGCCTTTTGGGTTTCTAATCAAAATTTGATCCATAATTTATGTGATTATGACATGCATTAAGAACCCATATTCAGTATGACTAACTATTCAATTCAATTAATCGCTCCTCATTGTTCTGATTAGAGAAACCGCTGCTAGGACATGTAATCAACCATGCCTTTGTAACTATGATTGCTTCTAGATTAAATGAATTGGTAATTATAGGTTTGTGCTTTCTAATCCTAGCTCCTAATAGCAGGGGTGAAGATAGGTGTGGTCTCCATGAGGCATACGCCCTACGAAGTCTCTTTGAAATTTTAATTCAGTGGTGAAACTTAGGTAAACTTGAATTCAATTATATGAGGCAACCCCATGAGAATCAGGTCACTACCAGAAAGTCAATTGAAAATTTGTTAACCATAATATTGTTTTATGGAAAAAAAAAATTCTGGCTCTGAAGAATCTGAATACAAGCAAACATGGGATATTAGGCTAGTTGAATTGTTCCATCCAAAATTCACAGTGATCATGAATAAATAGACCTTGGTAATGCTCAAACCTGACTCAATCATGTTGATCCGAGTCAAGTTGGTGCTCAAAGACTCGCAGCGTTGCTGTGTGTCAGGTCCAGTGGCCATGGTCGAACTGAAATATAACTAGTGCAGAACCCACTGCAATGCAATTTTGTCATGAAACACTTGATCAAGCTGAAGGTACGGTCGGGCACCGGGCAGGGGGGGCAATGTTAAATATTAATTTTTTAATATAGTTTTTTTTTTAATATTTTTTCTTATAAACAATATATTTATACCATCAAAATAGGTCTTAGGCCAGGCCGGCCCATGCCCAGCCCTAGCTCATCGAGTAACCAATCTGAATGCACCAAGTCAACTTAGAGGATGTTGGCCCCATAAGTCAGAGCAGAGCACACCGGCCCAGATCAAACTCTTGCCCTGGATGAAGTTCAGCATGATAACGATCATATGAACATCATGCCTGCTGCATAAGCAACAAAGACTTGGACTATTCTTATCATGTTCACTTGGCGGCAAGCACTTTAGGGGGCACAAGACTGGGGGCATTAGATCACCCCGGATCTCAATTCCAAGGAACCGATCTGTCACAAGGTATAACTTAAGTCCATGATTTTTCCAGATTTTCAAACCATAAATTTAAGATGCCCATTGTCCCCAAGTGCATCGACCTATAGTCGGAGGAGGGCCTTACCTCAGATTCATGGAGTAAAGATGCATTGGAGAAACGTAATCTTTACATTTTCCAAACAAGGGGATCTATAATCCTTGTTAAAAATGCGTTTACCTGGGGATGGGTTTCTTAAAGGGCTCTTTGCCAACAATAACAACACTTGGTTACTATCTCAATAATCTTCCCCTAAAAATGGTAAGAGAAAGATTCATAGAACACAAACAAGTGTTTCACAAATTTGTTCCATTTTATGAAAAAGATCTTTGGGACAGTAACAATATATCACTGTTGCCAAACAGCTCCTAAACACAACAAAAGAGCGATGCAATCATTTTCCCCTTCAGATAGCATCAAGAAAGTCCTTTTCATGTAAATCTGTTAGGGCCTAATTAAGTCCTGCGCATGCACACAGGTACACACACACACACACACACACCACACACAAAGAGAGAGAGAGATTTTTATCTCATTATTTTGTTAGGAGAGATATTGGTTCGCTACTAAGACCAGGGCAGTTTGCCTGGGTATGGAAGTGGACCACAATAACTAAACAGACCTTGCAATTCAGGACAACCATTAGGATAGGGAACCGACCGATGGAAAGGATCGCGCTTCAGCTTTTTCCTATATAAGTTGCCCAAGCAACCATATGGGTCTTGCTGAAACTGAGCCCTTGCCAGTGCTTCTCCCTTCTTGGCTCCATCTTTTGATGCAGCTGAAGCTGGAGTACCTAGGTAGAAGAACCTTGCTTCTGGAAAGCCGATTGCGGCACGGTGCAGGCCTGCAAATCTTTCCTCCTTAAAATCATAGCTCACAACCTGATGAAATTCAATGTTTGCATCAGAACAGTAACTAAACAAGCAAAAGAATTTTTAACTTGATATAAAATCTAAGAGGTTTTTCTGCTCTTAAGCATGACGACCACACTAGCATAACTGAGAGACCTCATCAGAAACAAAGGTGAAACCATTGTTATCTATACGAAATTTTCTTCAAATACACCTTTCTTCCAAATAAAGGGCCCAGCATGAGCATATTAGCCTATTCAGACAAGCCTCTTGATGACTTCATGCAAAGGAAAGGAAAATGCAATAGTCACAAAATAGGTTAGCTGACTGCTAAACTTACTGTTATATTTTGTGGATATACACCAGTAAGTTCACGAAATCGGCAGACACTAAAAAGAAGATTCTCAAAACTATCTCTTGCATGCTCCTCGGTAAGTGCTTTTGATCTGACAGTTGCCTGATTACCTGAAAGGTCAGCAAACATAAGTTCAATGAACTGAAGAGTGTGATCATCAGACAATTGCGGTGTTAAACTGAGAAACTCTTAGTCAGAATTCTCAATCATTCACATGCATTAACACATTTAAACTTGGATTACACAAGCAAATGACATGAGGATGAGGAACAATCTCTCTGGACGTTGTAAAGGATATAACATGTATCAAGTTTTCAAAAGTAGCAGATGAAGCATAAATAGAGATTGCATACAAAGGTCCAACAGTGACAGTAATTGTGAAAGCACAATATTAAGAAATTACAATGTGACAACTGCATGGTGTTCAATTCAATAATATCACTTGTTTTAACATGAAACAGCTGCAAATAAGAGCACCACGGTCCTAGCTTCCCAGCATCCAGCAAAAAAATGAAAAATGGCATGATATTTTCAGAATGTTTTCTTTTCAACATATAAAGAAAGCAACAATACCTGACTATTTGTAGAAAACTATTTCCATGTAATTTGAATATAAACTATTTTTCATTAGTTCGCTGACAAAAAACTTACAACATTTCTTTATATGAAAAAGTAAAAAACTTACAAAATTTATTTATGTGACTAAGAGTAATATGGCCCAAACCTAATACATTATTATACAGTGTCCTCGTATTTTTATTTCTAGTTGATATAGATTATAGAGTTTAAGAAAAAAACACTTCCTCTAAAATCGTGCAATGAAAATACTAAAAGACATAGTTGAGACAGACCTTGATAAGTATCAATAACAAGATAGGCATTTATATTTAAATATATATATATATATATATATTCCATATTTTCACCTGAAAAAAAATATGGGAGGATGTAAAAAAGCACAGAACAAAAGAACAAGAAGTGAGAATGATGGTTTAACGAAGAGTTTCATTTTGCCCATAAACTCACTTCAGTACCAACCACATTTAGATATTGAACTGTGTTGAACTGAAAATCATCCGATGAATAAGGAAAACTTCAGAACAAAAGTCCAACAAAAGATAACGTCAATCAAGAAGATGTTGGCTCACTGGGATTAGGTATACGACTACACCACTTAAGCTTGTTCTGAACTGGATACTGAAGATAGACTACAAGAGTAGGAAAAGACAAGTGTTGCAGAGTAGCCATCACCACTTTTTGGGTGTGGAAAACATGTACTCTAAACATGACTTGCATTTTGAAACAGGAAACCAGTTTCTACAATGTTACAGATACATTGAACACCTTATACAGATCAAGCATCGTTCTGTTGGTGGCATTTCTGCATTAGTCTTCTTATGGAGAAAAGGTAGCAACGGATAGAAATACATTTTAGATGTGCATGAAGCTAAAATTCTTTTTTTCCAAGGTATCTGCACAGTAACCTTTGAAAGGAAAAGGAATCCAATAGTTACTTGAACATGATTATAAGATTTCAATTTCAAATTATTTGCATAGATAGTTATTGCTTGAACATGTTTTTAGATTGAGATTTCAAATTACATGCATAGTATATTTAGAATCACTACGTATGATAAGTCAGGCAGCTGATTCCAGGGTCGAGTATTGACTGCCATGTCAAAATGACATTCAATTTAGTACAGAAGCCGAAGTATTAGTTACATCTAGATGTAAATGTGGCAGACATGTAGATGAGAAGCAACTAATCATAAATAATGCAAAGGACTATGAATCGTACATCAGTTCACTAGAATCATGGTATTCCACTCATTTCAGCGACTAGCCAGCTCTTCTACAAAACCACGACAGCATCATATTTCCAGTTGGCAGTCTCAGACCATCAATATGAGCATCCCTAGAAGATAAAGAAGAGCATATACAGAATAAAGTTGCGGCTCCTGCTACTTCCCAACTGAACAAGTGACCATCTATGCTTCGAACAGAACAGTCCACTTGGAGAAAACTTTAGAAACAGAATAAGTTATAAACCAACAAAATTGTGATTATTCTTTTCACGTGAATGTAAATTAACATTCACTGAGAACAAGTGACTAATTTCGAAGCTATAACTTGGAGGAACCACTATGTATAAAAACATTCGCAGATTTACCATCTTAGAAAGGACATGATAAATAGGGATGTGAATAAGAGGGCACCAAGGAAGGTGTTGACTCACCAAACCAGCCTTTGGAATCTGCAACACTCCAGTAGCTCTGAGCTTCACTACGAGGCCCAGCGTCCTTGCGGGTCTCTCCACCACTGAATAACAGCAATGCATTTTTATCTTTCGCTGCGATCTCAACTCCCTCTCTAATATGCTGCAAAAAGGTGGCAGCCTGCCCTGGATGCTTCTGATACGACTCCAGAAACCATGAGTTCTCTCCATCAACCTTCTCACAACTGGTACTAGTATACACCGAATGCCCCGCCACCATCACAAGATTCCTGAGATCCGGATAAGGATACACGGTGGAATCCAGTTCGAATTTGTTTTGAAAGCCCATGCCCCTGAATCGGTTCTCATACACTGCTAGGACAATGATAATTCCAAGCCCGGTAGCCAGAGAGACGAGAAACACAAAAAGAGGGTGCAGTTTATAGTGATAATGAAGACGATGGCCGATCGATTTGATCATTTTGAACAATTCAGGACGAGAATTTTTGGGCCTCCTTGATTTCTTGCTAATCCCGGACTCCAAATCGAACTCGCCACCCCTCGGGTAAGCAGGGAAGGATTTAGGGCTTCCTTGGCCAAATGACTGACTCATACTAGCATTTGAACTCGACTAAAATAGCAGCAAATTAGAAACTCGAATACCTCGATTGGTCAATAGTCAGTTTGAGTAAAGAGCACCAAAAAAAGGAGATCTGTTAAAGCGTCGATCTTGGTAATCAACAAAACTTGAAGTGCTTAAATGATCCAGAGATGCAGCAGAAATCTAATAGATCTAACTGCAAATCAAAACCCAAAATGGGAGCAAAATTGGGGGAAGGGAATCAGCGTATGATTGCACCTATAACCGTAAAACCTCCTATCTCAAATGGGTGCACAAATTTTTGTCTCTATCATCACTAAGAACAAAAGTTAAGCTAAAAAAAGCGGTACCCACGAGAGAATTCAGGAGGGAAAAACGTCAGACTTTTTTCGAGGGAAAAAGATCAAAATAAACAAAACCCAGCAAGTGGGAGGTTGAGATCCTCATAGAGAGATCCTTGATTCCTGCAATTTTCACAAGAAAGAGGAAGTCACATTTCTTATTGGTAATTCTGTAGAACAAGGATGGAAAAATAAAAGGCTGGCATTGAGGAATTCGACGTGAGTGGGGCAGGAACACGAAAATCCGACGGTGAGATCTTCCAATGGGCGACGAGGAAGCAGAAGGTTTAGCTTCCTCTGCAGGGTTTGGGTTTCCAGAGTTGACAATGTGAAGCCGCACATGGTGAGAGTGAACCGGGTCAAACTTGACACATCTGATTCCGGGTGCAATTTTTTTGCATGAGGCAGTAGGCTATGGTGATTCTGATGAGATCCGACAGACGAGGTAGAGAGGAATCAGGATCAGTTAGCACAATCTGAACCAAATTAAAAATGGTATTGGAATCTCGACAAATATTCAAAATGTTCACCTCAATTGTTGGACCTAATTCGATAAATCAATAAATCATGTTATTTCACATGTTTGAATTCGTGTTCTTACTAAATAAATATCACTTTAATAATAGTTCGAAGAAAAAGACCTTGACGCATGGGCCAGAGTTGTTAATATTTGTAATCTGCTGGATCTAAATTAAGCTATTTTTCATATATTAACTATAGGAATAAATTTAAAATAAATAAGAAAATGATAGCTCGATGTTTAAATTGATTTATGAGCTTGTTAATTTTTAAAATATTATAAAACCTAATTTATACATTCGATTTTCACTGTTTTTTACGTTTTATAAATTTTAACATTTTACATCTATCTATACAATTGAGTTTATAGAGAATATTACCATTTATAGTACTAAAAAACCAAGAGGACTAGAAGGCAAGATAAATGGACGGACGCAAACTAGAAAAAGAAAAATAACAGAAATAATAAATAAATAGTCTTAAAGTGTGATGATTTTCGTATGCTCCAAACTAAACGGCGATGTTTTTACTTAATTTGATGATATAAAATTATGAATAGATCCAACATGATTTTTTAACCATAATTCATGTTTTGAGTCAACAACTTCTACGCATAGTAAGGCATTTGATTTCATACTGCTAGTTTTCTTATTTACACCTTGAAGATATTTAATGTTTTCCAAATTTTATTATACTAAAGCATAAAGTAAATCACATTTATCAAAAGCTTTAGTTATTTAATCCACTTGATCTGATAGTTTCAAAGTAAGAAATATAGGAAAACTTATGGCACATCATTTCAATGTTTTTCTCTCCCTCTACTATACATATATATATATGTATATATATATATATATATATATAATTCAAATTGTTTGCTAAAAGCACCATAACCTATTGCTAAAAGCTCCATGAACAATTTGCACCACAAATGATGGTTAATGTGTTAATGTTCCTATTATAACTGTTTTTTAGCAATAAATTTTTGCTTTTCTTGTCATCCAACAATAGCTTTATGTAATGCTGGAGTCAGCTTAGCTTGCTATCAAGCTTGAGTCGATCTAAAATATTACCGAACTCAAGGTCAGTTAGGTTACAATTCATGAGCTTAAAGGAGTCAGGCTTAAGCTCCAACACAGTCTATTGAGTCTAGCTTGAGCTGACCTTGTAAAGCTCATCTTGAACTCAAGCCAAACAATAAATGAGTCAAACAAAGTTCACGTTGGGCCAGCTCAAGCTTGACTGGGCTCATGTACACCCCTACAAACAAAAGAATGAAGGGATTTTCCGTGCCTAGCTATTGGAAAAGTTGTCATTCATACTATAGAGCTTCCAATTAAATGAGTTAAGAATAAGTTGTCATTCATCCTCAAGGGAGTTCTGGGGAACCTTAGACTAAGAATAAAATTCGCAATCAGGACAACATTACAAGAGAAATCACCCTGATTCTGTTGCATAAACTCTAACCACTTTCATCCTGCAATTAAGGAACTCAAATGAGAAGGAAAAATTATTACAACTTGTTGAATCCAAAAAATGGGAACCCAAATATGCCTTATTCATAGATGAGCAACTTGCCCTTACAAAAAAAAAATTGTAAACTTCATGTCACTTGGAGAATGAAGACAACCCTCCTTTACAGGACATGTACCCGGGATTAATAGGGTTTTACATTCACAGGGAAGGAAAACAAAGACTTTTCTACAGTGAAGGTTGATGTTCAACAACTCTGGCACCTTTACTTCACTGTCCACAACCCTGTGCCGCACCCATGTTCTAAAACGAGATGTATGAAGCATACATATATAACAATGTAGTTGAGTAGTCATTACATGCGCCCACTCTTGCTGGCCTTCAACAGCACGTTGATAAGAATACAATTCAGCTATTATGATCACTTTTTGATAACGCACTGTACATTTGATTGACCTCCATCCGGGGAGTAAGCAATCTACAAGAGCTACCTCTGAAGGCGGCAGAAAGCTATGCCGGTCGTTCAGTTTTGCTGTTGCTGCCAAAACATTCAAACAATCTCAAAAATATGGAAAGCTTAACATGTCTCAGGACAGACAGAATATTGACTTGTTTGAAAAGGAACTGCAGCAGTGGCATTTCGGATATCACTCAAAATCTCCTAAGCATTCTCTTTCGGAATGATTCAGGAGAATTATTGGGTATGAGAGCCAAAGCTTTCCAAATAGGAATGTATAAAGAGCAGCCACCGAAATATAGCACAGAAACAGGTTCGGGAACAAAGATCTAAAGATTGGACTGAATATTCCATACGTTGATGAGTCAAAATTTCTCTCCAAGAGGTATCATAACATGGTTACTCCCCCATGTCACAAGTAGCAATCCTTGTAAGAGACAAGCGGTCAAAATTCCTACGAACTAGAAATTCTAATCCTCATGCAATCATTTGGCCGTTTACACAACACAAGTCAAGATTAACTTGCAAAAAAACATGTAAAATATGCTTTTTTATGACCTAACAGAACAGGGCTGCACATTGTATCGAGTTGTTACATGAGGAAGTGCTTCATGTGAAAAAAACCACCTTAATCACACTGACCAAATCCAGCAATTAAATGCTTCACATACTGAATAATGTTTCCAGATTATTGACATTTCATAGTCCTATGTTGGGCCACAGTTAGAAGCAAGAACTTTAGTCATAAAAATAGGGAGAAAGTCGTACCAATGAAAACCCAGAATTTCAAAACCGGTAATCCTACAGGGTAATTGAATCTCTTGACTATTTTTGTATTATATGATTTTTTCCTCTTACATGTATCCTCCAGAAATACTCGTAATTTGAAACTAAAATCTATCATGAACTCAACCAATGTCCTAAATAAGTAAACACTCTGAATGTCGAATTCAGTGCTTCAGAAATGTGCAAGAAATGAAATCCCGATCTCTACCATTGGAAAAGAAAATAGTAGGATATAGACACGTGATTAAGATTCCAAACGCTACTAACAAGAGTGAAAGCAGTAGGACAGGTATGTGTGTTCAACATCAAAACTAAAAGCAACAGACAGAGAAACTAGTTGCCCTTCTAGGGAAGTAAGTTCCCGATACTAGATGCTTTCGTCAAAGAAAATTTAGTATGGCTTTGAACAAATTCCTAGAGCTTGGTTTGATGGAGCTAGCAAATTGGTGCTTAACTTTAGACATGAATCTTCCTAGACTGGCACGACTTCTCTTGTTAAGAATACTCGTACAATAGAACCATTATCATTTTTACTTGCATATGTAAATCATTAAAGGAAGCAGCAAGAATGGAAAAAGAGTCCCTATAACAATATTTTGAGATGTTTAACCAAGGATATTTAACACATTTTCTTGGAACTAAAGCAGTTACTCTCCAAACTGATCTGGTAAAAAGACAGAGTGATCAATAGATCGTATTATATTGTGCAATACACTGAAAGTATAAGAGAAACTAATATGATACTGCTGACATCCATTGCAAATGTAAAATAATATCCAGTTAAGCAAACAAAATAAGTTCCACTGCAGCACAAGCACATGCATAATATACACTCAAAAAACAAAATTCAAAGCCATCAAGCATCCATGATTCAAACTTATTTTCCATAGGAGAATAATGAGCACAAGATGATTGAATGAATATAGCATCAAACACTGACCTGGAACGAGTTCTCATCAAAAAGTGAAACTGCACAATTGTCAGATGTGGAAGCCCAATTGCTCATGTTATTGTCATAACTCGGTGTTCCAAAGTTAGGAACTCGATAATCCATTGATGAACCTTGAATGTTCATCTCCATTTCATCCTTGAACTTCTTTTCTCCAAGAAAATCATGATTCTGGTTATATGGGTGGTAAGGGTAAAAAGCTCCAAGTTGCAAACTGAGGCATGAGCTTCTGTTTACCTCGTTCAGTGTATCACATGACCTTGGCTGTTCCATCTCTATATGCTTTCCCATTTCCAAATAAGAAGAAAAGCTTGGAAAAGGAGCTTCTGAGGAGCACTCAACTTCTCTACAGGGGAAACAAATTCGCAGCTACTTGTTTCAGAATACAGGATTTACTACTTCTGTAATTCAATACGAGTAACATGTTTTAAGCCAAAAGAGAGGTCATTTGTGGACTTGAAGAGTTGCATGAATTACATAATATGGCATTATGGTCTAATAATCCATAAAAGACTAGTAATGGTTTCTTCAACCTTGTTGACGAAGGCTTAACTTTTGCAGGAAATCTAATTACAAATTTGGAATACCCCTATGTTCCAGATAAACATGGCATATGGTTCAATGCAGGAGAACATGAAGCAGGTGAGATGCCACTAATCAGAGTTCCAGACATCGCAAGTCAGATTCAACTTGGTTAGCGCCTTAAAAAGGCTAGTTGAGAGTCTTGAGACTAGTCAAAAGAGGCTCAAAGACGCACATTCGCAGTAGAAAAACATTGTTATGCAAAACATCACATCAACCACATAGTTCATTGATCACACATAGCATCACATAACAATAAATTGAAACCTAAGATGTAAAGAAAATATAAAATACCTCGTAAATCTATTCTGCAGATACATGGGGACATATATACATATATATAAACACACATATGTACATGCATGCAAACAAAGAATATACAGAATACATGTATATATACATGTTTTTATACATTAACACAGAATCTGTAGGATATACATACATACATATACATATATATATATATCCGACACACAGAGGGAGAAATACAGAAAATAGATTAAACTTTAAAGGAAAACTTATTGAAAAACAGAGGTCGAAGGCAGGAGAAGTGAAAGCTAGTAAAAAGAAAAGGAAACTTTGCTCTGATTCAAAATGTAGTTTCTCTGAAAAAGCTCACTTTGGGGATGAGTCAGTCAATTAGTTGCTCACTAGCCAACCAAGTCAGTCAACTAGTCCCTACCATGGGCCCAACCAACTATTACCTAGGGACTAGGTGGTTCAGTAATCCCTAGGATAACTAGGTGACTCGTCAGATTGACAACTCCTTAAGTTGATAACTAAGATTCCAGGAATTCCAGATGTTATACAATCCTGAACTGACTGATTAATCTTGAGAAATCATTTCACAGGTTATTCTAATTTTAAAATATGCAAGGTGAACTTGTTTCAGTTATCTAACATTTTGGAAAATAATTAGTAATCGATGTTGTTCCTCACAAGTAGCAACTCAAGATCAGCTCATCGGCAACAGCATAAAAGGACTGGCAAGACAAATGGTACGAAGTCTACATGACTAATAATTAATAACTACTCACCGTGGTCCTAATACCAAGTGTGGATCCTCATTCAACATTAGCTGTGTTGCATCTTGATTTGGAAGCCAACATAAAGAGTTGCCTTGTTGTTCAGTGGTCAAACCCAAAGGCAAATGTATTCCACTCTCAAACTATCCCAGAAAAAAGAAAGTGTTAATTGAAATCTCATGCTGCTGAAGAATTTAGCCATCCAACAGACAGAAACATCAACAGTTACCTGATTACTGCATTCTACTGGCAAAAACTGTTGCTTTTTCAAATTTTCCTGCCAGGGGGAAGAAGTACCATTCATGAGTGATCCTTCTTAAAAAGAATCATGGTCTTGAAAGAGAATAATTTTATTGCTAAGCGAATACACAAAACACAAAAGGAACAAAACCAAGAAATTCAGTTTTAACTTTTAACAAGCCTATGACCTCTGGTTGACGACCTAATCAAAGGAAAGTTATATGAATTATGTTAGACTAATATTAATAAAAATTTATGACAATTATCTTTCTCAAAAGAAACATTATTTTTTTCTGTCATAGCAATGCAATGCCAGTAAGCCTTACTAGTAGAGCACCATTATACTCTAAAAAAATGAAAATGTCTTAATTGTTCATGCAAACACTGAACACCTAAGAAGCAGTAAAGAGTCAAAATTAAGACTACAAAACGTGAATGTGCATGCCTTGCAGGTATGAAGCTGTCTTAAAGCTTCTTTCAGAGACTCATGCATTGCTCTAATTCTGTCAGAACTGCTGATCTTGTCTGGGTCAACCCAGTAGCTGTAAAATTACAACAATATTGTTAGCGGTCCTTCAACTTGAGTTAGGACATATGAACAAATTGCAAGGACATACTCGATGGCTGTATCATAAACAAGGTGTCTGGGGTACATGAATAGAATGAGAGAACAACAACAACCTAAAATAGAGATAAAACCTTAATCTCTTGTTCAACTCAGATGAGCGTGCTTGCAACATCTTTAGCTGGTTATTCAACTCCTGTTGTATTAAAGAAACAAATTCCACGTCACAATATAAAAGAGGAACGCACGTATGAACCACAACAAATATCCTAAACAATAGTGATTAGTGCATACCTCCGCCGTTGGCGAGCTGCATAACCAAAAGAAAAGAAACATCGATTACTTTACTAGTTGATTTACACATAAAAAATGGAAGCAGAAAAAATCAGTGAAGGAATTAGTTTGCACCTTGTGCACAAGAAGTCTTGAATATTTACTTCATGGTCCAACTTCTTGAAGGTCTTCTTAAGTGCCTAAGGTATCACAAGCTTGTATTTTACTATTACGAAACAATATGCCAATTTTCAATCATAGCCACAAATATCATTCTCGGTCTTTTATCAGCGAGGTTTTCCCGGGTATTTTTCTTCAAATTTTTTTTTGGGGGGAAAATCTCAGAATTAAAAAAAACAAAAAAAATCAAAATGTTAAGGAAAAATACAATAAATGAAAAACTAATAAGAATACAAAAAAACATCTAATTAAAAAGATAAAATGATAAAGTAATAAGTATTGTGTCCCATCTAAGAGGCCACGTTAAATACCTAAAAAAAGAGGAAATAAAACAATAAAACAAAAGTTGAAGAAAATGAAAATAGAAAATGAAATAAAAAATAAATGAAAAATCGCAACAAAATCATGACAAGTTGATTTTTTTCATTTTTTTTTTCAAAATATCACAAATTTTTCCCTTTTTTCATTAATATCAAGATATTTTCGAAAATATAACAATATTTGTGGCTATGTTTTCAATTCAATGTAACAAACAAATTCCAAAACATTGCAGTTAAGACAAAAGAAAGAAATGAATTATCGTACTTCCAGGCTCTCCAACTTCCTGCTGCCAGCAAAGGAAAGAAAGCAATTCAATAATCATCTAAATCTGAATTAAGAAAGAAAAGAAGCTATTCCTTATGACAAGATGATCCAAACCTTTTTGCTCGCTCTTGAGGGGTTAATTGAGCAAACCTTCCAATAACATCTTCAATAGCACTGAAAAGTTTGAAAAGGTCTAAGCAGAAGCAGATAAGAAAAACTGTAATTTCAAAGCAACTGAAAGCTGAAATAGGCAGTCAACAGAATGTTATATCTTCACATTAAATATTAAACAACACTCCAATTTAAATTCTTGAACAATTAAATTATTCACTTAACTTCTTCACATTCATAGATTTTGTTGAGAGAAATAAGTTTGTGGTCGTTAAAAGAAATACTTAACACTAGGTGTTAATTAGCAGAAATTTTATTAAGTGGCATTTTTACCATTTTCCTGTAATAAGGAGGATGGCTTTGTAATTTTTTACGAATCTCTATTCAAGCAGAGATTGGGTTAATGAACAATGACTTTTCTGGTTTTCCTTCCACCGGTTTGCAAAACTTCTGTTCATTTAATGTCAAGAAGAACCATTGATAATGGTAATTGAAACATATCATGTAGAGAGTGAAAAGAAAAGTAAAGGATAGGCCTTCCCGAATGGTGAGTTTCAGTTCCACTAGTCTGGATGTTATCTTGTAGGTATCTGCTACAAATGCAGTAATCGAGTATGTTACAGAGGAAAAAATAAATTAGCAAGAGATGAGAGTCTAAATAAATGCTACAGTTATTTTCTAGATATAACATATGTGTAACATGAAGAATCTATTTTACAATCAAAGATATATTTGAGAGAAGGAAGAACACCACAGAAACATATCTTGGATCAATCTATAATTTTCACAGGAGCCATTTATGGCATTATAGCACAAAAAATAAATGCATGATCATCAGAAAGTTAAAATAGACACTAAAAATTTTCTGATGTACTTTAGACTATATAAAGACATTTGACCCCCATCTCCTCTCTCTCTTTCTCACTAGTTTATTATCTTTGAACAAAAAGACTCGCCCACATGCAATAGTTTATTATTTTTAAAACAAATACAACCCTAAGTAATATGATAATAGGAATCAACAAAATTCTGAATTACCTCAAAGATTAAGCATGCACATACACAAAAACTAGTTTATTAATTTTAAACAAAAATCTGTTGCCCTCAGTAAGATCAGAATAGGAATTAACAAATTCAGAGTTACCTCAAAAGATAAGCATGCAAAGTCACTAGTTTATTATTTTTAAACAAAAATCTAGTACCTTCAGTAAGATGAGAATAGGAAGCAATGGATACTGAATTACCTCAAAAATTACGAAAGTAGGTACTGCTTCATATTATTAATAAAGAAAATCGCTAATTCAACAAGTTGACAGTTCTCTAAATAGCCTTTCATAGACTGGATAAAAGGAAAATAGAAATAAAAATATAATAGAGTTCTTAACGAACAAAAAAATTTAAAAAAAATACTTAAAGAATATGCACTCAAATCCATGGATGTCTAAATTCATAAACTCAGAAGTTTTGTGTTGTTAAGTGAGTCATAATAAACTTAATAGCTTAGACTGTTTAGTGACTTTCTCTGCACATAAAATTAATTTTTACTTGCTAAAAAACTCATAACGCGTAGGCTGTGGGTCTCCAGAATGTAACTGGATGCCGGATCTCCAAGTAAGCATCCTGAAGCCCCTGACACCCTAGATACCTTGAGCCTGGCATGTCCTTACATCTAAGCTTACCATCCACATAGGGGGAGGGGTTGACTTGGGGACAAGGATCTTGAGGACTGAGATGGGTAGGCCATATCTCATCCTTCTCACTCCTCCTATGAAATTCCTTTGCAGCTGTCCCCACACCAGTACCCATGTGACATAGCATTTAGGATACATTTATTTCACTGCTGCCAATTTTTCTTTTCAAGTTTCTTGAAAGGATCACCTGCTGGCTCTAAAAGTTGATAACGGAGAGAGAAACAGAAAGAACAAGGAGAGAAAGTACTCAAAAAGACTTCCTTACTCTTTTTCTACTTCTTAGCTTAACTTCCCATGGAAATTGCTGGGGAGCAAGAGCCCACCCATTTATTCACAAAGATCGCCACAGGCTAATGGTCACGTGTGGTATTATCATCCCTCTTTTTTTCTTTTTTCTTTTTTTTTTCCTTTTTTTTTGTTGGGGTGGTGGGGTGGGGGCGTTTGCTTTCAGTGAATCTGGTCTCATGGGTCCTGCCTCTAGAGTATTCACTGTTTTTTCTGTTCGTAACTTCTAGGTTTCAGCAGTTTGCTTTTGTCCTCTGTCAGGGTTTTGACTCTCGGCGTCCCAACTTTTCTTTCGCTGTGCTCTTTACCATGTGCGCATAAAAGCAGGTCAGCATTAAGAGTAAGGGAGGAGTTGGTTATCACGATAGAATTCAAGTGCCCTTTGACTGAGCACTTCCCCAGCATTCATGAAGCTTCCTTGTTCCTTGGACAATGGCCTGCATTCTTCTTTGTGAGGCCAAGTTGTTTGTGATTATCCTCCTAATTCTTAGTTTAACTTATTTCACTGCTGCTGACGTTTTTTTATCCAACTTGCTTGAAGGGATCAGACTGTCTGGCTCCAAAAGTTGATAACAGAGAGAGAAGGAAGACAAAGTATAATTTTGATAGAAAGAATAAGGAAATAAAGTATTCAAAGACTTGTTGTCCACATGTTCTTACTCTTTTTCTGATTCTTAATGTAACTTACTCCCACTCATTTTTCCTTAGCCTTTATTCTTGCAAACTACAACAAACATTCAAGGAACTTGCCCAACCAATTCCTAACATAGCAACATGACAGTTGAAGATTTTCAAAGACCAAGTCTATTGATTCAAAAACTTTGGTCAGTGATCACATCAACGGGTAACATGATTAAATACAACAAACCAAGGCAATAGCAGCATGGAAAATGACCAATGAACCAATGGATAAAGAATAGATGATTGTGATCTTTTAGTTATGTGACAACATCATAAAGTAAAAATCGAAGTAAAGCAAACACAAAGTCTCGGTCTAATCAAATTAACAGGAAACAATAACTCCTTCCACCAGGCCCAGGAGTGGACTGAAAACCTTCAACTAAAGGAAGTTGAGAGTTTCATCTCCAAAGTCTGCCCTGGGCACAATCCAGTAGAGAACTGCCTAACCCATTCATCAAACAAAAAGGAAAAAAAAAAATTAACACAGACACAATAAAACTTCTCATATCATCTAACAAGAGATAAAATGAAATTACCTAATATGGAAAAGAAAAATGAATCTTTACCTTCTCTCTCCATGGCATAATGTAGCTTTTCCAGTTGGTGAAAACATAAGAAGGATGATATCAATGTCACATAGTATTGAAAGTTCCTTAGCTTTCTTCACAATCCCTGCCCTTCTTTTGGAGTATGTGACTTGTCTGCCATTGCTATTTTCCAACTTCTTGATTTTTAATTTAACTCTTCCCATTATGTTTAAAGAAACTTCCTATTCCTTTTCCGAACTCTGCAGCAAAGAAGTGCAATATCCACATTAATATGTAAACAAAATCTTAATCGCACTTCAAGTGACACAAGGGAAAAAATGCTAATTTCTTGCAAACGCTCACCAGAGAAACCAAAACTCGGATCTAGTGTTGTTATCAAATGTTACAACTTACAACAAGTAAAGCAGTAGAGAAAAAAGAAAAGAAACACCAAAAGAAATGAAGTTACGCACAAATACAGGCATTCATAACCAAAAACCTAAAAAGAATGTTGCTAACGACAATTATCAAAAATATCTATTGATGTGTTTGAAGTTAAGATATAAACAACCTTTCAGAGTTAATATACCAACAAGCATTGTAGGGTAGATATTTCGAAAAAAAAAAAGTGAAACCCACTTTCAAGCTCCAAGCTAGTGGTGAACGTAAGAAACCAGGCTTGAACTAGCAAGTCCTACCCTACATTACATGAGTGTTGGCATAAAAACACTCTCAAGCAACTCAAGCTCTAGCAGGGCCGTACATATGTGTGAGTGTGTGTCTATAAATATACAATTGTCAAATTCCAATTTCTAATGCACGCATTCTGCTTTGTTTAATAAGTACTAAAAAATAAAAAGCAAGTTCTCCGCTAGTGATGTTCATGAATGCATATGTTAACAATGAGATCTATGTTTATATTTCACAGAGGGAGAGAGACAGAGAGCTGGTCTTGGGCATTTCTCTCTCTCTCTCTCTCAAAATATATATATATATATATATTATCGTACTTGTTAGAAAACTGCATACCTCTTTATTGAAAATGGGAGAGAGTGTATGGTGTGCTGACATGCCAAGGTGCATCATGGAGGATATGCAGGGTTTGTACGATTGTTGTACATAGGATTTGATTCTTCTCTACATGAAAATTAAACACCCCCAATCATGCCTACTTCAGAAAATTGTAAAAGCCTTCTCTTTTACCTTTCCTAGTTCATCCTTCCTCCCACATGCCCATTAGCCCTGTCCAACTTTACCTCTTCTTCCCATTAGACCTCTAACTTTCAGCTGTTGTTTGCTACAATAACCTTCTTTCCATGATTGTATTCTCACCATTGCCAGGAGGGGTATAGATTATTTGCTGATGGCATTGAGACCCGTCGGACTCCTCATGTTTTTGGGTTTTCGTTTTATTGTTAAAATCGTAAATTCTTCTCTATCTGCCACTTCATTTCCTCTAGCCATTGTAGAAGAAGAGTCACCTCCTGTAACTTCAGCGAGCCTTAAAACCTTCTGGTCTTGACAAAGGGATGTGGTTGTTATCAGCAGCCAGAACAAACCAGATCAACAGATACTGTGTTCAATCATGACTGTTGAATCATGGGCTTTCAACAACAAAACAGCATTTTGTGGGATTGAAAAATCAACAACCCCTGTATGCTCAATCATGGGTTCTTGGTTGTTCAATCATGGATTTTCAGCATCAAATTACACTAGCCTGAATTAGTCTTAACTCTTGAGCATAAAATTGGACAAAATATGAACACCTGTAATTGCTTTGCTCTTCATTTTCTTAAGTTTTTCTTTTCCGTGTAGGTAGGAATGCAGCCACGGAAAGAAGGTTGCTGCTGTGGGGCAGAAATGGAAGTGATGCAAGGGGCATTCACGAAAGGAAGGCGAAAGAGGTTGGAGGGCATGGGGAAAGAAGGAGGGATTTAGGCAGGCCTACAAAAGGAAAGAAAAGGGTTTTATTACTTTATACTTATTTTTAGTGAGTAAGGTGGGGTACCTAGACCAGTGGGTAGGTTTCAGTTTCAATATATATATATATATATATATATATATATTAGTGAGTAATGTCAACTCTAATAGGACTTATAGATGTAGGAATGTCTAAACACTGCAATTAAAGTAACAGCAGACATGAAGAAACGCTCTATGTTTTCCTACTTACAGACGTATGAAATCATATATTTTTCAAATAATGATTCAAGAGATCAACCAAATCCACTAAGCAGTTTCTCTGGTAAGCAGTTTCTCTGGTCCCTGTACTAGAGATCCATTAACTAGTAGAAACAAAATGAAGAAAAGTACTCGTCAAAGCACCTTAACCTTCCATACGGCCATCAAACTTGAAAACCAAAATTCACAACTACCAGTATCCAAACCAATAATCGGAAAACAATATCAACAACTAAGAACGAGAAGAAAATACGAATCCAACACAACAACCAGAGGCCTGGGCACCACAACACCCATCACCAAGAACCCACAAAAATCAGTAACTGTTAACAAAAACTCAGATGAATCAACCAAGTAATACAGACACGCGATAGAAACAAAAAAATGTCTGACGGAACGTGAAAATATACCCCGGAAACGATGCCATCAATGTAAGCAACATGGTAATGGCATGTTTTACAGCAATAGAACTGTCCAGGCAGCTGGCTCATATACAACTCTCCCATTTCCCTCTTTTTCTGCATCCCAGCTCGATTTCCCCCACAACCCTGAATTACCTCAAATACCCAATTTCCAGAACCATACAGACAACCCAACAATTTCCTAAATGCAAAGCTCCTAACGAGACATGGATCCACTGAAAACCCAAAAGGCCTCCAATGGAGGATTCGGGAAGAAGAGCACCGGGAAAAGCAAGACCAGCGGAAACTTTCGCCTTAAGTAAGAGGAGAGAGGAAGGGAAAAGAGGGATCTACCTTGTTAGATGCAAAAGGTTTCCACCTTGTGAGATGCAAAAGGTTTCCACCTTGTGAAAGGCGCCTCTGCGACAAATTACAGAAACGCATGTAACCAAATGCTGAACCAGACAAAGAAGAAGAAGAAGAAGAAAAGGGGCAGAAGAAAAACAAAACGACGTAGAAGAAGAAGAAGAGTGGAAGAGGGACAGACTTGCCGACCTCCGGCGCCGGTGCCGTCCGCTGCGTTCGGAGAAGCTCGTGGAGAGCGAAGGCCACAACAACCACGGCCGCGGCAGCTGTGAGCGAAAGCCAGACGCAGCGTGCGGTGAATGGCAAAAATTTTTTTTACCAGAGAAAAAGTCGGACCCTTCGAGGTCCGAACAGAAATCCTGATTTTCAGCTCAACGGGGAGAAAAGAAGAGTGAGTAGACGGTAGGAGTTCGACCTTAACCATCACCACCAGAACACACGTTAATAACAACCAAGGCCATGGAACAACACTTGCTGAATTTAGTCATTTGACCAAACAAAACAAGTTTTCAAGACATTTTGACTCTCTAACTTGTGTTTTTTCTCCATTGACAAACACACACAGGCTTCGTTCCTGTCTACAACAATCAAGCAACCTTTGGATTGAGGAAAATAAAAAGAAAATACTATTGGAAGGAAAAGAAAACACAATAAAAAAGTAATTATAACATTTGTTTGAATATAAAATAATAGATTGTTAAAATTATGTTTGTTTAGATACATAAATGATATAAAACTAATAATTTACATTATAGTATGCACCAACAATGGAAAAAGAAAAGGGGCGTCGTGAACGGTGGTAAAAATATAAACAGAAAAAAAAAAAGACAAACCTAACAAGTTTTTTTTGTTGTGATGGTTTATGTGGTAAAAGGAGACTCTGAATTGAAAAAGATAATGCTATAATGTAAAACTTTTTTCATGCATGCACAAAAAGAAATAAAGAGTATATACCGATAAATCTTTCATTTTATTTTTAATCCCTTCAATTTTAAATTGATTGAATTTACATTAAAACATAATTTTCATTCCCTCATCTTTATTTTCCTTCCTTTACAATCAAATAAGTTTTTTGCTTTTCTTTTATTTCTTCTTTGTTAATCAACCAAACAAAAAATAAAATTGACTGAACAAATGATTTATTGTTCTTGATTTATTGTTCTTTTCCTTCATTTTCTCCATCGAAACAAAGCATTAGAGATTTCCTTTAAATTGAAATTTGGAAAATTTCATTGTGGAAAGCGTGCCCCACCAAGGCTTATGGGGACGGTGTCTTCCGGAATCGAACTCGTGACATACGGTTCGTGCTCCTGGTAAAACTATAAGGCGCTAAGATAAAATTGTTTGTAAATTCACATTTTGAGGAATTTTGATGTGGTTTTGAGAAATGTCTCTTTCTGATAATTTATTTGTGGAAACCGTATTGCCACCGGAGCCCTATAAATACCACCCGGATGGAACTCCCGAGAGGATGCGTTCCTTGTTCCGATAGTACCCTCGTTCTTTCGCTTGAATCCACTCTCTATCCACATTCATGGCGAAGTCAGGTGGCCTCCCGCTCGGTTCTCCCGCTCCCCATTTCGAGGTTCTATTTTTTGATGATTTTTGAATTATTGATTGACGGATCATTTTTGTTATTCCGTCTGATGCAGTTGGGATGAGATTTGACATGGTTGTTTTAGCGAATTATTATGATCTTAAATTTGTAATCTTTTTGTTTCTTTAGCTGCCTGAGCCACTGACGGACAAAGTATGGAAACTGGAAGATTTTGAGTCTCACTCTGGACTCCTGGTAATAATTTTGTTTGTCTTAGTCGTGAATTTTCTCGAGTGTTTGCTTATGTGGAAGAGTTGATGCCTTCATTATTGCTCTCCTGACCGACCTTGGTTTTTGATCGATGAACTTGTCCGTGGTTAATGACGACGTATGATTTTTTCTGTTTTGTTTTTGTTTTCTTGTTTTTTTTTTTTTGTTCAAACATCTGTCCAATAGCTGAATGATTATGTAAACAACTAAGAACACATCAGTCAATTTTGAGGAAGTCGATGCCGGCTCGCTAAAATGAACACAAATGTGCCGCTGGGCGATGAAGTACTAGTTTCGCGACTCGTTTGGGTCAGAGAATGAGAGTTTGGAATCAGCATAACAAATGCTCTTGTGGGGTTTTGGAATTCCTGGAACACAGGAATCCGTTCATCAGAAAGAGGATGTTTTCAATTCCTCCCATATCAATCAATAAATGCATCTTTTAGGTGAGAGATCAATTTGAAGGAAGCTGTTGAGCTGTAGTTGTTTCGGTGGACTGTAGATGGCGACTGACATTTAGAAGAACTTATCTCTTTCATGTCTGTAGCTGTTGACCTCAATTTGGATTGGATGGCTACCACCATAACCTTGGAATGTGACCTCAACAGAAAATTGAGTTTACGGCAACGGATCATTAAGTTGTCCTCCTACCAAATCTTTGGACAATCGATACTGTGGGCACAGAAGGACAGAAGGTATTAATGATTTTAGTATCAAAAGAGAGAGAGAGAGAGAGAGAGTGCTTACCTCCTACTACATCTTAATGCTGCACAGACTCCAACATCGATAGTTTTCAACTTTTCATAGTTCATGCTACTTGACTCATTATCATTCATTGCATATTCTGGAATCTAAGTCACACGGGTACGCCAAATATGGTGGCACACCCGCGTCGGTGCGGCCCGACAGGGCACCTGACTCGGTCAAGTCAGATCGGGTGTTGCTGACTGCACCTGTTCTTCTTTTCTTTGCTTTTTGTCCTTTTCCCATCTTTCCATCTTCTGTTTTCCCTCTTGTCTCTCTCCTCCGCTATTTTATTTAATAAAACTTTGAATTTTATATGAGATTAAGGTAATCTTGATAAAAAAAAGTTTAAAAATATAGACAAATAAAATTACTTATATAACAGATAACATATATAAATGTATATATATATTTATATCCTCTCACTGCACCTGCACCCAATCTTTTTGGGAACCTGCCGCATCCCGCACCTGCACACCATACCCATGTAACATAGTCTGGAATAAAGCAGTTCATAGCCTTCTCAATAAAGTGGAGTGGTTGGAAGAACGATTTCTGCTTTAGCATCTTAATGTACATGAACCTAAAACTTGTCTCCTTCCCTTACAAGTATCTTTTGAAGGAGAAAAGGGAGAAGAGAAAAGTCACTAACTTGATTTTGTTGCAGGAATTAACTTCTGCAATTGGGTTTGATATTGGGATACCACATTGTGGACATATCATCCAATTCTTGTCCATAATTGAATGCTACAAGAAACTCTTTTGTTCTAAGTCACATGAGTGCAGGTGCAAATGCAGACAGGGCAGTATGGGTTTGGATGCTGGGCCTGACCCAAGTATGATCTAAAAAGTACCCAAATGGTCAGCCATACCTGTGTCTAAGAACTTATGAACATGAGTACAATACCCTTTCTCATGTACCTGTGTTACATAGTGTTTCTAGAAAATTCCATATGGAATTTGTCTGCAAGCATGCCATGTGGTTTTCTTGCTAGTAGAGATCTATTTCATATATTTTCTAAAACAAGGTTGCTCGTGCAGTAAATTCAGTATCAGCTTGTTCTTATCGGTTTTCTTAGCCATATATTTGCTTTTATTTATGTTATGGTTTATAGAGTAGTTTGCTAAGGAGTTAATTGTGCAGGTAATGTTTCTTTGCAATCACTGTCCATTTGTGGTGCACCTGAAGAAAGACATTGCGAGGTTAGCACGTGATTATAAGGAGGTAATGATGCGCTGGTTTGCTTTCCACTTTATATTGTGGTTTAACCATGTGCACGACTAGTATCCTGTAATAACCCAACATTGACTGAGAAGAAGAAAAATAGAAGAACAAATATCCGTGAGATAGCATTTTACTTTGAGATGGTTTCTTGCTTGGTGCATCTAATACTGATTATCTCAAGTTTTGTCTGGTATTGCAGAAGGGTGTTGCGGTTGTGGCAATCTCTTCAAACTCAGAAGTGACTTACCCACAGGTTTTTTTGAAGCTAATTGGCCTTCAGCCTTATTATATAGTTTGGCCACTTGGTCTTCTGGAAGACAAGATCTTCAGATGATTGTTAGATACAATTTTTTCACGCTACATCTTGATGCTATTCTAACACTTGTTTCTCATGGTTCTTGGATTGCCAGTTGGGATTGCATTTCGATCTGTCCTTTCTTGCTTCTGTTGAGTCACTGGCTTGAAACTATACTGATGTATCTTAGGCATGCCAATAGAAATACTCTCTTGTTGTTTGTGTATGACATGATTTTTTCAAACATTTATTAAGGACATCATAGAAATATCATGAAATGCAAACAAGTCAATGAGATTTTTAAAGTATGTAACTGGTAGATTATTAGCATCATTGCCTCTGTAGTTCCGAAAGGTCAATGTTGATCATGTAATTGTGTTTAACTAACTAATAGGCATATTTCATGCCAAGGTGCTAATTTCATTTCTTGTAACCTTATGTGGGATTGCTGTCTTTTGCATTCTTAAATAAATATAGCAGTTCAAATGTTAAACCCTGAAAGTACAGTCTTCAGATGTACCCTTGTGGAACTTCTAGTTCTTATGGTTGTCCATCCAGGAGGACCAGGAAACAACCTAATTGCCCTGGCTTGAGGTGCCCTTGATGTTGGTCTGTGTCTTCTCTTGCCTGCACATTCAGTATATCCAAACTACCTTGCTTTTTAACTTGAAAATAATGCCCTGGGTCTGCTGCTACCTTCAATCACCTAGGTCATTGGCAAAACTATGCCTTCACATGCCCTGTTGAGGCTTGAAGGGTTACTTACTCCACTGATTTTTCCTTATTGTTGTGATGCTTATTTGTTAGATGAGATTTATGTAAAAAGCTGACAACTCAAGGCCCTCATGTGCTTAATTTTTTTTATGCTTATATATTAGATGAGCTTTATAGATAAAAAGCTGATAAGTCAAGCCCTCGTATGCTTAAGTTTGACAAAAATAAGGTGGACATCACAAAATGAACTGAAGTGCAGAACACAATCAGAAAATAGAAGACCAATAATTTGCTAAAAAATGACAAGGGGACATCGAAGCTATTTTTCTCTTTTTAGAGATGGTATAGAGAGGATATTGCTACTGTTAGAATATATGCATGTAAAACAGTAAAAGCTTTCAACAGATTCTTAAATGGTCCTCCCGTTACAATGCCACTATGAGCACTTCAGGTTGCGGATTGATGTCATAGTCAAGAAACATAGACATTTCTATTGCTAATTTGCTATGGAGCAGATAGATGGGGAATTGGCTTTTGCTGCTAAATCAGGATTGTTCTTCTATGGATATTGCCTACATGATTCATCCAATATATTTGATTAAAAAAAAAAAAGTAGGAAATGAGCTATTCAAGGTAATATCCGTTGATAGTATGGAGTCGATCATGCAATGAATATTCACTTTGAATAAGTCTAGTGTGTTTGAAATTTTGAATCTATGCATCCTTGAACCAAAAGACATCTTTTGGTTCCCACTGATGATGTTGAACGCTATCCATCTTCCATGTGCTGTCAAGTATACAAGTTACCATGCTGTACTCTGTCTGTTTTTATACAATGTAATAATGCCTGTTATAACCGTTATGCTTATTGTACTGCCTTTTTTGTCTCTTCTCTTGTAACTGTATTTTTTCATATTTGCATTTGCAGGATGGGCCCAAGTTCATGGCGGAAGATGCCAAGACATTTGATTACCCATTTCCATATCTATATGATAAGGTGCGGTAACATGGGTGTCTTTTGCTGTTTTTAGACAGTTTTTCAGGAACATATAAAAATATCTATTCATCATTTGTTTTTTCTATCTCCAAGTAAAAGTCTAAAACTCATTTTCCTTTTGACATTAAATATGATGATTTTTAATTTTTGTTTAAGTAGTTGTTGCATGGTGACTTTGCTCTAAAACCAAAATATGGTATATAAATGTGAATACTAGCCTATGGAAGAGCGTGTTACATGTTTTTATATTGTATTGGAGCTTATAGGTTTAAAACACTTGTATTTGGCTCCTTTTCAGATGATGCATTTATGAATACTGTAAGAGAAGGGATGTCCAAGTAACTTTCACTTTGTGATTCAGGCTTTTGTTTTGGAGAATTGATTGCACTGAATATGACGTTCTTTAATTGCGAGGCAAGGATGTCCAGTTGCTTATTCATGGATTTCTTGCAGGAGAGAATGGAAATTATATTTTTTTTCCTAGTCACATGGTCCATGATATATGAGCTTAGATGTTTAGATTTTCATGAAGAATAAAAGAAAATATTATTAAAAGGAGTTACTACATATGAAAGATCAAAATAGGTAGGTGATGAGAAATTAAGCTTCTTTTGATAATTGAACAGTTACACTATAATCTTTATAGTTGTGAGAATGATTTTTCTTTCAGCATTACGCATATGACATGCCAAAGCAACACTATTATTACTTGCTTTCACAGGAAACCGTTTTGTGGTAGGGTTAGTTATTCTAGACCCTGGTTGATATAGCATATTTCCTTTATTCTGCTCAACAATACTACCGCACGGTTGCAGCAGCATTTTGAAAAGATTATAGTATCATTATTATTTTGAAATTTGAATCAAGCTGATAATATCGGCAAATTATTGTGATATTTTCAAGCAAAAATGCCATAACTGAAAATATTGTGATATTGTCGTTCCTAATGTCTTCCTAAAATATTCTCGAGATTTTCAAAATCATGTTTCTGATCATATGATTTTCTTTGAAGTATATTATATAGAATAACCTTTATACCTGTTTATATTTTTAGAAAGAAAAAGTACCAGGCAACTTATTACATTGCAATCTTTTATTATTCCTTTGTAGCTTTTCAAGTTTTAAAACTACAGAGGTCTCCTAAAGATATGTATATCTTGAAGAAAATTTATGAAAAAGCTTGTCGAAAAATTGCCTAGAACGAGATTGATCAATATCTTTTCTGTTGAAGTCCTGTCCCTTTACTTTCACAGTGTAAGGCCAATTCCCATCTTCTTTTGGCCATTGGACAAATTCTTGGATTAGTCAATTGTTTGCAAGGCATCAATACCTGACCTTTGGCTTCACGTGTAAATAATGTTTGGAGAAGGTGTCAGAGAGTGTGGGTTGTGATTTTTGAGTTCATCCTAGGAAAGGTTCATGTGTCTTAAAGGGAACTCATTCTTCTACTAATGTTCATTAGTGATTACTTTTTTAAATGGTTTTACAGTTTTAAATTTAGGGAATGGGCTGCTTGTTACTAATATATAAGATGCTAGGTCATCATTTGTCCTTGTTTTTGGAACAAAGTGTCATCGGACTTGTAATTTTCAAGTTACATTAGCAGAGTTTTTGGGGTTCTACTTTGTCCATTTACCTATTACGGATGGTACGTTTGTGCTTTTGTCTTTCCCTTTTTTGGGAGCTTATTCATGGGTCCTTCATGCATTTTTCATTTAACATTGGACTGAAAATGGCACTTCCAAATATAATTGAGTTATTTGGTCAATTTTGCCCATAGAGTGTAGAAAATGGTGAATGCTTAATTTCTTATTTAGAGAATGACATTGATAATCATTTCTAGTCACAAGACATTGCGCGGGCCTTTCAAGCTGTTTGCACACCAGAGTTCTTCTTGTTCAAAAAGGTAATTTTAGCTACATGCAAGTTGGTCTTTACATACTGTTCCAAAATGGTGCCTAGACTTAATTAGGAGATGCAACTGTTTGAATGCTTCATATTTGATTCACTTCTTTTTGTTCTCTTGTAGTCAATGAGAGAAGATGGACAACTTTTAGCCATGGTAACTGTAGAAACCAGGAGAAAGAAGAAAGAAAATCATACATTAGAAAACCTTAATCATGTTTTTAATAGTGTTTAGGGCCGAAAATCAGAAATTACAAAATAGTGCACTAAAAACTAAAAGAATAATATGTAGAACCTCATGACTAACTAATATTCTATAAACTGCTAACAATCTTATTTCTAACACTTCCTCTCTAGCCGCCACTCCCTATTTCTTACTTAACCAAGCTATCAAGTTTCCTCCAACAAAGATACAGAAGCCAATGGTGAATTTTCTATCATCAACAGATCCCTTGTAATCAGCTTCTGTAAAGGCCATAATATCAATTATCAAGAGAGAAGCCTTCTATGTCTAGATGGCTTTTTCCATGAGAGGATTTTAAATATGTGAGCACCATGCATCCCAGTGCACCTTCCCTAGTTTGTCCATAAATTGACTTAACTTTCCAACTACCAATGATATATTGGGTCTCATGACAGTGACATATAAGAGCTTACCTATCAGAGACCAATATGATTTACTATCTACATGTTCTCACTGCTCACCATGTAGGTGAACTCTAGGATTCATAGGACTACCTAAGTATCCATAGGAATAAATTCAAACCGTTTCCTGTAAAAGATCCTTGACATACTTCCTTTGTGACAACACGGTGCCCTCTTTGTCCCTTGCAACTTCTATTCGTAGGAAGTATCTAAGAGGACCCAGATCTTTAGTAACAAACTTCTGCTGTAAGTAACTCTTAGCGTGTTGGATGTCAGGCTGATTGTCACTTGTCAAGATAATATCATCCACATATACAATTATGACCAGAATACCTTGAGAGCCTCTTTTCACAAAAAGAGAATGATCAGATGGAGATCTCTCGAAGCCAACCTCTGACATCACCTCAAGAAATTTGTGGAACCACGAACGAGGACTTTGTTTTAGAGATCATAGATAGTCTTCTTCAATTTACACATCTCATTCTCCCTGTTGTTCAAACCTAGGAGGTTTTCGCATATATACAATTGCAGACAAATCACCATATAGGAAGGCATTCTCACGTTAAGCTGTGATAGTCCACCCATAATAAATCGCAATAGAAATGACTAACCTGATGGTTCCAAATCTGGCTGTAGGTGAAAAAGTCTCAAAAGAGTACACACCTATTCTTCTAGAGCCATATCATATACACCAATGCTATCATAACTAAGGGTCCATCAAAGTTTGCTGGTGATTCAATGGGATATAAGTAGTTGAAAGAACAGGTGTAAACCTTTTCATATGATTTCCCAGTCTAGCATCCATGACAAACTTGGATATGGTGTGTATAGTGTATTTCTTTTTATCTTTCTTCAATGCAATGGATCTATCATCTTCAGTATCAGGAGCCAAAATATGTACCTATTCTTCTGGAACCATATCATGTACACCAATGTTATCATAACTACTTATCTCTGAATTGCAAGAGTTGGTAGATGGTGGTTCAATTGGTTGTTTGAAAGTGTATACCAGTGGTCGTTCACAAAACTGAGGGGGATTAGAGGAACAAAGTTCATTAAGCCATGCAGAGGGAACAAACTGCGAAGGAAACATAGGCACAAGTAGATGCATACTGTTACTTTGTTCTAGAAGTAGTGTAATTCATTCCCTCTGAATTATGCACCAGAAATTCATTTCCTCTGAATTGTATTTGACATGAATATTCATTTGTATGTAATTGTGTGAATTTTTTAAGGATGTGGGAAAGCCTTTTGATCTTTTCTACCATGGGCGGTTTGATGAGTCACGTCCTGGTAACAATGTACCAGTCACAGGAAGGTAGTCTCCCAGGATTGTCAATATGCTCCTGTTGCTATTTTTTTTTCTTTCCTTTCTTTACAGCACACTTCTTAATTTCCGTAAACTGTCTTCAGTGACTTGAGCTTGGCAGTTGACTGTCTTCTGGGTGGCAGACCATTTCCTAATCCACAAAGGCCAAGGTATTTTTCTATTCAAGTTCTTATTACTGCACATGCACATAAATTCAGAGACCTTGTAGATTTGGATAATAATATATCTGAATATCCCACCCACAAATGCCCTAGTATACATGAATTGACTCTAAATTTTTCCTTCTAGTGAGTTGTTAAGTGTTACATGTGAAGGTAAGGAGATTGTCACCAGGTTGCTTGATTTCCTGTTTGATGTTTGAGGAATATCTTGTAATGATAATAAAGGCTGCAAACTTCATTGTTCCTTTGGATTGTCCATGAGGCACTGCAATGCTGAACTGCATTAATGGGTCATGGAAGCCTCTGCTTGGCTTTGCTCATTGCTTCTAAACTTCCCCAAGGGACTCCCCCTTTGTCAAGTGAGGGATTGGGATCATGGGGATGAACCAAAGCCTTATATGCCTGAAAGTGAGAAAACGTAAATAGGAACTAAAGATGTTGGACCACTCAACCGCAAAAGGGTAGGGTAAAAACGGTAAAAATCTTGTTTGTTGAAGAAGTCTATGCACACGTTTTCTTGTTGAAACCATCATGTGGTTGAGTGCTGACAATCAGTTTAGAAAACAAAAACTGTTCGTTCTTTTCTGCTTACATAGGTTTTTCTTCCTACAGTATTGGATGCAGCATCAAGTGGCACCCATGAAATCTGTAGCTGATGCGATGCAGTATCAAGTGGCCATGAAAGCTGTAGCTGATGTTCCAAACTTTTGGATGACGCAATAGCATCTATCTAGTTAGCTTCCCTCTGCTGTGGTATGAATTTTCTGTCCACTGCTCGAGCATTCCTCGGGCCTGTACTCTCTGGTTTGATTATCTTGTTGCTTCTTCAAGCGATAGAATCCTCCTACAGTGCAGTTTAAGTGGACGAGATCATATTAATGGTCTTCGCCTTACCAGGATTGCAGAGTCATGATTTAACAAACAGTATAGTATGTAGTTAACTATAGTAAAATAGTTCTATTATTACGTGGGTTGCTGGACTCCTGATCTTGAAAGTTCTAGCCATGTCATGCTTTTAGTACTTGTAATTGAAAGCCGGCTTGGTTTTAATTGTGAATAGGTAGAAGAAAAATCGCACTGCAAAATGCAACATTTTTTTCTCGTTGGGTGAATACAAGCCATACAGCAGTAGAGAACGCGAGAGAGAAAGGGAGAGAGAGATTTCATTTGAGATGAAATAATGCTGGTATGCTGTTTATCAAATGGAGGGGATATCCGCTTGAAGGCTAAAACAGGTGGGGCCTACAGAATATTTTTCTGTTACTCAGACATGATAAAAATCTTGAGATAAGTTCTCTTGTTAGATAGACAGTTTTTTCTTCTTTAGAAAGGACTTTTTATATCTCTTTTAAAGAACAGAAAGACTAGCTCATGGAGCCAGAGATCTGAGTGGGCATTGGGTACTCATGTCTTAATGATATGGGTATTAATGTAGGTGTTTTCAAAGCCAATATAAGTTGGCACGCATGCATATGCATGTATATGTGCATATGATTATGTGGATTGAGTCACTATTCATGATAGCAACAACACCCCCCCCCAACAAAAAAAAAAAAAGAATGATTAAAAAAATGACAACGATATTGATAGAATGGTATTTACCTAATTGCATTTTATTTCCCGTGAGTAGAAGGTTAATAAACCACAGCTGGAAAATGAGGTCTGAAGGCCTCTTCATTTCTTCATTCCTTCTGTTTCTGGAGTCATGGGCTGCATCGGCATCAATGATGGCAGCGGCACACTCTTCAAATTAGGTATTGCACTTCACTACCTAAGATGTAGATGTGTAGATGTATAAAGCCCAGGAATATTTGTATGTAGATGTGTAGATGTATAAAGCCCAGGAATATTTGTATTTTATTTGGAATTAAGATATCTCATGCCAGTTCTAGAGTAATGAGAAGAACTGATCCTTACCTATTTGAAAAGAGAAAACAAATCACTTTGAAGCAATAAATGTTGAAGCCTATATTTTTCAAAGTTATTTCTTTGGAAGGGCGTCACAAGTTTCTGAAAATATAACAAAAGAAAGTAATTGCCTTTTAAAAGAACGCAAGAACTTTTGGTAAATATTTTTCTTACCCTTAACTTTTATACGGATAAAAGCTTTTGCCACAATTCCAGCGGCCCCTCAGTCTCACAAGAAACTTTGAAAAAGTAAAATTGGATATTCTTCGTTGGAGAATAGTTGGCTCTTCTAGGCATTTAAATATACACCGGGTGCCACCAGCACCATTGACCCAAATGGCACTGACCCAAACAGTAAATTGGACCAGTCTGGGCTTGCGGTTTGAGATGCATTCTCACTAGGTATGACGTGACTAGGCCCATCTCAGGGCCATGTGCGTTGCCAGTATAAGTTTCTTGTTAGGGTTACAGAATTGTCATCAATCAAATATTGATTGTAAAGTCTTCACCCGAATCGAGAAATAATATATATATATATATATATATATATATATATATATATATATATATATATATATATATATATATATATATATATATATATATATGTGTGTGTTCTACTCAGGTTAAAATGGACCTATCAATTTGTCATGTTTGCCACCATTTGCAGCCTAGAAAAGTACTTACCGGAGCATAACAGTCGGACTCATTGAGTGTAAGCCACATTGCCGCTTGGTTGCAGTATGCTCCTTGAGACAAAACTGCAACATAGTTGTGTTGAAATCTTGACAAGGGTTGAAGGACCAAAAGCAGAGGATAAGAAAAATGCAAGGTTACAAAAGGAGACAAGCAAAACTTTGCTAAATGTCTCAAGGCACATAAAAGAAATGGGTTCGATGAGGTGGGCGCGCTGCGCTGCCCATCTTAACCCTATCGAACACTTAGAAATATTTTATGCAGGGGACACCATCTTTGGTCTAGTGGCTGGTAAGCGGCCGGTTCCTTGTTTTAGTGGCATGGACACAAGCATGCAATGTCCTTAAGAGCATGGAAATAGCCTCAAGGTTTATGGTGGGCAATCAAGTCTCTCAATATGAATGTGGTTTCACATATGAGGCAAAATGCCTGTGAATCATTTTCATGTGAAAATTAATCCCACTTTAAACAAGAACTAAAAGCCTCCAAGGCCATCCCATGGTGCATCAAACAACTCTACGTTTGTTCCTTTAACTATTTTGCACTTGAAATGGATCACAAGCTAGCAAGCCCATAGCTTGGTCAATGTAACCCAGTTGTTTCTCAAACAACTTTGACCGGCTCATAGCAGCGCAAAGCTTTGACTTTAGCAGGGCATTGGGCCAACCTTCCGCTAAATCTGAGACCGAAACAGTTTTGGATTCGAATCAGGATGATCCACCCTTTACTCAATTTGTTATTATTGGATCTATGTAAATGGATTCAGATTGAGATTCCGCTTCAGCCTTTTTTAAACCAAATTTTGATTTGATTCAAGACTTGTATGTAATAGGGTTGAATATTTTTCATATGCAATTCAGATATTAGACTTAGATACGATTTCAGTTATGAAGCTGCATACCAATTAGTAAAAGGATCTAAAATTCCTTACAGGTTCCAAAAAAATAAATTTTATATCAGATTGGTAATTAAGTGTACCTGATCTATTTAGATCCCCACTCTCAGCCAGTTGGTGGCCAAATAAAAGCTAGCAGTTCCTTTCTAGTGTGCATAACCTACCACCCGAGTAAAAGTGGAAGCCTCCCCTCTTCTCCCCATTCCCTTATAGGAACGATAAGAAAGGTCTTTCCTGTGTTTGGCTGACTAATTAATAAGGTGAAAAAGGAAAAGAAAACTAATAATTGTGTTTGGGTGCAAAGGAAAAGAAAAGAAAGAGAGGGAAAGGAAAAGTTTTTTAATGTAATGCTAATCTTTCGGAAAATGGACAGATTGGGAGGGAAAGGAACGGACGTTCCTTCTCTTTCCTTTTTATTTCTTTCCTCCCTATTTATTTCCTTTCTCTTTCCTTTCCTTTCCCTTCCATTTTTTTCCTTCAATCCAAACAAAGTTTTGAGGTCAGAGCTGCTTTTGGTGTCTTGAGGTAGCGTCTCTGCTACGCTTCAACTTGCATATTGATGCACCCCCTCCCCCTCAACATATTGCGGCAGAAAGATCGCTGATGCTACAGAAACTTGAAACGGAAACTGAACACCTACCAACCTCTGCTCTCTCTGTTGCACCAACCCCTCGAAGATAAAAACACACGACTCCATTTAATACATTGAACTCAGGATCCACACTAGGTGAAAAAGTAAGTCATGCATCTAACAAGCTTACTAGCCATGGGAGCAAATGTGAAAGCACTTAAATCATTCATGTTGCTGTTCCCCTCCCCACAAAGATCTCTTGGGCACCATAAGCCAAGGGCTAAGGGACAAAGGGGGTCCTCTCAGTGTCAATGTGCAGGACACATCCTATAGCATGCCCCATTTGCTTTTAGATTAAAGGAATCATGCCCCACCTTTGAAAGTAGAGATGTGAATGAGATGGGGATGTTATGTCCTTTTGCCCTTTGCATTGTCACATCTCCCTTCCTTTCTCTTCTTGCATGTTTCATCTCTTTTTAATCAATGGCACTCCTTTCTTAGCCTCTACATACAATCCCATGATGGTGAAAGCAACATGTGAGGCTGCATATGCAAGAAATTTCTAATATTTTTGGGAAAAAAAGGAAATTACTCGGGATAAACCACTGTAGGTTGAGAGATTTCTTTTCTTTTCGAGGGCACAAAATCCCAAGGTCATTTTCCGGCATCTTGATCCTGGCATGTGTCGGGATTCACAAGGAGCCGGGCCAGTAACATTCGAAACGTGAGACTAGCTGCCTACCAAACACTGACCCACAAATTGCACTATAACCTCAGGTAGATCTTACTTCAATTAGTGTAAAGGTTGGTTGAGCATTGGTGAATTGGGAAATAAAAGTGGCCTTGTTTCGATGGTCTCTCTTTGCAACAAATCTTTTTCACAATAAGATGTTTGTCTTCTAAAGGATTAGCAAAAGCACTTTAGCGCTTGAAAATTATTTCTTTTTACTGCCTAAATTAAGCTGCATATTTTGCAACAATAGGCTGATCAAGTGACATGTCTTGAAAACTTGAACAATGTTTTATTTTTTTCTCTAAAAATATGTTTTTTCTTTTTTAATATTAGCTTTTTGGCTCCTTTTTCTTTTTGTTTCTGCAATTAAAAGGGGAAAAAAAGGGAAGTCAAATGTCCCCAAGGAGGCCTGAGCTTTGAATTTTATGAATGCAAAATGCATCACATGGTTTTATACGCCACAATAAGCAAATGTCTTTGGATTCTGATTGTGATTCTTCACTGATTTTAATATTAACTTAGTAAATGAAATTAATTAACCAGATGCAGCCACGTGGCAGTCATCACCGCCTGGGCTACTGGGGTGTATGAAAGGGCATTAAGGTGCAGAGAAGCCCCCAATTGGATGAACTCCCTTTTTGGATCTTTTTTTGTTGACCTTTGTTAAATGAGAAACACTAATGGGGACTAGGCACGGAACTGGCCTGATAAAAAGGTGGGCTTTGGCTGAGCTGCAGCTCGTGAATGCAGCTAGGCTTGGCCTGGTTGCCCGCAACTTGGGTTCGAGGTCTAGCTCGATTAAAATAAAAATATATTTTTATATATGATATAATATATAAATATAATTAATTATATTAAATATAATTAATTATAAATAAATATGCATAACTATAACTATACGTATGTTAAAAATTAAGTTATCATGGCTGACTAGGGTTAACCTAGGTGACCAAATTTAGGGCGAGGGACCAGGCCCACTAGGGAGAGATACTCATTCTGATGCAATTGTAATACCAAAAAGTAAAAAGGCATTCTGCCATGAAGAAAGTTGAGTTTTTCATCTAATCGACTTTACACCAACTCATGCGCACCGGCAACCTTTCTGCAGTCGGCACAAATACTTTCTCCCTTCCCCCAGCACCTTAAGGAACTACTTTAGAATGTAGGTGGAAAGTAATACACCCGTCAATTAGGATGTCATACATCTACTGTTTGTAGTTCAAAAGACTAGCACTTACGAAAAACGAACTGATTACGGGACTTTCACCTGCTCGCCAATCCGTCCAGCTACAGTATGCCTTTGCCTCTGGGAGCGATGCTAAGATTTAAGATTTCTTCCCATTATAACAGGGTGCCAAGTCATGAGAACTACATTTTTATCATTTTTCTAAGTTTTAATCTTCAATAATGAATTAATATAAGCACCAAACTGGTTTTTGTTTCATTAAAGCGCAAAAGAGATTGATGCCCTCGTGTCCTCTTTTAAGAATATGGATCTTCTTTTCGGATCTTGGGTCACATGCTAGACCATAACCATATTCTCGCGACACACAGTGGAAAACAAGAAAGTTAATAATTCCTGTGAAATCATAGACTGAGAAAACAGAATAATTGATAAACCCTGGTATGATGGGACCCGAGGCTGCAACTGAGCTGGATCTGGGTCCATGTCTGACTTGCTGCTTTTCTTGGCAGGCATGGATATGGATCCATGCCCTTGAACCCTTTCATTCAGATCCTTGCTTATCACAGGGCTCTACAAATATCTGCAGACATTCAGTGATGAATAAAAGTCAGATTTAAGATCCAAAAACATACTGATCTGCAGCAGCACTGCCTATTTACTGGATGGTCTGCTTACAAGCCAGAGTCCAGTCAAATGGGGGCTGGAGTTGTCACTGTGTTTGAGAAGAAGAGCCCCATTTCCATGGGCCATCTACCAGTCAGGCTTGGAAATGAGCTGAGTTGGCTGCAGCTCAGCACAGCTCGGCTCGTGAATATGCTCCTTCCGGCTCTGCTGTTCGCATATCTGCATGAGCTGAGTATGAACAAGAACTGCTTGGCTTGGCTTGATCTGTACAATCTTGTCTAGGTTGATATATATTTTGGACAGTATATATTTTACAAGTTATAATTTATGCTCTACCATACACATATTCTGACAGTATTAGAGATTTATGATATTAAGTTTATCAAAAAAGCAAAAAGTGAATCTTCCTTATTCAGAACTAACATCAGATCACTGTTCCTGTTTGGGGTGTTTCTTTTCTCTGAAAGGAG
The DNA here is from genome assembly GCF_008831285.2 of Nymphaea colorata. NCBI lineage: Eukaryota > Viridiplantae > Streptophyta > Magnoliopsida > Nymphaeales > Nymphaeaceae > Nymphaea > Nymphaea colorata. The sequence goes on along the minus strand of NC_045138.2, from coordinate 1,393,572 downwards.
AAAGTGGTGCATTATTGAAAGGGGTCTCCCATCGAACTAACAAGTGAGCATGGGCTGCTTTATGTGAAAGGAGATTCATTAACTCAGCTGCAACTTTTTTCTCTCATGTCCATGTTTTCTCTCTCTCTGCAAGCTATCTTCATGGATGTCATCTTTTTCTTTTTTTCTGTCTGTATGCTCTTCTCTTTGTTTTTAGTTGCCTGACCAGCTTCCTGTGTCCTGCTGCCATATACAGTAACTCCCCATAATGCATACATTTCACTGTCCCTAAGAGATCCTACTGAGATGCTACTGTCCTTGTCATTGGGAAAAAGAAAATAAGAATTTCTGAACACCCTCTTATTTTTTTCATTACAAAATTATTCCTTTTTTTCTAAATGAAAAAGATCTCATAACCTTTTTGCTTGCAATTCCAAAAATGAGCCCCATTATTTATTAAGTTTCTAATATGGCCTACTGTTTTTTTTTTCCCTGAAAATTTTTAAAAAAGGAGATGTCTCTACCATTGTTCATGCACTTGACCATTCCAAATTAGACCTTGACGTTAAATTTGCATCTTGTTTCTAGAGATGGGTGCCCTTGAAAGGGAAAAGAGAAGAGGGCACTTAATAAAATAGACTCACTTTGCTGATATAATGACTACAGTGATCTTCTACAATGATCAAAGTAGGAAAGCAATTAAATAATGAAAATGCATTTTGGTAGTGAGAAAAAGAAAGGACCCATTTAGTGGGCTAGTCCTTTTCCTTTTGAACAAGAAAAACTGGTGACAACCTGAATTCACTTAGCTCTACACTTTTCTTGAAATTTCCTAGGTTGAGTGCCACTTGGCCTGCTCAATCTGACCTACAACACATAATAACATCTCAAGCTAGACGGTTCAGCATGTTTATCTGTTGTAATAGTAATCTTTAGTCCACTCAGTTCATTGTCTTTATTTTATTAAAGAGAATCATGTCTTCTAAGGTAAGTACAACAAGAATATTACATGATATTAAACCTTTGCGGCATTATCACAATAATAGTATTTTTTCTTGATAGACAAGGATGTCCACTGATTGCAGGTTGCCATCGTATCTTCACATCCAAATCATACAGACAGAAAAAAAAAATGCACCAAGATAATCTGTCATGCCTTCTTCCCTTGACAATGACAATATTAAATTGCTCAAACTCATTTCAGTTGTTATGCACCTGGCAGCGACTAATATCATCTCTGTCTCTGTCGCTAAATTCTCATTGTTTTAAGAGACATATAGCTCAGGAAACTTCAGAGAAGTTTCAAGAGTCAAAACCCCAATGCCTCCAATCATCCATTCCTTACCTGTCCTGTCTGAAGGCCCCAGTGGATACCCCAAAAACTAATGTCATTTTTCTATCGGATTTTTCTATGCAATGGAATATCTGATTCTCAGAACAGAAAGGGTCATGTGGCTTCCAAATAGACTAGCTTCTCCTCTACCAACTGAATTGCTTCAAACAATATTTATGCATTTCAGTCCAACCAAGCATCCGAAAGAAAGGTCAAATCAGTATGGGATCACATGTAAGACATTCAATTCAGTTTTGCCAGCCATTAACATCTTGTATAGGAGTATTTCTCACTAGAAGCATTTGATTGTGAAGCAAAAACATTAATTAGAATTAGAACCCTGCAATAGTATTTACTCTAAGAATGAATATTCACACATTAATATATCATGAACAAATTCCAATTTCACCCAGTATTCCAACCATCAAATTCCAAGAATACACAATAAACCGAAAGTTAATTGACAACTACCAATTAACTGTACAATAGCTTAGTCAAATCCCAACCTGCCAGAACCAGAGGAATACATAGGTGAGGTGATGAGAGGCTCAGAAGACCTTGAGAAGCTAGGACAGTGTGATGGTGGGGCTCTACTCATGTGTTCAATGATCATCCTAGCCTTGGCACAACATTCTTCACTTTCAAGCATAATTTCCTTCAGCATTACAGTCACATCTTTCATGGCCGGGCGCTCCTCTGGGCATGAGTTGATGCATAGTAAAGCCACACCCAGAGCTTGTGTCATTTCTTCAATCTGTGAATCTGGCAAACCTCTAAGGCCCTCATCGAGAATGTCTATAGCATTTGTGCTCTCTTTCTGTAATTTTTGGCAAACCCAGTTCACAATATGCATGCCTTCTGGCAATTGTGGATCAGTAGGTTGCATCCCTGTCAACACTTCAAGAAGAACAACACCATAACTGTACACATCGCTCTTCTCAGTAATCTTCATCCGATATCCATATTCTGCAATTGAATACAAAAAACATATATAAATTCTCATATTTTCTGAACTGAGTTACAAAACTATGAAATTGCCACTCCTTCAAACAACTGAATAAGAAGTCATTCTGAGTCCACCATAAATCTACCAACATTCTTCTTCACCAAGAATAGAAACAGAAAATAAATTTCACCTATCAACATTTCTTTAAAACTAGCAAATTTCCCATGACCGTAAGCTGGAGCAGTTAACAAACAAAATAGATTCCATTTCTACTGGGCATGAACAGTAATATTCAAACTATCTTGTCCCTGTAAGCAAATGAAGTTGGAATTTTACCAGGAGCAATGTAACCGTAAGAACCAGCCACAGTATTGGCAGATTTAGTCTCTTCGGATGGATCCACAGGCTTTGCCAACCCAAAATCTGCAAGATAGGCTTCAAAATCAATGCCAATTAAGATGTTGTTAGCCTTTATATCTCGGTGAACAATCGGTGGATTACAGTCATGGTGAAGATAGGCCAGACCCTGTGCTGCACCAAGTATAATCTTGTGTCTAGTATGCCAATCCAGGAACATCTTCTTCTCATGGAGTAACTCACCCAGGCTCCCATTCTGCATATAGTCATACATCAACAGCCAAACGTTTGCATTAGTACAGAAGCCCAGCAGCCTGATTATGTTTCTGTGCCTGATAAGCCCGAGGGTTTTAACCTCTGAAATGAATGAATCCCTCTCAAGAGAGTTCTCTTCATTCTTCGAAGGCCAAAGCTTCTTCACAGCGACCACTGTACCTCTCCCTGTGTCCACCCGATAAACCACACCAGAACACCCCTTTCCAATCACATTTTCCTCCACCAATCCCATGAGCAGTTCATCAAAAGAGAAGTTCACCTTTTGGAACATGGTGAATTTCCAATCACCTCCCATGCCTCTGGCTTCCCTCGTAATGGTGTGCACTCGCTTTATCAGCAAAGGGCTTGATATTAGTACCAGTAATGTTGCAGAAACCAGCAGAGCAATCACCAATTTAAGACTCTTCTTGTGTGCTTCGCCATCTTTGGTCTGATTAACTTGAATGAAACAACCATCCCCACTAGTGCACAATCCAGAATTACCCTCCAAAACACTCTGAGGAAGCTCCCTGAATAACTTCGTATCAGGAAGGAGCCCAGATAAGTTGTTGTAAGAAATGTTCAGTGAAACCAAATTTTGAAGGCCACCTAAAACTCCCACACTTCCTGTAAGCATGTTGTGAGAAAGGTCCAAGTATGCAAGATTGGCTAGTTGTGAAAATGTTTTTGGGATCAAGCCGGACAGAGAGTTCCAACTGAGATTCAGTGAGATATCCAAGTTTTGCAAATCACCCAACTCATCAGGCATGGATCCAGAGATCCTGTTGCAGCTCAAGTCCAATAATTGCAAGCCAGAACAGAATCCCAAAGAATTGGGTATCAAACCTGAGAGGTTATTTCTATTCAACATAAGTTTATTGAGGAATTTCAGGGAACCAAAAGAATCAGGAACAGAACCAGACAGCCTATTTATAGAGAGGTCTAAAACATGAAGGCCATGAATTGATCCCAATGAAGATGGTATGCTTCCTTCAATGCCGTTCCCGTGGAAATCCACCATCTCCAATTTTGTGCAGTTACTAATCTCTGGCGGAATCGTGCCTGATAGCCTGTTATCAGATAATTCCAAGAAATTCAAGCTCGCCAATTTTCCAATCGATCCCGGGATTGCACCGGAAAGCTGGTTGCCCCCAAGCCGGAGACGAACCAATGCGGTGCAGTTGCCAATTTCTGGTGGGATTGGCCCCGACAAATCGTTGGATATCAGAAGCAGCTTGCTCATGTTCTTCAGCTGAAGCAAGCTGGGTGGAATCCAGCCAACGAGTCGATTATGGGAGAAGTCGAGCGCCTGGAGTTTGGCGCAGTAAGCCAATTCTGCCGGAAGAGCACCCGAGATATCATTCTGCCATGCAAAGAACAACGTCAGTTCAGTCAATCTGCCAATCTCCGGCGGGATCTCGCCAGAAAGCCTGTTGTTGTCCAATTCCAGCTGAGTCAGGGCGGTACAGTTTCCAAGTGCGGAAGGAATCCGGCCAGTGAAACCGTTATCTGAGAGAAGAAGAGTCGTTAACTTTCCTAATTTGGAAATGGCTGGCGGGATTTCGCCGCTCAAGCGATTCAAGGAGAGGTCCAGAGTGCTCAGTTGGGTCAGATTTCCGATTGTCTCCGGCACTGCTCCGGTGAGCTCGTTCTGCCACAGAAGGAGTCTTTCCAACTTCCGGCACCGGCCTAATTCAACTGGAATCTGGCCAGAGATGCGGTTTGCATAAAGGTATAGGTTGACCAACTCCGAGCAATTGCCTATCTCCACCGGAATTTCACCGGAAACCATGGTGCTGTACATGGATAGCGTCTGTAACTTCCCCAAACGGCCGAAACCAGCCGGAAGCCGACCAGAGACGTTGGTGAAGGCAAAACCCAAAAAGACCAAGTTTCCGCAATTAGACAAGTCTTCCGGGATATCACCCTCGATCGCTCGATTACCGCCTAAACGCAGGACCTCGAGACCATCTAGCCGACCCAGTCCCACCGGAATCCGGCCAGAAAGGTGGTTGTCGACCAAATTGACGATTCGAAGGCGGGAGCAATTCCATATCCCCGGCGGCATCTCCCCGGAAAGGAGGTTGGAGCTGAGGGAGAGGACCTCGAGGTCTCGGAGTTTTCCTATCTCCGGCGGGATATTTCCGGTAAGGGCATTCGAGCTAAGGTCCAGGACCGCGAGGGAGGTGAGGTTCCCGATTTCGGGAGGGATTTCTCCAGTGAGGTTGTTGCCGGAGAGAACAAGCTTGGTGAGGAAGGAGAGTTTGGTGAATTGGGTAGGGAGTGGGCCGAGGAGCTGAAGCGAAGGGATGACGATCTCAGTGATATGGGATCGAGATGAGCAAGAGACGTAGGACCAGAGGCAAGGGTCGGGGCTCTGGGCGGACCAGGAAGAGACGAGCTCCTGTGGTGGGTAGTCGACGGACTGGAGCCATGAGAGGAGGACTTGAGCTTCAGGGTTGGTGGTGGCAATGGTGCCCGAAGCTGAGGGGAGAACAAGGAGGAGGAGGAGGAGGAGGGAAGAGTGCAGGAAGAGAAGGCAGACCAACGGAGGGTTATGTCTCGTCGACATTGTTGTTTATTTGGAGAGAGAGAGAGAGAGAGAGAGAGAGAGAGAGAGAGAGAGAGAGAGAGAGAGAGAGAGAGAGAGAGATGCTGCTGTTCTAATGGCTTCTTCTGCACTGCAACTCCACGGAAAACGCAGAGAGAGAGTAGCAAGTACAGCTGCACCACTTTTCGTTCTTCTTCTGCACTGAACTCTACGGCAAATAGAGCAAAAGAAGGAGACTTGTTTTGCTTTGGTTCTCCTGCTTTCTACATTGTCATTCAAAGGCACAAGACAGAGAGAAAGAGAGAGACTCACGTCCCTCTCACCTTATCTGTGCAAGTCATTTCGAGGGAGATAGGTGAGAGAATTAACTGCAAGTATGGGATCCTACAATCAATCCCTCTGTGTTGCCTCTGAATCTTCCAGTTTTATAGACCCTCAGAGAGAGTGTGTGTGGAGAGAAGGGGAGAGGACATTCACCGCCACTATCTAATTTTTATAGCACAGACAACGGGGGAGGAGAGAGAGAGAGAGAGAGAACAGCAAGTATGGGGATTGGCCCACTGTGCTCTATGACTCTATCTACAGTTGTACCATCTCTTTCTCTTTCCTCTGCGTTCTGATATCTTTTTAAAGCATCTGGGAAGAAGAGGACAGTATTGCTGCATTTGCTTCTGCTCCGCTTTTCAATTCTGCATGCTTGCATGATGCAACAGCAGAGAAAAAGACTCGACTGCAGGTAAAAAGTTATGATCTTTTTCACTTGCTTTTAAAGTCTGCCATTGGTCATGGTCAAGAAAGGGGTGGCAGAACCAGTCAACTTTCCGGTACGCGCTCAACACAGAGTTAGTTTCACTGTGGCATCATCCTGCCATGGCCCTGCAGATGGGCACCTTCCAGTTGCTTCGCAAAACATCACAGACAGGAGAAACGGATCCTTAAATATGTAGACGGCAAGTGGTGAATCGTGGTTCAATCAGTGTCTACTCCCGGACTTTCTCTCTCTAAACCAGAAGAAAAGCTTCATCGCAGTTGTACGTAATCATGTACCCTCATCTTTCTCTCTCCCCCATGCTACCACCATGCTGTTTCACTGCGTGAGAGAAAGAGAAAGAGATATAATATAATGGCTGTCGTCTTGGACCTCGAGGAACAGCACAACCAACTACCAGCCGAAGCAAATTTAATTCACTGGTCAGTCAATGCTTCAAACTGTGGTTTTACTGTTTGGCTGATTCACTTTTCCACGTAAGAGGGAAAACTTTTCCTCACGGAGGGGGAACTTAACTGAGCTTTGATAGCCTGCCACAGTGTGTCTGTGCAGATCTGGTTCCAGAATGACACCTTATTTTGAACTATTTAACCTAATTTACTTGAAGGGATTTGTTCTAAATTTTATGTTCAAATCGAATTCATGGCCAACAGAGATTGTTGGTTCCCTCCTAAATCAGCCTTAAACTTTGAGAGATCGGCCGGCTCGGACTCCGCTCTTATTGGGCCGGGCCGGGTCGAGCTGACTCAGGTCTATCGAATAATTCACAATAATTCACAAATACAACATGTCATTTTTTATTAATTTTAAAAAATATCTCGTTTTTAATAAATTTTATTTACTTTATAACCTTAAAATATATATTGTTTTTAAATATATGTCGCAGAGGAATTATTGAAGCAGCCGATTCACCGAACCGGCAGCTTCGTGATTTCCCTCCGCACCGATTTTTATGAGAGAGAGGGAGGAGAGGGAGAATTATAACCAACTGGCTGATTAATGATAACGATAATTTTCAATTGGTTTCACATCTAATTAAGAAGATGGAACTGAATTTGGATCTGGATCCAAATGCGTGTTTGATTTTGGACTAGATGGCCATACGTGGAACTGGAACAGGAATCCAACACATGATGTGTTGGATCCAATAACGACATTATCTGAAGGGAAACCGGCCAACCATCAAAATCTTCAGAGCAAAGGAAGATTGTGATCTCATGCTTTTTGCTACTTGATACATCTTTTTTATAGCAAGGGCCCTACAAGAAACTGTGTATAGTTTCATTGGAAGACCTTTATTTTGGATCCTAGCTTCATAAGTCTTGTGTCATGGCCAAAAGGCACAGCCAAAAAGCTCCAATTTACTTTGACGAAACCATGGCTTTAGATTTTCAAGTTTTTGGATTAGTTGGTGTGATGATGAATGAAAAGATTATTTCATCTTACTACCAAATAAAAGGACCTAGGCCTCCACCCTTTCTTCAACCTCTCTAGGGTACCAGGCCTCCTTTCGATGTTTCAGGGTAACACTTCTCATATATTTCAGCATATAAGGATGTCAACGAATCAGATTCAAATCGGATATATCCTTAATCATATCTGATTTTTCATATATTCATATGTTTGGATTCTAATTCGAATAAAGAAAAGTCATATCCAAATCCGAATCCGAAATCTAATTTTACAATCCAAATCCAATTTTTATATTTATATCCAAATTCAAATTTTTAACTGAATTTTTCTAATTTTCAAAATTTAATAGCATTAGATATTGGATATTTGTCTAAAACAGAATCTGATCTGAATCTGTATCTGTATCCGATCAAATATTTATGTATATCTGAATGCGAATCCAATCCGATTTTTTAATTGGATATTAATTGTTTCCATATCTGATTTTTTCGGATCGGATTGGTCGGATATTCAATTCGAATCGAATATATTGACATCCCCACATATATATTGGAGCCCTCTACCCTCCCACCCCCCCTTCCCTCATCTTGTTTGCAGAACATGTGGTTGACGCCCTGAGGATTCAAAATGGATGCTGGCTACCTATCATTAAATATAATTAATCAACACTACTCTATATACAATCTCATTACATTAAAGATTAATCACGCAAACCGAGTTGGTTTGAGCTTGACTTATTTTGCCAACATGGCCGCGGTGAGCTCTCTTAGTGGCAGAGCAACAAATTTATGCTTAAGAGACACTAATAGTTTAAATTTTGTACTCTTATGTAGAAAAAAAAAAATGAAGTACTAATGCATAAACAAAGCAAATTTGTGGGCTGGTGTGACAATTGCCCACAACATCCACACCGCGGTTTCACTACTAGGCGAACTGCACGTGTCCTGCAAAATAGTATGTTGTTTGGGTTAGGGGTGGCACTATGAAATTTTCACTAGGAAGGCCTTTTTAGGCTGCATGAAATTTTTTAAATTACTTTTGTGGTGTCAACCCGACACAAATATGAAACTACAAGCACAACAGAAACATCACTCTAAGACACCAAAAGTAGCCATAGACTTTGGGAGGATGAGAGAAAAAGAAGAGGCTTTCAGCTTCACTCGGACATTGGGATTAGCCGCCCGCTCACCTGAAAAGGAATTAATACATATAGTGGGATGGGCTTAGCTGTCACACAATCAACAAAGTTTTAGACGGATCCAGTAACAAAATGCATTAACGTGCACATCAGAATATCTACAAGATCTGAATCACAATTTATATCGATTAAACAAATGGCCGGAATACCCAAAGTGATGCACCTTTGAAGGGTTGTATATTTTTCGCGCTCTAATCAATGATTATTACAATGTTATTTACCATAATACATGTTTTTATATACAAACATGCTTTTATAGTGCACGTCTTTCAATAGTACCATGTTTTTTTTATAAGAAATATGGTGCAATTATGGTAAACATTTAACTTACCAGTTTTTTTTAGCTATTTTCTCAGCCTTGGCAGACAACATCCTACTCTCAGACCAGATCCGAACCACTTGCAACCCGATTGGGCATATTTGATGAGAGTCTTGTGATAAACTATCCCAAGTTTCAAGGGATAAGTATTCCCATTCCGTCTGAGGAATCTAATCATAAACTTTTAATTGGCAGGTTTGCAATAGCTTTAGAAAGTTAGGAACGAGCAGGAACAGCTTTTAACATCTGACTTCAAATCTTGAGTTTGAATACCTAAGTCAAATCTTGAGTTTGAATACATAGTATGAACTGAGAAAAGTCTAATTCCTAAAAGGTCGTTTGGCAAAAGGAACTCTCTTGTGGGTGTTCCTTGAACTGCTCCACAGATTAGAGCATATTTAGGTTTAAACAATAGCTCAAGTGTTTCATGAATTTACACTCAGGAAAAATGTTCCTTGAAGAGTTCCATAGATTAGAACATATTCAGGAAATAATAGTTCAAGTTTTTTAATGAATTTACCTTGATATTTGGAGTAGCTTCACGGGGACACTCACTAAATGTTCCTTAACTGCTCCATAAGTAATAGTTCAAGTGTTCCATGAATTTACCTTAATATTTGGAGTAGGTTCATGGTAACATGCATGAAGTGTTCCTTGAACTACTCTATAGATTAGAGTATATTCAAAGAACAATAGTTCAAATGTTCTATGAATTCACCTTAATATTGGAGCACGTTCATAGAAACACTCACAAAGTGTTTCTTAAACTGCTCCATAAATTAGTACATATTTAGGGAACAATAGTTCAAGTATTCCATGAATTTATCTTAATATTTGGAGTAGATTCATGCAAAACATTCAAAGTGTTCCTCCTACCAAACGACCTTTAATGTAACCCATTTTTTCATCACTTTATTAATTTTGGACCTGTTTTGATGAGAGATGGAGCAAACAAGAACCCGCTAAACAGGACAGTCCGTTTAGTGATATTGGAAATATATTGCAATTAATCTTCGGTAACACAAAAATATACTTCTTTTTTTTGCATCTCCAATAAATGATACATAGAAAAATACAAGCATTTTTTTTACATATATTTATAAGTGGATTTCCCTCAACACAACAATTAAGCTACGGAATTATCTATTTTTCACAAATATACTTACTTTTCTTGCACAGCTTTCTAGCACTAATAAAAATTCAAAGTAGCATTTCCAATTTTGGTATTAACGAAACTAAGCTAATTCAAATAAAATCAAGCTGCCCTAACAACTTTGACTTAAAGAGGTCAAGAGTTCGATTCCCGACATGCAAAATTTAGTCAATTTAATTAATGAGTGTCTACCTAAACCTCAATAGAAGACTTAAAACAAAATAGAGAAAACAGTAAAAAGACATAGGATTAGGAACCTCTCATATGCTTCATCATGGGAAATATAAAAGAAATGAATTGGTGCCCAAAATCCGCCATGAATCTCTCTCGAGAACACACGGAACATCAATTCAGGTAGCGTTTAGAGGAATGGCGATCGATATTCCCGTTTATGAGTATCATGAAAGAGCAGTCCAATGTCGATCGTCGCGTTTGAAGCACAAAATTCTACATGTTTTTCTTCTTTGACTGCCAAAAGGATGATCTTAAATCCAGCGGGATGTATTTTTAATTGTTGTTATTATATTGTTAATTATAATTGTTTTCTTGGCGACAGGTTTTTGGTCAGCTCAGCTGTTGCTAGATGAGTGAGGAAACAAGCTCACGTGAATTTATGACCGACCTTATCCTATTTGTTTGTCAAAAGATAGCGACAACATAATAAATACTCAATTCAAATCCACACACACACACACACACACATATATATATATATATATATACATATATATATATATATATATATAGAGAGAGAGAGAGAGAGAGAGAGAGAGAGAGAGAGAGAGTGAATGACTGGCTATTCAAAGTCATTCAATCAATTTGAAACATATAAATATTAAAAGAAAAATAAAAAAGAAAAAGTTTAAAATATATTAGATGATAAAAATATCCATAATTTTTTTCTTTGATTTACTCTCTATCGTTTATATTGATAACCTTAATTAAATGGCTGGATAACTCTAAAAAACTAGAGTTATATATATATGTGTGTGAGAAATTGATAGGTACTTGACACTTAGATGCATGACCCATAAGGCATCATATTGGTTATTTATTTTTTCAAGATGGAAGACTCACAGAAAGTCAAAGAGAAAATTTGTTAGTTAATGTTATGTGACTAAATAAACGGTGAAAGGTACTTTTCTATCTTTTTTTTTCTCATTAATTTTTTTTTAACCTTTCACCCTGAAAAGATAGACTGTTAAGATAATTCGTTATATACCAATTTATATATATATATATATATATATATATGTGCGTGTGAAGTCTGTCACCAAAAACATTATAAACTTTCTAATGTTGCCCCTATAATAATGGTATTTAATCTATTGATTTTTAATTTTTACTCATTTGATAGCATCTGGCATCTAGCATATTTAATATATATGATATTTTGTATGTGCATCATAACGTTTAAGTTGTTTTTCACAAACATAATTATATAAATTAATAAAAGACATTAAATATATTGTTAAAATGTTAAAATTGTGACGTATGAATCAAATTATACGAGTTGGGAAGCTTAAATCAATAATTTTTTTTAAAATTTTATAAAATCTAATTTATATATTGATCGGAGGATTTTCTTGGATTAATATTTTTTTTGAAAGGTGTTATTGTGATGGTACTAAGAGAGTTATTAATTGGTAGCTAATGTGGTAAAGTTTTTACCTTTTTTTTCCCTCTCTCTCTCTTTCTTTTCTCTCTTTATTACCTAATGGTCTTGGTTTGTTTGTTCGTGATAGGTTTGGGAAGAGCGCAACAACCGAATGTTCAAAAACTCGACAACGAGTGTTGCTTCTATCAGATGCATTGTGAAGGCAGATGTCCACCTCATGCTTTGCATTGGCCTCATGATGTCTTCTTCTTTTGATTATTTGTTTCTCTCCCCTCCTCCTCTTGCTTTTGTTCTTGTTATGGTTACTGTTCTTTATAATTATTTTGTCTTTGCTTTGTTTGCTAATTTTTTCTTACGTCCATTCTATTGTCTTTTATGCTTTTGTTGATTGGTGATGTGTGACAGGGGCAGCGGCAAAAAATTTTCATGAAAAAGCTAAATTAAAGCTTTAAAATTTTAAAATGGTTTGAAATATCGTTTTTCAAAATTTTTATACGAAACAAGTGAAATCTTCCAAAATTTATATGTAAATTAAAAAAATTCTAAGGTGGGGTCACGGCCCATGCAAGCCCTTTTGGCTCGGCCCCTGATGCCTAGTCTCCAAAGTTTTGTCGTCGGTAAATTTCTTTGTCAGTTCTTTCTTTCTCTCTCTAGCTTTTTTGAGCACCATAATGAAGATTAAGCATTATAATTGAGATCGTTGTCGTAAATTAAATGCATCACGTTGTTATCAATTTGAAGATACCATGAATAAAAGATGATTAAAATTGTAGAGCAGCTAAGAGATTGCGATTAATTTATTTGATCTTCTTTGTTTTATGTGTTATGAATTATCAAAGCGATTTTGTCTTGAGCTAATTAATTATGTATTATTTCGTGAGTTGATTAGCATTTATACTAAAAAAATTTGGATTTTTTTCGGGAATTTCATGAAAGTTAAAAAAACTGTCATTCAAACACATTTTTAATTTATGTGCCTAGAATCTGCCGGCTTCAATGGTAAAAAAAACCAACATAAATTAATGTGATGTGTAGGATTTATTGAATAAAAACAAGTTTTAAAATAATATAAAAAATCACGTCCATGGCACACAACTCTTAAAAATAATATAAAAGAACTTCAGTGTTTAAAGTAGCAACTGGATTTGAATAGGATCCATGTAGAACTAATACAAAAGTTTAATTTCTCTTTGGGTTTGGGTGGTGCAAACATAATCTAATGTTTGATTCATTTTCAGATTCGACTACTAAGGTTTTGTAAGAAAATTTTAGATTGGTTTAGTAAATTGGATATGAATTTGTTGTATGATTTTCTTTTCAATTTGGACTGGATATCCAATTTCAATGAAGAGCTCCAGGTCTTTTTTTTTTTTTTTTTTTCGAATGATAAATTGTAAGCCGATTCGATAAAAAGTTGGGCTTGGGCCAGCCGACACAGGAAAAAATTAGCTGGAGGGATACTTGTTTAAACAAACTCAAATTTGGTGGAGCACTTATATATATATATATATATAAGAATAAATATTTAAGATTTTTATTTAAATGCAGCTACGCCATTTTGGCCCGAGACCTGAAACCTAGGCTCGAGCCTGGCTTGACACCCAAAATCTGGGCCCAAGTTTGAGCCCGATTCGAGCCAAATCAATTTAAATTATAAAATATATATTTTAATATAAAATAATATATAAATATTTAAAATATAATAAAATACAATAATTATATATTAAAAATAATAAAATATACATTAAAAATTATTATCGGGTGAGCTTATTGGGCCCATCTGACCAGCCCGATAACATTTCGAGCCGGTATGGTGCCTTGGGCTCGAACGAACCTGGAGAGTATCAGCACCCACGACCCAGGAGGTCCCAATCTTAATAAATTGTCAACCTCCTACTCAATAAAAAATAAAAAACATATGTTGTTAAATTATAGAATCCAAATTTCTCCAGCGAGTGCATGCTCTGTTCCAGCCAACCGTTTTGGGGCAGCTGCGGATGGCTGGGTAAGCATAAGATGGGCAGCAAATAGGTCACATCTGGTTTGAGCGTCTTGTCATTTTCAATCACTATGCATTTAGCTGTCGTCAATTCAACCTATATTCATGCACTTTCACACAGACAAGTGCATCTGCCCATTCAGGTGTTGTTTTATTGGGATTAAATTTGTGTTGTAATATATATATATATATATATAGGGAGAGAGAGAAAAAGAGAGATTGGTAAAAACTAGACAGAAAAAAAAAACAGACCCCTTAAAATCAGCTATTGTTATTATTATTATTTTTTTGCAATCTAACCTTATGGTTATGGATATGATTTAAGAGTAATTTGGTGAGAAACAGACTTTAAGTTAGTAGTTTTTTTTCTTAAATAATGTTTTTTAATAATAAAAAAATGAACTGTTCATACAACATCAAAATTTGGATAGTAAAAAGATTTTTTTTACAAAAATACTTAAACTAAAGCATGATTTATATTAAATTAGCATTTATATGGTTTTTATCCCTTACTCAATGGTTGGTATCTACCAATATATATATACATATATATATATATATATATATATATATATATATATAAACTGATTTATATTAAATTAGTGTTTATATGGTTTCTATTTCTTACCCAAGTGGTTCGGTATGTACCAAACACTATATATATATATATATATATATATCCCCGTGGTCTGGTATCTACGCCGTTGGCAACAATAATGTATTCTCATGTTTTAGATAACGGAGAAAGAGATTAATATTCAAACTGTGACACATTTATGAGATTGTAGTCGTCTTATTTTATTTAATTTCCCCTTTGGTGGTATGAATTATCAAGTCCATTTTGTCTTAAGCTAATTAATTCCACATTATAATTTAGTTAGTTGGTTAAGGTTCATAATAAAAAATTTGGATCTTTTCTTATGAAATTATCATAGAAGATGCATCTAGAACTAAATCTGAGAAACAGTCTTTCAAGATGTTTAAATTCAGAAAACAAGGGTTCAGTTGAAGTCAATGGCATCAAAGGAAGAACTAGATGGTGGTATGCTAAATCATTTGTAGGACAGCAGACCGCTCGTCATGTGTGTGCCGATATCAAGTGGAGCTAAGCCTGGGCGTTGGGTCACGTACCCAGTACTTGGCTTGACTTGGGCTGGAAAAAAAGGCTCCGGATTGACCCGATAACTTAGTGGACTGGCACGGGTAGGCCAGACTAAGCCCGGTTCGACCCGATAAGATTTTTTTAAATATTAATTTTATTGTTTTTTATATATTTATAATATTTTATTATAATTAATTATTTATATATATATTATTTTATATTAATATACATATTTTTTAGTTTTAATCGGGCCAGAATCGGGCTCGGGTTTTAAGTGTTGGGTCGGCCCGATAAGCAGGCTTAGGTGGAGCCAGTAATTTTTCGTTGCACAGATCAAACTATAGTTTCATAATTTTAACAGGAGCTGTAATAAAAACTTTCAGAATTTTTATATATGCTAAATTAAAATTTTTAAAATTTACATATAAATTTTTTGGTGTGCAAAGTGGTCGTTGTCGTTAGTATTCAGTTGAGGTCTGTCACTTAGATAAAGACTGAACAGGTTAATTGCAACAAGACTCTGTGATCACATGCACTGTTTCACTCACACAGTGGTTATATTGCTTGGATATACAATGAATCCAACCAATTTGAACTCGACTTGAATTTGTTTGTGTATGCTCAACTTGAGCTCGACTTGAACTTGCTTGAGTTATGAGTTATAAAAGAGTCGAGTTCGAGTTCAAACTTGGGTTGACTCGTGTCTTCCCTGTTTGTTAATCTTTGTATGCTGATAATTTTTTTTTATGAATTTTTAACACTCTTTCCATGGTTTCATTTTCATTAAAAAAGAGAGAATCAAGTAATACATGCTTAAATGAATTGAGCCAAACAATACATAACCGAGCCAAACTAGAGTTGAACTTAAGGCTGGGTGTCAGATTGGGTACCTAGCCTGACTCGGGCCCAAAAAAAGGCATCGGGGCCAGCTCGGGTGGGCCTGACTAAGCCTTGTTTGACTCGATAAGATTTTTTAATATTAATTTCATTGATACACACACACACACACACACATATATATATATATATATAATATTTTATTATAATTATTTATATCTATATAATATTTTACATAAAAAACAAATTTTTAATTTAATCGGGCAGAGCTGAACTAGATTTGAGCTTGGGTTTTGGGTGTCGGGCCAAGCCTGGGCCCAGGTTTCGGGTGTTAGGCCAGGTCCAGGCCTGGGTTTTGGGTATCGGATGGACCACAGCCCGACTCCTTATCGAGCCGGGCTGGACCGATTCCCAGGTCTAACTGAACTCCAGCCAAGATCCGCTCACTCGTAGCACATTCGTAACTTCATGCATAATCTGCCCTTCACTTGACTCGTATAAAAGAAAACAAATAAGTGTAGCTCGTAGCGGGAATATTTATGCCCTAAATTTCCCACTAGTTAATAGTTAAAGACGATTACTCATAGTGTAGTTAGGATATAGACAAGATCCACGAGCATCCAGTAAAGTTTAACTGCAGCACGAGGAGTATGGTGTGAGGGCGTCACATGGTTTGGATTTTTCTTCCAACGAGTGACTCGAATCTTTATATTGGGGTATCGCTAGGGATGTCCACCCTAAGATACAAACTAATGTTTTGATTCATATGCAGATTTGACTGGTTGGATTGAATAAGAAAATCTAGATCTGATTAGGAAAACTGGATGGAGGTTTGTTATCGTATTTCATACCCAATTTCTGTGGACACCTGAATCAGATTACATGAAAAAATTTGGATAATTAGTATTTGTATACCTAAATCTGAATAGGACTCTGATACTAATAAACCAAATTACTCAATTATGCTGATGTTATCTCCGATCCAAATCTAAGTAGTTAATGTCCGTAAGCAGTGATTCTATTTCTTTCTATCAAAAATTTTCTGACTTTTATTATAAAAAAGAAAAAATATTTGAATACTGCAAAGTCATCCTCCATTGCAGTGTGCCCCAAATTTTTTCACATCAAAATTGAAGCAATGTGAAAATTTCTCAAAAGAATTGTGAAATTTTGCAATTTCAAAACCAATTTCAAACCTAAACATAATTTGGATTCGAATTATGAATTTAAGTTGTGACACAAATCCCAATGCAGGATTATGAGTTCAAACTATGTCCAAATTAAGATTTGAAATCCAAATCCAATTGCAAATGTGATTTGAAATCCAAATCCAAATGCAAAATTCAAATTTTGACTTAGATCCAAAAATTGGATCTAATTCGGTCTAGAATGCTATGTGGGACCCACGTGTGGGCCCCACCTAGCCCGTGTGGTCAAGAGCCCCCCAGGGCCACTCCCCCCATTTAAAAAAAATAAATAAATAAATATTTTCTCCCAATTAAATGAAAAAATAATTTTCAAGGAGAAATGAATGATATCATAACTAAAAACTTAGGAAAAGAGAAACATTTATGCATCTCTCTCTTCTTTAACTAGGTCATTTTTAAAGAGTTTTCAATATTCGAAAAGCAATAACTAGGCTTGTCAAACCCACTTAATTCAAGTAGGTTCAACCCTAGTGCACCCAAATCTTAGCTAGACTCAGTCAACATGAGCTCAGCTTGGCCAAAAAATAGGTTTGTCTCACGATCCAATTAATGGACGAAAATAGACTTTGACCGAACCAAACCCACTTTGACTAAACTCAGTCAAAGTACAATTTAGCTCAACTAAGAGCTTTCTTGGCTCAAATTTATCGAATTACCTCAAACAAAGTCAAACTACTCACAAATGAGCTTTGACTTTCGTCAATTGGTCGAAATTGACCAATGTGAACAATTTTGCCCTTCTATGGTCAAATTGAACTTACAGAGCTCAAATTGGTTTATGAAAGGCAAATAAACATTTGGATTTTTCAAATAGATAAGACAAATACCAATTTAAAATTCAATTTTTCAAACGAAAGTCTGATTCAGTTGAAATCCTTCCTCAATCAAATTATGGATGAAAATACCCTTTTCGAGCCAAATTTGATAGAATTTTTAAATTTTATTCAAATTTAAGTTGGATTATCATAATTCAATGGTATTTGGAACTTAATAACTAGGTTTTAACCTAACAAGCTCGATTTCAAACAAATAAGGCAAAACCCTATGCAAGGGCATTTTCATCCAAAATTTGGTCAATGTTGGTCAGCTAGGTCAATTGGGATAAGAATGAGTAAATAAAGTCATTAAAACTCCATTTATTCCATTTTCATCTCCCTAAGCCTTGATTAATCTTCTAAGGCAAAATTAAAGGAGGTGGTTGAACCCACCTCCTCCTCTATATAAACCTCCCAGGACGAAATTTTGAGGTATTCCATCAAGTGCTGCAGCCAAGGAGCTAGGAGAGAGAAGCCAAGGAAGAGAGGAGAGATTCGTCCAAGTACTCTTCCCTTTTTTCTCTTACTTTCTTCTTCATTTTCTTCTATTCTCTCCATTGATTTTGTTAAGTTAGGGTGCTTAAGTGAACCCTTACTTAGGATTTTCGTGGTGAGAAGCCTTCTTTCCTACTACAAATTCCAGCAAGCAAACTATTCTACTTCTAGCTTTGCTAAGCTCGAATCCAAGTTTGGATTCTTGCTTAGGATTGCTCGATTTAGAAAAGAAGTGAAGGCGAAGATCAAATATCAAGACCGACCGCAAGGTAGGTGATTTTAACAATTTCTCATTTATTTTGGCTTCTCATTAGTTCATTTTAATTCCAGCAATTCATGAGAGGGTTTATTTTCATTTGTTTCATGGCTGGGAATGATGTCCAGCTAAGAGAAACCTACGATTAAATGTACATGTTAATGTATCATGCATGCATACGTCGGTTTTTCTTAAAGATGAACCTATGTATCAAATTTTGAAAAAGGCCCCAAGGCCACGTCTCTTTCAAAATAACCAGCTTAAAACCATTTTGAACTCCCCACTATGAGAGAATATCACGGTGAGAGAGTGATCTTGCTGCAATATATATATGACGAAAATGCCTATTAAGGATGGATGCATTCTCATGAATGTAATCCACCTTTGCATGGCGAAATTAAGGATGAACTAGCTTGAGCATTCATTTATCCCTTTCTATTTAAAGTTATTTTGTTTTATGCTTTATTTAATTGATCAAGGATAGTAGGGGAGATTTGGAACGAGTTTTCAATCTTCCCATGTAAAAGAACACAACCATGAATCTTCATGATTTGTGAGTTATGTGATTCCTTCATGAAATTTCATTTTGAAGAGTAAAATATGTATATGTATACATTGTTATATGTATATATATGTGTGTTCAATATCTTGTTAAAAATTGCTTTCCTTTCTTAAAATCAGATTGGAACACGTTTCCAAACTAGTTTTAAGAAGATGGTTCATTTTGATTTTCATAGTACCAAGTTATGAAATCATTTTCATTTCATTTTAAAATTTGCTTAATTTCAGCAATCCATACGTAAGATGTATGTATGTTGTTGAAATCAGACCATGTTTTATAGGAATTGGTTTAAGAATGTCAAATTTCACATATTTGAAATGCCAACTATCATAGAACCATCCAAAGAAGTTGACAATTTCATGAGTACGAAATCTGAAATTTGATCAAGGACTTCTCATTTCTATCTAAGAAACAAGCTCTTTATTGGAATCAATGTCCACAATTTTCAGCTATCTAAATCAACATAAGGTCTGATTTTTTTTTAGCTATCTTGAGACAAAAGTGGATGTCATCCACGTCTCCCATCTATTTCAAAAAAAAAAAAAAATTAATTTTGACATCATTTGTATATTTTTCATCATTTTGATAGTTCTATGTCAAGTCTCAAGCTTATGGACTACATCTCTAATTCATATGCTTAATCATATAATAAACATATTTAGAGAAAGTCCTACATGTTAATTAAAATCAATCTCTATGTGTAGATCGTATGATGTGCAATTGCAATATGGACCTTAAGAGATTATGAGAGAGTGAAGAATGTATGTTTCATATGAATGAACCTTGAGAGATTATGAGAGAGAGAAGAATGAATGTTCCATATAGTTTTTCTTCTCATTTCATGCATTCACTTTCACTCAAAATCAATGGCACCATATGCACATTCTCAAGAAGTTAAAGTGATTCAAATTTGAGTTGTAAAAAGTGACCAAGTCATATTGCAACAAAAATATGTAAACTTCTCTTAACTTCAAAAGAAAACACAAGCAATGCATTCATGATCTTGGCCAAAGTATATTTGAAAAACAACACATTTTTTAACAATTTGAAACATATGTTTCATCAAAAGAATGAATTCTACCTAATCAAATCACACGATTTGGCAAAAGAAGAATTGAAAAATCAAGTTTCTTTGCTAAGGAAACTTAGCTATTTTTCAAAAGTTGATCATAATTTTAACTCATGAACCATTTAGAGTTTACAATAAAGAACTCAATTTCACTCTTCAAAATCCTCAAGAATTGTGTATTTCAAATCGAATGGCACAAAAACAAAGGTTTTTGAACCAACTTGAAAATCCTCTAATATTCAAAACGAGTTCAAATCACTCATTCGAAATAAATTTTGGTCATTGAATCCAAAACCTCAATGCATAAGCATATAGGATTTGCATCAAAAACTCGTATATGATCCAAATGATCCTTAGTCCTTGGTCTAATTACCCGTGTTAAAGGCAGTAGGAACGGTTGGACCTCGTACCGACGGGCGGATCCCTTTGCATTAAAATAATTTTCAAAACCTCAATTTTAAAAGAATTTTGCTGATTTGCATATGACACCCTTTGAGAAAGGGGTGGGGTGCGAATACCGTGGCAAACAAGTGAGTGGCCCCCACCATTTGAGAGATAAAAGGGCGTGAAGTTTTTTAATTGATATTCACTCATGTGCATATTTGAGCCCAGAGAGAGAGAGAGAGAGAGAGAGAGAGAGAGAGAGAGAGAGAATCAATCCATCGTTGATTGAGAGAAAGAGATGGAGGGCTCTGCTGGACCCAAGGAGTTCGCGGACTTCATTTTCATGCTTCTTCTCTTCTCTTCTGCTGTTCGCAGCTCTCGATTTGCAGGTTTCTTCTTCTCGAGTTCTCCTCTCTTCTTCGATCACAAAGGGAACTCCATCGGCGAGGGATGAAGATATATTGGTTCCATCCAACGAGCTAGAGGTTGAGCATAAGGTCTATGATGGAGTTGATATCTAGATGCAAATGAAACTTTTGGGGATAATACAGATAAGACTGTTCATGACGTCATGTTAACAAGGTAAGCTGAAGCTTGAATATAGTGTACATGAGGCTTTGGTACAATGTCTAAAGAGTAGTTATCACAAATTATATAATGTATTCATTTGCTGGTCTTTAGTTACTCCTTTTGGTTATTTGTATGTTAGCTAGGTTTTTGACTAGATAGTTATGTAAGAAACTACTTGTTTAGGTAGTCTAGTCACTGATCTATTGTTACGACTACCGCTGCAACAGGCATGCCTAAATTATTTAAGAGGATGCCTTGCTCTTGTTCACCAGTATCCATCTAATTATTTACAATTTTATGTGTATGGTGATGCCTAGTTGAAATTCCTCACTTTTTGTAAATTATCACATATCTTAAAAGTTTCCTCTGATTGTGTGTTTCTAAGTACATTATTATTCAAAATGAACTGTCACATCCACAATATCTTAAAATATCATCAAATGTCATCTTTTGTGGATGCAATTACCTTTCAAAATCTCACATTTTCTCAAAAATAATACATCATTTGGGCCAATATTTTCTCTTTGGCTTAATATAATTTTATTGAAAATACAACCTAAAAAAGGAAGACATCTTTACCCCTAGGTGCAGTGAAAGAGATCGCAAGGATATATAGAGGTTCGAGTAATAGCTTTGACCAATCCAGGGAACAGAGAGAGAGGGAGAGAGAGAGAGAGAGATACCTCATACCGTTTTCTGTACTTTCTCTTCTTCTTGTTTCTTCTGTTGTTCTTTCATGCCTCTCTTCTTCAAAGCTCATTCATTATCAACTCTCTTTCATCTTGTTTTTTTCCCTTTAGGTAGAGTTTGTTCGGAGGTTGCATTAAAAGACATGTTTTTAGAGATCTTCAGTTTAAAACTGAGGATCTTAATAGCATGAATTTCAAATTCATGCTACATGTTAAAAACCATGAATTTAAGATCGGCTTTGTGGGGAGGTGTCCGATCTTAAATCCATGGATTTGAGATAGTTTTCATATCACCATGGATCTTAGATCTACGGTAAACCAAACACAACCTTACATTTTCAATTCTGCACTTATGGTCTCAAGAATGCTCTCTCCCATGCTTTAGTCTTGTTTTTTTTTTCTTGATTGGTTTCGGGTTTGCACTTATTGTCTTAAGAATGCAGTTCCATTGCTAGTGCACCTTTTCTTCTTTGCAAGTTCCATTTCGTGAACCTATGTCTTCCCCTTTATGTAGGCAGACTTAAATTTACAGGATGGTGATGCCTTGGCTAACCAATGTAGTAAAATAAAAGCAGCCCAAGAGGTCCAATCGTGTGTACTACCATATTGTTTCTTTTTTCTTTTGTTATCCATTCAAGAAGATGGAGATAGATGTGTGGTCTTTACATACAATTGTTTTCAAAGCAGGGGCTGAAGCAGGTGTGGGCTACGTTTGGTCTAAACATGACTATATATGCTGTTTCTAAAAGCACCCCCTTTGCCCTTCAACTCATTTACACTCCAAAAGTCGACCGATGTGCCGTAAAATAAAATTTCAAAGGGACTCTAACCCAAGTTGAATGAAGGTGAGACCTCGAATCCTCAGATCTAATACATTCAATTTGAGTTTGATAGCCTTAGTTCTTAGATCTGATGCTGCATAAAAGGGCGTGTTTTGGGAGATTTCAATTTAATCAAGCAGTGAATCTCAGTAGCATGGATCTAAGATCCATGCAATATGTTAAAAACCATGGATTTAAGGTGTGACAGAAGGAGGTCCGATCTTAAACCTATCGATTTGAGATCCTAACTACGGACCTGAGATTCAATGTGGAACAAACACAACCTCATTTATAATAGATCAGACCTAAGATCTGAGGTAACAAGCACTGCCAACTTTTTAAACTCTTAATCATCACAAAGTTCAGACTCCGAACTATGCCTAGCCAAGTGGATGGAACTCTTGTTGCTTTTGTTTTTTATTTGGAAATTAAAGAGAAAAACCCCACTGTTAAATTTACAGGATGTTGATTTCGTGGGGCATAAAATAACCCTATCTTAGAGCAATGAATAACCATATTTATTTGTTCTCCTTTCCATATCACTTGTAGCTTCCGTCTTTCTTTGACTCCTTATTGGAAGAAATCAGAACAACATAGACAAATGCAACCTGGCTAGTTGGTTTCTAATGATGCCAATGGATCGGGTTGGATAAAAAATCTGATATGAGGTCATTTTGTCATGATTTTTGAGATTATATGCGAGGGCTTCATAAACTTAGCTAGGTGAATTGACTTAAAGCCTCTTTGTTGTAGTTCAGACCCCTTTGATCGAAGCAAAAATGAGTGCCAAGAAGTAAATGACAATCTTATATTAATAGGCTACACTTAAGAGGGTACAGTGGGCATTTGGACCCGAACACCCACCTTCGTGTTCGACCCCTCACACAATTCTGTGTTAGAGGTACTTCTATCTTTTCATTTTTGCCCAGGGATGTTTCTCTGTTTCCGAATAATGAGGCCATTTTTTTCATTTTGAACCCTGAGCATGCTCGTGTAGGGGTCTGAACAAATAACCAATGAAAAGATACTAATAGATGGGCACATTGTTCATGACTGTAATGTGAATTGGGATCCAACCATTCCTTGTGCGACACATCTAGCACAATGCATGTTCGATGCCCAAGCATGCACACATGCTCGGCCCCTCACATGGGCTTGTGGGAGAGGTAATTAGACAATTTATGAAAGAAACAAGAACAAAATTTATGGCTTTCCTTCTTTACCCTTCAAGGAGGATGCTTTTTTTTTTTTTTTTTACAGACAGGGGACTTTCTGGTATTCAGTTTACTCTAAGTTCTACAATGTCAAAAGAGGTGACCATAAGGTGGAACAGGTTAGACCAATGTCAAATGTGAATCCAGATCCAACTATACAAAAGATCCAATTAATTATCCGGATCCAGGAATGGTAACAATTGGATCCAAATCCCACCCACCCACCACCCCAAATGGCTTGCTGGAAGCAACTTTATAGAGAAACTGACCTCCTTTTAGAGACCAAGCATGCAATCAATTCCCTTTTGGATGCATATTTAAAGGCAAGGCAAACTAACCAAGGGAACTTATTTGGGATGGCCCAGCTGGGCTGCAGTCCAAATCAAGGCAATTTAATGTGGTTGGTATACACATGCAACTTGGTTAAAGTTATTTCAAGTGCAATTTCTTGTAGCTTTAGGGTTCATCAACATGACTATATTTGATGTGATATTCTGGCTCTTACCAAGTGCTTCTGTTTGGACCCACCTTGTCTCAAGCCCCCTTTTGATCTTGATCTCCTCAATTTTCTGCTTAAGTAAATACATTTTTGATTAATCTTCAAATAAGTTTGAAGTCATAATCAGACATTGAGATTATATGTAAATATATGCATCTGATTCTTCGCATTTAATTCAATGCTGCAAGTTAAAGCACTCATTTCTAGTTCAAAAGCGAATACTCTGGTGGATTACTGCATATATGGTCTCTCGAAGAAAGAAGCCAACTTTAATTAATGTTACATAGAGATTAATCCGTGTTATATTAATTATTTTTTATCTACCAAGTCAAATAAACATTCTCAACCTAAATGCTTGATCATCAATCATTTCTGGTGCATTATGAATTCAAGTAAACTTCTGAAGAGTTATAAATAACAGTTGTAACTGCTCGGACTTACGATGCAGGGTGGTGTGGCCAGCAGATCTTCTTGTACAAGCTTTACATGATCCAATGATGTTTCTCTTGGCTTTTTTTGGATATTTAGTTTTTATTTGGAATATATATGATCTGATGTAGAATTATCTCCCTATATATTCCACTGAGGATTTTTGTTTATTTAGAGACATTTGTTTTTCTTAGATGGATCATAATTAATTTAAATATATGACTGACATTATTGTGGAAATGTTTATCAGAACATAGTTCATGAAAATAAAAGACAACTATAGCAGAAAAATTCTCATCTTTAAATACATGAGAGATCCACAGTCTATAAGCACTTCTACCAGTCCAGATTTGAGAAAATCATGAGTTTCTTTTTCTCTTTGATTTTCTTTAGTTTTCGCTGTATTTGCTGTTTCCTTATATTTATAGCTTACTCGGTCCTATGTGCATAGCCATATTCAATTAGTATTAATCTATAAATATTTATTCAGTATTATTGTAGTGACACTATCCATGATTAACATAATCTAAACTGCCAAAACTTTGAAAAATCCTTTTATTTATACAATGGCAGTTGCTTATCATCTAAACTGCCAAAACTTTGAAAAATTAAGTTTGCCATGCTATTTTGTTTGTACCGCATTAAAATTAAGCAAGTGCTGATGTATAGAATCTTGCGCAGTTGCGCCCTTAATTTTTTTTTCATTTACCAAATTTTAAATTTTATCGTGCATTGGAACATGCAAAATGAACCACAAATTATAGCTGTTGTTAGCATTTCATGCCAAGATCTTTATTGATCACAAAGACCACAAATTAATCATTATATATACATATAGGCCTGGCCCAGTATATACCTTGACACATTTCCTTTTTGTGTATTATAGACAAAATTGCACTTGGGCACCAACATATTGCAGTCTGCATCGAGTAGGTACTCTATTTTTAGCTACTTCTTAATTCCTTATGTAAAGAGTCATAAAAATATTCATATGACATAGATTATCAGATCTCTTGATCCAATGCCAGTATGTACATGTCAAGGTGCATAAATTTTTAATTGGTATACATCATAGTTAAGAGATACTAATCATTCATGTCTAATGTTGACACCAGGCACACACATAAATACTGCATGAACATGTGCGTGCACACACATGCAACTGCCCATTGTTTGCCATCTCCACAATCAATGCAAGTAACTGTGATGCCACAAGATATTGGCATTTTATTACATATGCAGCAGATGACAACTACCAGTTAACTATAAATGTGGGTGCTGAAAGCAACATCTAGCGAATGTTTCTTGCTCTTTTCAACAGAAAGTGTAGAGACAAATAAAGGAAATGCCACCAGCTCCCAATGGCATCCTTCAATATCCTGTTCCTCCTCTTCAAATTTTGAATATAAAACAGTCATGTATATCATCTACAAGCACATATAGATGTGCATGTGCCTGTACATGCGTGTGTCTGAGTGCAAGCGTGAAGAATAGACTTGCTCAACGCCACTCCACAATAATCGTGCAATTGTACACTTTTTAATTTATGTGATGCATAAATATTCCCTAAGGCCATTCTCCTGCCTTCACAGGTGGCACAAACACCTCTCTAAAATAACTTAATATGCTAGACTGTTGGGTCATTAAGTTTAAGAACTGATGAGGTTGGTGCATGAACTACTACTTGCAGAGACGTATCAATTGATGTTTTAATGCAAGCGCTCAAAACTAAGTTTTAATGGCGTGTCCAGCCGTGAAACTGTTTTTATAAAAGTTCGTGGCTATCTTAATTACTTTTATACAAAAAAAAATGGCTTAGCATAACTGGTCGGGCAGTGGGCATGTTAATAGCTCATCACATGTTCCATCTTCATGGGCGCAAAGGGTGAGATTGAAACGCTCAAGCTAAAGGATGTATAAATATGAATCCAATCGGAGATTCATTTAAAACCAAACATGAATCCAATTACAATGGAATGTCATCACCTAGTCCGAATCCAATCCAATTTCTCAATCGGATGTTAACCCAAGTGAAGGCCGAAAGCCTTCCCCCCATCACCCCAGGATCCAGGGCTGCTTTGAGGACTTCTCAAGAAAGACAATACTCAAAGAAATTCAATAAGAATTAAAATGAAGACAATGAAAACCAAAGTCAGTTCATTACTTTCCAAAGTATGATATACTCTAAATACCAAGTTTAGTTGTGTCCTTGTACGATTAGGCCATGATCATCACTATCACTAGGTAGCTTGAATCGACAGCTAAGGTTCTCTAGCTAGCTATCTTGAGATATGAAGCTCCAAATTGGATCATCACTGTGATAATTTTGTTTCCAATGATCGATGATCAGAAATCCAACTAGATTTGTAACCAAGCCAAAAGCCTCCATAATACCCCACTAATTATTCATTATTATTATCATTATATATATGTGTGTGTGTGTGTATATATATATATATATATATATGCGTGTGTGCGTGTGTGTGTATATAATGTAGCACACGCTAGTGTATTGCATGTGAGAAATCTCATTTGCTTAGATCCAACGGAATATAAACTGGTAATAGATTGAAGGAAGGAAGACATATTATGACATTCCTGGCCCTGTGTACTTTGTATTTTGCATTTACAACAGCATTGGGAGAAAGGTTTTTTTTTGTGTTTGAGTCACATTTTGTGAGAATGACAATTCTCTAGACTAAGCCTGGGCAACGGACTCAGATACTCGATGGGTGCCCGGTATCCTGCTAGATCGGGCCCGGGCCCAAAAAAGCTGGCCCGAGTAGGCTCGATTCGGCCCAATTATTTTGTTTTAATTTTTTATTATTATATTTTATTATTTAAAATATAATTTAAATTCAAAAACTTTTATTTTATATTTAAAAGTTATTTTTTATTTTAATATGGCCAGGCTGGGCTCGAGCATCGAGTATCAGACCCAGGCACAGGCACAGGTTTCCCGTGTCGGGCCAAGCCAGGCCGGCCCGACCTGATGCCCAGGTCTTCTCTAGACCAATTGCCGATCATCATAACAAATTTTGGTTAATCAGACAAGAAATTTGACTTAATGTAAGTCCACAAAGAACCTAATAAATTAATTTAGGTTTCTAGTGCTTTGTGATTTAGAAAATTTGTATGAGCGCAATTGGGTGTAGGAGGAAACTGAAAGAAAACGAAAATTAGAAAAAAATACAAAAAAAGGTGGCTTATAGTGTAGGAGGAAAGTGAAAGAAAACGAAAATTAGAAAAAAATACAAAAAAAGGTGGCTTATATTTGAACAAATAGTAAGTTCCCACGCACCTTTGGAAAGTTAACAAATAGTTGCCTAACATATTCTTTCACATATTTACGTGCTTATCCAATGTGCTATTTTACATTCTTATGAAAATTAAACAATTTCTGTACCAGCTAACTCAAATTAAAATCATCAAAGTGGGCTTGTGGCCTTGTACTAAGTTGTGACTCATGCTCCGTTTGATTACTTCATATTTAAAATTCTTGCATCTGTTGTGGATCTGATGTAGAAGATCTATCATAGTCTTTGGTTCATCAAGTTAAAGGTATTTGACCCGACCTAAAATCGGTACTTGAAATCCTTATTTTACCTTTTAAAATTGGCAAAAAGTCGATTTAATTTCAAATGAGAATATCTAATCTCAAGTTAATGGTTCTGAAATGATGAGGGTTTCAGATCAGGGGCAATCCAAAGCCCCTAACGTTCGACTTCGTAAATGTTCATGATCTCCGCTTTCCTTCTAAGTACCCAACTTTTTTAATGTTTGTATGGTTTTCTCATGCACATCAAACATAGTAAATTTTACGCTGCGTTTTTTTATTGAATTTGGAAAAACTTCCCACTCAAAAAAGTGAATTTGGAAAAACTTCCCATGCAAAAAAGTCGGACCTCTCTAGGGCCAACTTTTTTCAACTAAAAATTCTTCCTTCCATACATTGATAATTTTACCGTGCAAAAAACTTCCTTTGCATCAAAAGGAGCCTATAATGTTGGGGATTCATTGAAGGATGCCATTGGGAATTTGTGGCATTTCCTTTATTTGTCTCTACACTTTCTGTTGAAAAGAGCAAGAAACAAGATGTTGCTTTCAGCACCTTCATTTATAGTTAACTGGTAGTTGACATCTGCTGCATATGTAATAAAATGCCAATATGTTGTGGCATCACAGCTACTTGCATTGATTGTGGAGATGGCAAACAATGGGCAGTTGCATTGGTAAGGTCAGGATTACCATCTTGATGTTATTATTTGCCCTTGCTCCTATGTGTGTGTGTGCACGCGCATGTTCATGCAGTATTTATGTGTGTGCCTCGTGTCAACATTAGACATGAATGATTTGTATCTCTTAACTATGATGTATACCAATTAAAAATTGCTTTTGCTAGGTACTAAAAAACCTTTACGATGGAGAAAGTTGCTTGCAATGGACAGGAGAACTCTATCAATCACGCAAAAGCTTCACAGGTACACTTTTTCTCTTACTGTTCTAGTTTCACCAATACAATATTTTTCATATATATATATATATATGTGTGTGTGTGTGTGTGGATAAATACAATGTCTAACTTGGATTTTATAAGCTAAGAAAGTAAAATGGCTAGTCTTAAATTTCCCATGATTTAAAAAAACTCGATTTGACCACCAGATATTCCAGACTTTGCTGTCCGTCTAAAGACGAACACCCTGTGTATGTGTTTGACCTCTTAAGAACAGGCCACCATTAGGTTGATGTCATTTTTTTATTTTTCATTTCGCTTTTAGGTCCAGTTTGATGTCAAGGTGAACTTTGAAACGTTAAAGTTACTATGGAAAAAAAAAATCCATGGTAAAAATTATTCTGTTCTATCTAATTTACCATGGTAATTTTTCTTGTGTGTGATTTGAAAAGAAAAAATTGTACAAAAACTTGCAGTTTTCCTGGATGCACAATAAAATTTCTGTTCATCAAACGGGACCTTATATATGTAATATATGTAATGGCACGCACAATATAAATATATATAAAATGATACAACGTAGTTTATTATGTTTTTAACGACAATTTATGGTGCTTTCAGTGACATTTAACGGGCTTTCTTCACGTAAATTGGAAAGGTGTTATCCTTGGATGTCTCATGTTTTGCTACGTAAAATGCTTTTCAAAGGAAGAAGTATCCATCAGAATTTTAACTTGAAAATAAAATGAAACTTGTAACACGATAGGAAGGTGTTCAATCTGATTTGATATTAGTGATCTTTATGATAATTTTAGTTTTTTTGATGGTTGAATGAGGAATTAAATAGATCTCTACCAGTTATATTTGCATGTGTGTGTGTGCACAACTAGGGGAGCTCTTGAGATATTAAATGTTGTCGGATGACTAAAAATTAAAAAGTTTATGGCTAAAAAAAGAGTCGCCGAAAGAGTATTAGTGACTATCTGTGGTGCAGCAATAACTAGTGATGCTTTTATAAACGGTTTAAGGTGCTTTTAACATAAGCATTTCAATGGCCACCCTAAGGACACTGGCGATGGTTTAGACTGCTTTTAGCTGGGCCCGCTAATTTCAATTCTCCATTATGCAAATGATAATTCAATCTGGTGGCAAACACTCGATCTCTTTTACACGGAGCTCTTTGTCGGCAAATGAGAAAAGATAAATATCAAGAGCTAAAGGAAACAAACATCACATTCTTTCTTATCTTTTGTTTTCAGATGGGAACACAATTAGCTTCATGATTTCTTTGGCATGAACGCAGACGCAAATGGATCGGGCCCGAATTTGTTGTAACTTTAACTGAACCATTTTGGATACAGATCATTTGGGTCGTCTTGGTCTCAAGACGAAAAATCAATATACAATATTTAATTCATAGTTATAAATAACTTCTCGGAATTTTAAAAGTGAGGTTTTTCTTATGTATAATACAAAGAACTTAAAAAAAACAGAAAAAAAGAAAAAAGTACAAGCATTTTAAAAATTTAAAAATAGAGAAAAAATAAAATAAGTGAGAAACTAATAATACAAACATCACAAAATAAGTGGAATTGCAACAAACAAAAATAAAAAATAAAAAATTGTTTGGCATTAAAAAAACTAAAAAATAATTTTTTTTTTTGAAAAAACACGTTAAAAACATGTTTTTTTAACGTTTAAAAAAAACACGTTTTTTAAAGTTTTGAACGACCATTTAATTTATTGCGTCTTTTTTTTCGGTGACTATGATTTAAATTGAATATTATAGGCTAAGAAAACAAAGATGGTTAGTTATCCAAATGTTGATTACAAAAATTTGATTTGGACATCAGATCTTCAAGATTGTGCCGTCAATTAAAGG
Source organism: Nymphaea colorata (assembly GCF_008831285.2). Lineage (NCBI taxonomy): Eukaryota > Viridiplantae > Streptophyta > Magnoliopsida > Nymphaeales > Nymphaeaceae > Nymphaea > Nymphaea colorata. Next base: position 1,362,397 of record NC_045138.2, on the reverse strand, counting down.
ACAAACACACTGCCCTGTTCATGTGTTGGAGTCCCTAACAAGAACTATTTTGTGGTGTGGCTTTTTTCCGTCTCATTCTTTTAATTTGAGTCTTAATGGAACTTTTTGAATTATGTCGATTCTTTTTTCAATCAGGAATATTTTGGTTTCGGACCTTCTAATATTTTATATAACTATATTATAATGTGTTACTATATAATATAAAAAACTATTATAATATTATATACATTATATATGTTATAATGACATATATACGTATATATAATATGAATACTTATGACATTGTATATAGGGATGTCAACGGATGAGATTTGGATCGGATATATTCTTAATAATATCTATTTTTTCGAATATTCACATATTCATATTCAAATTCAAATAAAGAAAAGTCAATCCGAAATTCAGTTTTACAATCTGAATCCAATCCATATCCGATTTTTATATTTATATCTGAATCTAAATTTGAATTTTGCTAATTTTCAAAATTGATAGCATTAGATATTGGATATTTTTTTAAAAATAAATTCGATCAGAATCCGATTGGATCTTTATGTATATCCAAAACTGAACTCGAATGTGATCGAATGTCATTTATTAAATCTGAATCTGATTCGATTTTTTATAATAATTTTTTTTTACATCCAATTTTTTCAGATCTGATATCCAATTCAAATCGGATATATTGATATCGCTAACCTTATAAACTATTATAATATGTATATTAACTTATACATGTATGTAATATAATAACAAGTATTATAATAATAATGTAACATATGTATATACATATTATAATATATATAAATTATATAAATTATATTATATGTGCGTATATATGTATTTCAATATATATATGTTATTTGTTATATACATTTTTGCCTTAGGGCTGAAAACTAGAATCTGCTTTTGGGATCCAAAACTGTAAGAGAGAGAGAGAGAGAGAGAGAGAGAAAAAAAAAGAGAGATTTGATGTGTGTGTGATGGAAGAAAACATGACCCATTAATTAAAACCATCATGAGTAAATTGGATGCCTCAAGAATCTTTAAAGAAGCGTTTTTTAGAAAAAGAAGTATCAAATTTATGTATATCTGAATTTGAATCCTATCGGATGCCGTAATCAAATATAAAACTTTTTTTCATATCTATTTTTTTCTGATTGGATCGGTCGATATTCGATTAGATCAGGAATAAAACTTATAAAAGGTTTTAGAAAAATAAATAACTTCTGTCTTCATGGGATTCTGTAAATATCCCATTCTAAAAATAAAAAATTCGAAACAATTGAGACTCGTCGAGTATGTTGAGACCGAGAGACAGATTCATTTATAAAGGTGTCCCATCCTCGAACGACCTCCCTCGAATGAAGCGCACATATTGATTCCACAAGCTTAAACATGAAGTCTAACGACGGCAATCAAAAGCATACTGAACAGTGGAAGCTCGGGGAAGGTATCAAACATCAACCTTTCCTTTTTTTCTCGGAGTATGCAGAAACAGAAGAAAATAAAACTGACTACATCGTAAATCAGAGATAATTCTAATCTGGAAAACAATTCGAGGACAATGATTGGAGACTTCTCCTGAAACCACGCAAACGAAAGGACGTGAAACGCAAAAATGAAAGAAAAAGGGAAAGATCGTACGGAATCGGCGGACGATCGGGGACGCCGACGGAGGAAGGTTCGACAGCGGCTCTTCTTCAGCGTCCTCGGGGAGAGAGGAGAGTTCCTTGGCGTCCATGACTTCGGATTTCGATTTAAAATAAAAGAAAGAGAGAAAAATATAGTAATTTTTTTTAAAAATAAAAGATAAAAAAATAAAATAACTCAGAAACTAATAAAAATATATTTGCAACAAATACAAAATAAAAAAAAAGTGTTTGACATTAAAAAAAGAAAAAGTGAAAAACACGTTTTTTGTTTTTAACATTTTTTTTAAAAAACGTGTTTTTATAAGTTTTAAATGCCATTTAATTTATCACATTTTTTTAGTTTTATTTAAAAAAAAAACGCATTGTTTGTGACTATGATTTAAAAACATTTTCATTATTTTAGCCCCATAACACGTCGTCCCTTATGAGAGGCTATAACTATAAGGTCTCTTTTTTTGATGGGCAGTGGTGATGGAAATAAAATTCAAATTTTTTAAAAATAATTTTTATTCATAAACATGGGATGAAAAAAAAAAAAAAACGTTGGGGTGATTTGGAAAGACATTTCCAGAAACTTAGTCCCACCCCAAGGGGTTGGACTAGATTTTCTAGACAAAAAAATGACAGTTGAAAGGTGCATGGAAAATGTTTGTTTTTTTACCTTTCTTGCTTTTACCTTCTCCATGCTGTCAAGTCAAGAAGAATGTTTTTAGGAAACATCTTCCAATCCATTCACACACTCGGCACAAATGGAATGGGAAGGAAATTTTCCATTCCATTTTCTTGGAAATAAGTTTCCATGATCTTATTTCTCATTCCATATCTCTAATCCATCAAACAGCCCTTCAAAGGGTGTTGGGATGACACCTTCTTAAAACCTACAGAACCTGGTTTCTCTGCTTGGATGACAATAGGAAACAAAAACTTGGTTTTAAAATTGAATGTTAAATACAGCAAAATGATAGTTGAACAAATACAATTGCCCATTATGCTACCACTAATAAACCAAAACCACAAACCTAATTGCGTAACAAGGAAGCGATAATCACATTTATAACTACTTTAATTATTATAAAATGCATAATAATTTAAATTTGGTACTCATATGTAGACAAAAAGATAAAAAATGAAGTACTAATGCAAGGGCTGGTGTGACAATTGCCCATGATATCCACAACGCGGTTTCACTACTAGGTGAACTGCACGTGTCCTGTGAAATATTATGTTGTTTGGGTTAGGAACAACGCGGTGTTTCACTAGTAGGTGAACTGCACGTGTCCTGTGAAATATTATGTTGTTTAGGTTAGGAACAACGCGGTGTTTCACTAGTAGGTGAACTGCACGTGTCCTACCAAACATTATGTTGTTTGGGTTAGGAACAACGCGGTTTCACTAATAGGTGAACTGCAAGTGTCCTGCGAAATATTATGTTGTTGGGGTTTGGGGTGGCACCATGAATTTTTCACTAGGAAGGCCCTTTTATAGGATGCATGAAAATTTTTAAATTACTTTTGTGGTGTCAAAACACAAATATGCAACTACAAGTACAACAAGAACATCACTCTAAAGCATCAAAAGTAGCTATAGCCTCTTGGAGGATCAAAGAAAAAGAAGAGGCTTTCCGCTTCACTCAGATATTGGGATTAGCCTCCTGCTCACCCCAAAAGGTATTAATATATATAGTGGGATGGGCTTCTGTGTCATACAAACAACAAATCTTTAGATGAATCAAGTAACAAAATGCATTAGCATGCACATCAGAATATCTACAAGATACGAATCACAATTTATATCGACTAAACAAATGGGCGGAAAACCCAAGGTGGTGCATCTTTGAAGGGTTGTATATTCTTCGCGCTCTAATCAGTGAATGTTTCAATGTTATTTCTAGGATACATGTTTCTATATACATACATGTTTTTATAGTGCACGTCTTTCAATAGTACCATGTTTTTGTTATAAGAAAGATGCAATTATGGTCAACATTTCATTTTTGGATCCAATGCTTATGGACTCCAAAAATTTTTAAAGAGAGAGAGAGAGAGAGAGAGAGAGAAAAAATTCAGTGTGGATTTTACGAGTTCCAGCAGGTTTCTTATAAGCAAATGACAACTTTGTTTAGCTAGTTTCCCAGGCCTAGCGAAACAACATCCTGCTGGGACCAGATCTGAACCACTTGCAACCAGATTTGGCATATTTTACGAGAGTCCTGTGATAAACTATCCCAAGTTTCAAGGGATAAGTGTTCCCATTTCGTCTGAGGAACCTAACCATAAACCTTTAATTGGCAGGTTTGCAATAGCTTTTTAAAGTTAGGAACCAGCAGAGCAGCTTAACATCTGACGTCAAATCTTGAGTTTGAATACATCGTATGAACTGAGAGAAAAATCTAATTTCTAAAAAGTCGTTTGGCAAAAGAACACTCTTGTGGGTGTTCATTGAAGTCCTCCAGAGACCAAAGCATATTCAAGTAGGGGTGAACAACGAGCCAAGCAACTCGAGCTCGGCTCGTTAAAACTCGACTCGAAATCGAGTTCGAGCCGAGCTCGAGCTCATTTTTTCGACTCATTTTTTTTATTGAGCAAAGCTCCAGCTCATTTTTCAACTCGTTTTTTTTAGTCGAGCCAGCTCGACTCGGCTCGAGCAAAAGCAATACTTATTTTGTTTTTTTCATTTTACGTTTCATTTCATCCTGTGCGTTCTCTCTCCGCTCTTTCTTCTTCTTCTTCTTCTTCTTCTTCTTTGCAATTTTATTACTTGCTGGCTTCTCATATCTCTCTCTTCACTAGTTTTCTCCCTCATTCTCATGAACCCCCACCGGCCACCGATTCTTCAAACTGCAGGCTACAACATCAACACTAAGGTACACCCTCTTGCTCTCTACTTCTCCTATCCCTCTACTCTCCCCTTCTCTGTTCCCCTCTTTAATATATATATATATATATATCTCTAGTTTTGTGCAAGCCTCTCCCTCTACTCTCCCCTTCTCTCTCTCCCTCTTTGATCTCACACTCTCTCTCCGTTTTTCCAAAAGGGAGGCTTTATGAAACCCTCGCTTGGCTGAAGGTTTTGGCCAAGCGAGGGTTTCCCTCACTTCCTGGCTTGGGCGAGGGTATGCCCAAATGTGGGTTTTTCGGGTGAGGGTTTTAGAAACACTAGCTTGAGCGGAAGCCCCCTAACCATTGCTGGGCGTAAAGGTGGATTCTGGGTGGGGGAGAAGCAGGTGAAAATGCCAATGGTTGGTGTTGGCAGTGGTGAAGACAATAGTGGTGGTCCGGTGGTAGATCTCCATGATTTCAAGGGGAAGCAGTGAGTCGAGTTTGTCGAGCTTAATCGAGCTCGAGCTCATCAAATTCTGCCGAGTTGAGCTGGAGTTGCTTTGGTCGAGCTCGAGATTTCATTAGTCGGGCTGAGCTCGAGCTGGCTGAACACGAGCTCGACTTGGCTCATGTTCACCTTTATATTCAAGGAACAATAGTTCAAGTGTTATATGAATTACCTTCATATTTGGAGTAGGTTCATGTAAAGTGTAAACACTGAGGAAATATTCCTGCTCCATAAATTAAGCTTGGGTATGGGCCGGGCCTGACACCCAAAACTCAGGCCCGGGCTTGGTCCAGCCATAAAAAAAACGAGTCCAGCCCGATTAAATTAAAAAACATATTTTTAATCTAAAATAATATATAAATATAATTAATAGTAATAAAATATTATATATATATATATTGATAAAAAATATTAAAAAATTTATCGGACCCAGTCGGCTTTCTTGGGCTAGCTTGGTGTCCTTTTTTCCTGGCTTGGGTCCGAGTACCGAGTACCCGCTGGCAGCCCGGCCCAATGCCCAGCTTTACCATAGATTAAAGCATATTTAAGAAACCATAGTTCAAGTGTTCTATGAATTTACCTTAATATTTGGTGACATCATGAAGTGTTCCTTGAACTGCTCCATAAATTAAAGCATATTTCAGGAACAATAGTTAAAGTATTACAAGATTTTACGTTAATATTTAGAATAGGTTCATAGGAACACTCATGGAGTGTTCTTGCTGCTGCTGCCAAACGACGTTTAATGTAACCCGTTTTTCATCAGTTCATAAATTTTGGACCTGTTTTGATGAGAGATGGAGCAAACAAAAACCTGCTAAACAGGACATGTACGTTTAGTGATATTGGAAATGTATTGCAATTAATCTTCGGTAACCCAAAAATAGACCAAATATAAAATTATCGATTTTCTTTTTTCTTTTTTTTTTTCATCTCCAACATAGAAAAAATACAAGCATTTTTTTTACATATATCTATAAGTGGATTTCCCTCAAGACAACAATTAAAATACAAAATTATCTATTTTTCATAAACACTTACTTTTCTTGCACAGCTTCCTAGCACCAATAAAAATTGAGAGTAGCATTTCCAATTTTGGTATTAACAAAACTACGCTAATTCAAATATAATCAAGCTGCCCTAACAACTTTGACTTAAAGAGGTCAAGAGTTCGACTCTCAAGATGCAAAATTTAGTCAATTTAATTAATAAGTGTACCTACACCTCATTAAAAGACTAAAAAAAAAAAGAGAAAACAGTAAAAAGACGTAGGATTAGGAACCTCTCATCATGGGAAAGATAAAAGAAATGAATTGGTGCCCAAAATCCGCCATGAATCTCTCTCGAGAACACACGGAACATCAATTCAGGTAGCGTTTAGAGGAATGGCGATCGATATTCCCGTTTATTTATGAATATCAAGAAAGAGCAGTCCAATGTCGATGGTCGCGTCTGAAGCCCAAAATTCTACATGTTTTCTTCTTTGACTGCCAAAAGGATGATCCTAAATCTTAGTGGGCTGTATTTTTAATTATTGTTAATTATATTTTTGTTTTGTTGGAGACCGGTTTTTGGTCAGCTTAGCTGTTGCTAGACGAGTGAGGAAACAAACTCACGTGAATTTATGATTTTTCATTTTTTCTTTCGGAATATCCTTTGTTTCATTGAATTTTATGTGTTTTGACCGACCTTATCCTATTTGACTGTCAAAAGATAGGACAGCATAATAAATGCTCAATTCAAAATCTCATATATATATATAAATTGAAAAAAATTAATCTGGATCCAAGGCCCATGTGAGCCCCGCTTGGCTCTGCCCCCTCATGCCTGCTGTCCAAAGTTTTGTAGTTAGAAAATGGAAACCACATCAAAAATTGAGACCGTTTTTGTAAATTAAGTGCATCGCGTTGTTACCAATTTCGAGATAACATGAAAGAAATGATTAAAACTGTAGAGCACCTAAGAGATTGGGACTAATTTATTTGATCTTTTTTGTTCTATGTGTTATGAATTATCAACGTGATTTTGTCTTAAGCTAATTAAATTTGTATTATTTAGTGAGTTGAAAATACTCACTAAATAATACAAATTTGCTTTGTCATGCAAATACTCTACACCTCTAGCTGCACCAACTGCAATCTTCATACGAGTATTCCACTCAAGAGGTCTTCTTCCAGGTTGGACATCTGAATTGAAAAAAAAAAGTGCAAATTAACACTTGCATTCTTCAGCAATTGAGTTTCTGACAATAACATCTGTTCAGTCTCGGACCCAAAGAACTCGACACAAGCTTACAAATGAACCAAACAGAGGTGCATGTAGAAAACATGAAAACCAGTATATTCATTAAAATGCAGGTCAATTCAGAAACATCTTCACATCTACCAGCCTAACACCAGAAAAAAAGAAAGAAAAACCTAAGAAGGTTCAGATCACAAGTGCGATATCTCATGTTACTTGGTTGAATGAAAACACTAATTTGAAGAGCACAGGAAACATCTTCAGAAGAATATGAGTTGCAAAAAGCAAATCAATTTTCAAGAGAAAAATTCTACTTTGGGTAGACTTGGTATTTTGTCCAACCAAGAAGTTGACAATAACAAACACGTAATTTCTTGTACTAGTGCTTCTCTCGTGGACATGGCTTAGTTACCATGCTTTCAAGCATTTATCACAATGACAAACATGGCTTAAATTGTCACAAAAAACGCCGTTTTTTTTTAAAAAAACGCGTATTTAATGCCAAGAACAGTTCTGCCGTATAATACCCGTACTATTCCCGTTTTAAAAAACAAACGTCAAAAAACCCGTTTAATACCTGTATAATACCTGTATTATACGTTATTTTCTCGTTTTTTTATTAATTATTATTTTTTATAATTTTTAAGATGTATTAAATGTTTAATTTTTTAAAAAAATTTGCTGAACTTTTCTCGTTTTATTTCCGATATATAAAACTTTGCCGTATTATACCCGTTTTTTTTCTCGCCGTTTAATACCCGTTCCCGTTTTTTGTGACAATGGGCTTAACTAGCATAGAAAGACAAGACGATCAAACTGTTATGTTCTCAAACAAATAGCTGATACAATTTCAAAAGAATAGTGAGGCTAGAAACTCGTCTAAAGAAGGATTCAGAAGTTACAAGGGCCGTGATACCACACAAATACAAGCATTTTGATGATTTAGTTGAGAGTCAGGTGCAAACATTTTGCTCTACAAGAAGACAACAATCCAAGAACAAAAATCAACCAGCATTTTCACGTACAATTGAAACATGACAAGTAGTTCACCAAGGCAAGAAACCAACGAAAATCAAAAGGAAGAACAATCTAAATTACCAAACAGATGGTCTTCCAAGCTGCCCATTGACATGTATTCATACACCAAAAGCCTCTGATCACCATCTGCGCAGTATCCAATCAGGTTAACAAGATTGGAATGGTGCAAAAGGCTTCTGGTGTATGAATACATGTCAATGGGCAGCTTGTTAAGCCTTTTGCACTATTTCAATCTGGAGGTGCTCATTGATTGGAATGGTGCAAAAGGCTTAACATGAGCACCTCCAGATTGAAATAGTGCAAAAGGCTTAACAAGCTGCCCATTGACATGTATTCATACACCAAAAGCCTTTTGCACCATTCCAATCTTGTTAACCTGATTGGATACTGCGCAGATGTTGATCAGAGGCTTTTGGTGTATGAATACATGTCAATTGGCAGCATGGAAGACCATCTGTTTGGTAATTTAGATTGTTCTTCCTTTTGATTTTCGTTGGTTTCTTGCCTTGGTGAAGTACGTGTCATGTTTCAATTGTACGTGAAAATGCTGGTTGATTTTTGTTCTTGGATTGTTGTCTTCTTGTAGAGCAAAATGTTTGCACCTGACTCTCAACTAAATCATCAAAATGCTTGTATTTGTGTGGTATCACGGCCCTTGTAACTTCTGAATCCTTCTTTAGACGAGTTTCTAGCCTCACTATTCTTTTGAAATTGTATCAGCTATTTGTTTGAGAACATAACAGTTTGATCATCTTGTCTTTCTATGCTAGTTAAGCCATGTTTGTCATTGTGATAAATGCTTGAAAGCATGGTAACTAAGCCATGTCCACGAGAGAAGCACTAGTACAAGAAATTACGTGTTTGTTATTGTCAACTTCTTGGTTGGATAAAATACCAAGTCTACCCAAAGTAGAATTTTTCTCTTGAAAATTGATTTGCTTTTTGCAACTCATATTCTTCTGAAGATGTTTCCTGTGCTCTTCAAATTAGTGTTTTCATTCAACCAAGTAACATGAGATATCGCACTTGTGATCTGAACCTTCTTAGGCTTTTTTTTTTTTTTTTTTCTGGTGTTAGGCTGGTAGATGTGAAGATGTTTCTGAATTGACCTGCATTTTAATGAATATACTGGTTTTCATGTTTTCTACATGCACCTCTGTTTGGTTCATTTGTAAGCTTGTGTCGAGTTCTTTGGGTCCGAGACTGAACAGATGTTATTGTCAGAAACTCAATTGCTGAAGAATGCAAGTGTTAATTTGCACTTTTTTTTTTGTTCAATTCAGATGTCCAACCTGGAAGAAGACCTCTTGAGTGGAATACTAGTATGAAGATTGTAGTTGGTGCAGCTAGAGGTGTAGAGTATTTGCATGACAAAGCAAATCCTGTTATCACTAAATAATACAAAGAAAAAAAAATTTCGATTTTTTTCGGGAATATCATGAAAGTTGAACAAAACGGTCATTCAAACACATTTTTGATTTCTGTGTCTAGAATCTGCCGATGACGCCAATGGTCAAAAGAGCCAACATAAATTAATGTGATGTGCACGATTTATTAAATAAAAATAAGTTTTAAAATAATATGAAAGATCTCGTCGATGGCTCACAAGTTTTAAAATAACATAAAAGAACTTCAGTATTCAAAGTAGCAATTGGATTTGAATCGGATCTATCTAGAACTAATACAAAGTTTTAATTCCTCTTTGGGTGGTTGAGTTTCACAATGAAAACAGAATTGAGTAGGGATGTCGATGGTGCAGACATAATCTAATGTTTGATTCATTCTAGATTCGACTAGTCTGCTTTTGTAAGAAAATTTAGATTGGATTAGTAAATTGGATATGGATTTGTTGTATGTAGAGCTTCTGGTCTTTTTTTTTTTTTGAATAATAAATTGTCAACCTCCTATTCACTAAAAAATTAAAAAAAAATGTTTTTAAATAGAATTGACATCTGTGCAGCCCGTGCATGCTCTCTTCTAGCCAACCGTTTTGGGGCAGCTACATAAGATGGGCTGCAAATAGGTCACATCTGGTTTGAGCCTCTTGTCATTTTCAATCACTTTGCAATTTAACTGTCGCTGATCCAATCCATTTAAAACTTCATCTGATTTTATATTTATGCACTTCCACACGGACAAGGCAAGATTGTTTTATTGGGATCAAATTTGTGTTGTAATATATATATATATATATATATATATATATATATATATATAGAGAGAGAGAGAGAGAGAGAGAGAGAGAGAGAGAGTGTGTGATTGGTAAAAATTAGACCAATTAGATAAAGAAAAAAAGCCAAACCCCTTAAAATCAACTATTGTTATTATTAGTATTATTTTGGCAATCTAACCTTATGGTTATAAAATATGATTTTAGAAGTAATTTGTTGAGAAACATACTTTAAGTTAATCGTTTCTTTAATAATAAAAAAATAACCATTTTCACAACATCAAAATTTGGGTAGTTTTTTTAAATAAAAATGCTTAAACTAAAGCATGATTTATATTAAGTTAGTGTATATGTGGTTTTTATCTCTTACCCAAGTAATCTGGTATCTATCAATCACTATATATATACTCCATCTCAATGCTAGAAGTTGAGCGATCAAGGGGAGAGAGAGTTATCCTTTTGCTCATCTCAATGCTACAAGGAAGAGTTGAGGCCAAGGGAAATAATAAGGAAGCCAATCTCATCCCTTAGCAGACCAGTTATATTTGGTTCGTTTGGTAGTATATATATATATATATATATAGAGAGAGAGAGAGAGAGACAGAGAGAGAGAGAAAAAGAGCAATAGGAGAAGATTTAATTAATTAAGTCGAAATTAGGTAACAATTAACATGCTATCACAATGGGAGTCATCAGATGTGAATTGGAAACCAGCTTATATTGAAATGCATATAGTCATCACACGAAGACCAGACATTGTGGTGGTCAAGGAGCCTCCTCCAGGTCAACTAAGCTTAATTGACTCAGCTCAAACAAGACTTGTTAAGTGATCAAGTTTGGGCAATTTTTCTGAAATTGACTCATACAAAGGGATTTAACATTGCTAAAGAAGGTTCAAGCCCACGGATGTCAATAGTTCAAATTTGAATTGGATGTATATTTTACCATATTTGATTTATTGGGTATTGACATGTTTAATTTTTAATACGAACATATAAAAGTCTACTATATCATAACCCAATTTTTAAATTCACAACCCGAATCTGATTCGAAACCGACTTTTATTTTTCGCATCAAATCCAAATCTGACTTTCAAATGCGCAATTGAATCCCAACCATATTATATATGTTAAGAATTAACTTCCAAAATGTATGGATAATGGATATAAGATATTTGTTTGAAACTGAATCCAGATCCAGATCAAAACCTGATTCGATAGTTTTTAAAATCGTATCCACATCCAATCAATTTTTTTCTTATATCTGAATTTGATCTGATTCCTTAATCATATGTTAATTCTTTTTCTCTATATCAAGGTTATTTGAAATCGGTTGTCCAAATTTGATTGATTTATATCCCATTCAAGAAAGACTTCCTTTTGAACTTATGTTCAAAAAATTAAAGTAAAGGAAGTATTCCTCTTTTATGACTAGCAAGTGAAGGCAGCAATTTTCAGTCTCAATGGTGTAGCATAGTTAGTCAAACTGGCGGGCTGGTGAGAGCCTGATTTTCAGTTCAATTCACGTAGGCACTACTCTTTTGGGCTGCAAATGGTGCGGTGCTCTAGTAAACGGTGTACTATGGGTCCACTCATGTCCTGAAGTAGTCAGCGAGGAGAAGGGGGAGAACTTCAATCCTTCGGCTGCTTCTACCTTCAGATACACTTTGCAACCTACCCTATACCTGTCTCCGTTGCCGGTTGTGATGTTCAATCGACAGTTTAGTGGCGCACAAGGATACGCCATCTTGATTGTGCCAAAGCAAGAACTTCTCAATGGGATTTGAGGCAGCAAGCAGTGGTAGAACCACTTGTTGGCAGGTGTGGGCAATTGCCCACACCAGCCAAACAAAAATCTTATTATAGCATCTCAAGATCACATTGTGAGGACTCAAAAATTACATGCTATGCCCACACCCAAGGGGGCCTGCATGGGCCCTGGACCCACCTTTTTTTTAAAAAAATTACAAGTAAATTTTAGAAAATTTCACTTGTCTCATACAAAAAGTTTGAAAAATGATATTTTGGCCCCTGCCAAAATTTAAAAACTTTAATTCGGCCCTCCTCCGAAAAAACTCTGGTTCCGCTCTTGCCCACACCAAACTTATGTTACCAATTCAAGTGTCTCTTAACGGAAAAAATGCTGGCTCCACCACTGTCAGTAAGATGCATTAGATGTCAAACTGAGATTTGATAATATATATTAAAATTGACAAAATCTACGCCATTGGAAATAATGTATTCTCATGTTTTAGATAACAGAAAAAGTGATTAATATTAAAACTCTGACACATTTAAGAGATTGCAGTTGTCTTATTTCATTTAATTTCCCCTATGGTGGTACGAATTATCAAGTCCATTTTGTCTAGCTAATTAATTCCATATTATAATTTAGTTAGTTGGTTAAGGTTCATAATAAAAAATTCGGATCTTTCCTTATGAAAATATCAAGGAAGATGCATCTAGAACTAAATTTGAGAAACAGTCTTCCAAACATGTTTAAATTCAGAAAACAAGAGTTTGCTCAGTTAAAGTCAATGGCACCGAAGGAAGAACTAGATGGTGGTATGCTAAATCATTTGTAGGACGGCAGACCGCTCAACATGGGTATGCCAATATCAGAACCCCAGCCATTAGATCAAGAGGGTGAAGCTAAGCTTGGGTGTTGGGTTGTGTACCCAGTACCTGGTTGGACCCGGGCTAAAAAAAAAGGCACCGGGTTGACCCGATAACTTAGTGGACCGACCCTAGTAGGCCAGACTAAGCACGGTTCGACCCAATAAGATTTTTTTTAATATTAATTTTATTGATTTTTATATATTATAATATTTATTACGAGTATTATTTTATATTAATATACATATTTTTTAGTTTTAATCGGTCCAGGATCGGGCTGGGGTTTCAAGTGTCAGGTCGGCCCGATAAGCAGGCCTAGGTGGAGCCAGCAATTTTTCGTTCCATAGATCAACTATAGTTTCACAATTTTAAGAGGAGCTGTAATAAAAACTTTCAAAATTTTTATATATGCTAAACTAAAATTTTTAAAATTTTCATACAAATTTTTTCGTCTGAAAAGTGGTCGTTGTCGTTAGTATTCAGTTGAGGTCTGTCACTTACATGTAGACTGAACCAGTTAATCGCAACTAGACTCTCTCATCACATGCACTCTTTCACTCACATATTGGTTATATTGCTTGGATATACAATGAATTGAACCAATTTGAACTCGACTTGAACTTGTTTGTGTATGCTCAACTTGAGCTCAACTTGAACTTGCTTGAGTTATGAGTTATAAAAGAGTCGAATCGAGTTTGAGTTCAAACTCGACTTGACTCGTGTCTTCCCTGTTTGTTAATCTTTGTATGCCGATAATTTTTTTATGAATTTTTAACACTCTCCATGGTTTCATTTCCATTAAAAAGAGAGAGAGAGAGAGAGTCAAGTAACACAGGCTTAAATGAATTGAGCCAAGCAATACATAACCCAGCCGAACTCGAGTTGAGCTTATGGCTGGGTGTCGGATCGGGTACCTGGCTCGACTCGGACCTGAAAAAAGGCATTGGGGCCAGCTCGGGTGGGCCTGACTAAGCCTTGTTTGACTCGATAAGATTTTTTTTTAATATTAATTTCATTGATATATATATATATATATATATATATATATATATATATATATATATATATATATATATATATATATATATATATATATATATATATAATGCATGTGGCATGGCATGCTTCTGCAGTGTGTGATTTTTTTATTACACAAGTTTAGACAACCTGGTTTAGAATTATGTAGAAAGCTGAACACATAGTTTTGTAAAATCTACTGCTACTTTATTCTGTTGTATAATTTCTGCAGGGAACTGCTTCTGTGGTTCTTCCTGGGGCTTATTGTGGCACTAAAATTAGTTGGCAGATCCCTAGCTCAGCAAACTTTTCTCCTCCTTTGAGGATCTCTCAAAACACATCTTTTAATGCAACCTCAGATCAAACACAACCTAAAGGAAAAAAAAGATGAAAGATGGAGAGTTGATAAGAAATGAGAGGCATGAAAGAATCACAGAAGAAGCATTGATATAAAAGAAGAAGAAGAGAAAGTACAAAAAGCGGTATGAAGTATCTCTCTCCCTTTCTCTTTGTTTTCTGGATTGGTCAAAGCTATTACTCGAGCCTCTATATATCCTTGAGATCTCTTTTACTGCACCTAGGGGTGAAGATGTCTTTCTTTTTTAGGATGTATTTTGTAATAAAATTATATTACTACAAAGAGAAAGTATTGCCTCTATTACTGTATTATTTTTGGGAAAATATGAGATTTTGAAAGATAATTGTATCCATAAAAGATGCCGTTTGATGATATTTTAGGATATTGTGGATGTGACAGTTCATTTTGAATAATAATGTACATAGAAACACACGATCAGATGATACTTTTAAGATATGTGATAATTTACAAGGAGTGAGGAATTCATGCACTAGGCATCACCATGCACATCTATGTCACATGGGCATGGGTACGGGTATGGGAACATGGCAATTTTCAAAATTTTTGGACACGTGGACACGACAAATTTTATATTCTCAAAAATGGTAAAATAAAAAAAACATTAAATTAATAGTTCACTCTTAGAATCTCATAAGAAAGTTTGTTTTATCACAAAAGTGCTGAGTATTTGAAAGGATTATTCATGGAAACAATTGGATGCATCACAAAAAAATGATAAAATGAAAAAAAATATTAAATTAATAACTTTAATTTTTTGGCGTGTCCCAGCCGTGTCCCGTGTCGAGATCCGAGTGTCTGAGTGTTGACATGGGTACGTGGGCAGTTTAGCCGTGTCTGTGTGTCATAGATACACATAAAATTGTAAATAATTAGATGGATACTGGTAAACAAGAGCAAGGCATCATCTTATATATCAGAGAATTGAACGAGTCCACATGATCATCCTCATGCCTCTTAGTTACTATGCTTCAGGAGCAAGCAAAGAGCTTCATTAGTACACTTGGAAGATAAAGCAACTTTTAGCTTACTTTTCCAGGATTTATGGTCCCTTTAATGCCAAACATGCTATAGAAATTACTCTAAAGTCTATACTACATTTTTACCATTTCATCTGCTGTTGTACTGTACTTAGTCTACCATTTTGACTTTGGTGCCAATGAAGTATCCTGTTCAGGTCATGTGTGAGAAAATTACCTTTTACTGTGTTGCTTTGAATATGACATGCAATGACAAGCCTTTTTCCTTTTTTTTTTTAGAATGATGACATTTAAAGGTTTCAATTGTGTTCATTTGTTATTCTTGCTGTTAAATTTGAGACTATCTAAGTATTGTTCCTTTCAAACAGGATGCTCCAATGTGATTTGTTTAAGACTCTCATAATGATTCTGCTGAGATTTTTGTGAGTGACAATTCAAAGGAGGATCAATGCTTGGACTCTTTTCCCATGGTAAAGACTTCCTAGACAAACCATGCTCTCTCCGTGACTTGTTCACTTGATAAAATGAACAATGGAAATGGGATTAGGTAGCATTTCTTCATTGAACAAGTGACTCTGGTTGGTGTTCAAGAAATGAGCATCAAATATAAACCACACAATTTGGCTAGCTTTCATTTGCACTGTTTCATCTAAACCACGTATCTAACAGGAACAAAATATTAAATTTTTGAGCAGAAAAATGATAGAATTTACCTACTTCATGAAAAATTTCATTGGCATTACTGGAACAGAATGACTACCTAATCAAACTTTTAATTATAATATATTATTAACAAAACTTTACTAGGGGGAGTTCATGCATCTCAAAATATTACAACTGTAGTGACATTTCAATAATTTCTTTAACAAAAACACTATCCAAGCTCATGCATTTCCTAAAGCAAACTAAGAAAGGGCATTCAGAAAGAAAAAAGAACATGATCTTTGAAACAAGATAATCTACTTGTTCTTTGACAGAGTAAAAGGAAAAAGCACATGGATGCTTGAGTTGCAACACCTTCGGCTTTATGTAGAATCAGTGGACTCGCTAGAGGGCCACTAAGAGAATAGCTCCTTCATAACGGTGTCAAAAAGTATCACACCACACCAGGACCAGCTAAGGCATTTTTTTCCCAGCAAAACATTACTTTCTACAAATCTAAAAACAAAAACCACTATTTCATTACAAATACAAGTATGTGCTTTTAACTGTTGTACTGATCAACTAAGTGTTGGATCCCACTACTAATGAAATTAGTTTTCCATTTGCATGAGTGACTAGATGAGCAATTCAGCATATCAAGTATGGTGACAGTGAATTAGTGTTTGGTGGAATTTTTCAATTCCCCATTCAATTGATATTATCTTAGAACAAGTTTGCGAATTAGATCTGGCAATAAGTTTTTATATGAAAAGTAATATATTGGTAGCTATAAAATAAGATTAAACTACATCTATCAATGCCTCATCTCTCAGGAAATGAGATTAACCAGGATACCAATTGGCGCATACCTCTTTTGTATATCTTCTAGGTGTATATGGAAATGCAACAGATGGAGAGTAATTCTCACAAGCTTCTGAATATTTTGAGGGAAAGCAAAATCCTTATCATTTTGTTGCCAGCAGATGGATCAGATAGCATCATCAGTCATTATTCACAAAAATATGACAGTAGCTAGGCACTGCATAATGCACAATTTGTCAAAGAAATAACTGCAATAATGCATACCTTCAAATAAAGTATAAGACAAATGCCTTTTTGAATAAGCTTTTCTGGTTGTCTTTTCTAATGGTTAAGGAGCTTTTATTAGCTTCTCCTTCCAACACATACTGCTTAGCAGATTTGGGACATTTTGTTGACACAACCACCTGCAGACAAGTAAGTCTACAAACCTGCACTCTAAAACCACATGCACCACCTAAAACCAACAAAATGTCCCAAACAGTTACAAAATAGTAGCTTCAAAAGGTTGATACATGTGCTTCAAATAGGAGTGCTTCGTATGTGTTCTGCACATCATGTTTGTGGGCAGATCACTGCTGGTATTTATCAGACCATCTAAGGATCTCTACATTAAGGGACTGCAATTATTGACAACAGGAATAGTTATGGAAGAAATTCTAGTTGCTGTTCGACACAAGAATGTAATGATAAGCCCCTCGAACAGCAGCACATTTGCAGAAGAAACATTGCAATACCCTGACTTGTAAATCCATTTTCCTGCCTAGCAGCAAATAATTAACAAACAAACAAGAATAGAAGTGCTGACAGCATGAAAAAGTAAATAATCTGACGATATTATCCTAATACAAGCATGACAAAGAAAAGGTTATGTAAATTAAGACACTTTCAGAGTATCTTACCGTAGGTTCAGTTCAGGTCCACTAAGTTATCGGGTCAACCCGGTGCCTTTTTATGGAGCCCTAGTCGAGCCAACTGGGTACACGACCCAACGCCCAGGCTTAGCTCCACTTGATATTGGCACACACATGATGAGCGGTCTACTGTCCTACAAATGATTTAGCATACGACCATCTAGTTCTTCCTTCCATTGACTTCAACAAATTTAAACATGTTTGGAGGACTGTTTATCAGATTTAGTTCTAGATGCATCTTGCATGATATTTTCATAAGAAAAGATCCACATTTTTTATTATGATCCTTAACCAACTAACTAAATTATAATGTGGAATTAATTAGCTTAAGACAAAATGGATTGGACAATTCATACCACCATAGGAGAAATTAAATGAAATAGGACAACTGCAATCTCTTAAATGTGTCACAGTTTTAATATTAATCTCTTTCTCTCTTATCTAAAACATGAGAATACATTATTGTTGCCAACGACGTAGATACCAGAGCACAGGGATATATATATATATATATATATATATATATATATATATATAGTGATTGGTACATACCAAACCACTTGGGTAAGAAATAGAAACCATATAAACACTAATTTAGGATAAATCAGTTTATATATATATATATATATTGGTAGATACCCCAGACCGCTTGAGTAAGGGATAAAAACCATATAAATGCTAATTTAATATAAATCATGCTTTAGTTTAAGTATTTTTGTAAAAGAAATCTTTTTACTATCCAAATTTAGATGTTGTATGAACAGTTCATTTTTTTTATTATTAGAAAACATTATTTAAGAAAAAAAAACCTACTAACTTAAGGTATGTTTCTCACCAAATTACTGTCAAATCATATCCATACCCATAATGTTAGATTGCAAAAAAAATAATAATAATAACAATAGTTGATGTTAAGGGGTCTGCTTTTTTTCTTTATCTACCTGGTCTGGTTTTTACCAATCTCTCTCTTTCTCTCTCTCTCTCTCTATATATATATATATATATATATATATATATATATTGCAACACAAATTTGATCTGAATAAAGCAACACCTGAATAGGCAGATGCACTTGTGTGTGTGGAAGTGCATGAATATAACATCAGATGATGTTTTAAATGGGTTGAATCAGCCACAGCTAAATGCATAGGGATTGAAAGTGGCAAGACCCTCAAACGAGATGTGACTTATTTGCAACCCAACTTATGCTTGCCAGCCATCGGCAGCTGCTCCAAAACGGTTGGCTGGAACGATGCATGCACTGGCTGGAGAGAGGTCGATTCTATTATTTAACAACATATGTTTTTTATTTTTTATTGAGTAGGAGGTTGACAATTTATTAAGATTGGGACGTCATGGGTTACCTGATACTCCCCCTACCTTGGGTACTCCGCCTACCTTGGGTTCAAGCCCTCCGCTAGCTTGGGTTTGAGCTCGAGCCTTAAAAAAAAAATGGCAACCTGTCAGCTGGAAATGTTATGGGACTGGGCCAGATGGGCCCAATAATAATTTTTAAAGTATATTTTATTATTTTAAATATATAATTATTTTATTATAATTTTATTATTTATATATGATTTTATATTAAAATATATATTTTATAATTTAAATTGATTGGGCCCGACCCGAGCTGGGCCTGAATTTCAGGTGTCAGGCCAGGATTGGGCCTGACTTACAATTTGTCTTTTGAAAGAATGAAAAAGGCTTGGATATCCAGTCCAAATTGAAAAGAAAATCATGCAACAAATCCATATCCAATTTACCATCCAATCTAACTTTTTCTTAAAAAGCTTAAACTAGTCGAATCTGAAAATGAATCAAACATTACATTATGCACCATCGACATCCCTAGTGTTTTCATTGTGAAACTCAGCCACCCAAAGAGGAAGTAAAATTTTGTATTAGTTCTACATGGATCCGATTCGAATCCAATTTGCTACTTTGAACACTGAAGGTCTTTGATATTGTTTTTAAAACTTGTGAGCCATGGAAGTGATCTTTTATGTTGTTTTAAAACTTTTTTTATTTAATAAATCCTACACATCACATTAATTTATGTTAGTTTTTTCTTTTTACCATTGGCTTCATCGGCAGATTAGACACAGAAATTAAAAATGTGTTTGGATGACAGTTTTTTCAATTTTCATGATATTGCCAAAAAAAAAAGGGATTTTTTTAGTATAAAAGCTGACCAACTCACTAAATAATACAAAATTAATTAGCTTAAGACAAAATCACGTTAATAATTCATAACACATAGAACAAAGAAGATCAAATAAATTAATCGCAATTCTTAGGTGCTCTACAGTTTTAATCAGCCCTTTTTATGTTATCTTGAAATTGCTAACAACGCGATGGTTTTAATCATCCTTTTTTATGTTATCTTGAAATTGCTAACAACGCGATGCATTTAATTTACGACAACGATCTCAATTATGATGCTTAATCTTCATTATGGTGTTCAAAATAGCTAGAGAGAGAGAGAGAGAACTGACAAAGAAATTTACTAACGACAAAACTCTAGAGACCGGGCATCATGGGCGAAAGGGGGGGCCCGCATGGGCCCCGGCGGCACTTAATTTTTTTAAATGTACATGTAATTTTTTTTAAAAAAAATCACTTGTCTTATATAAAAATTTTGAAACATGATATTTTGAAGCCTGTTAAAATTTAAAAACTTTAATTTGACCTTATTCATGAAAAATTTCTAGCTCTGTCAGCATCACCAATCAACAAAAATTAGACATAAAAAAAGATTAGAAGACAAAGTAAGGACAAAAAAAAGGATAAAGAAAAGTAACCATGACATGAACAAAAGCAAGAGGAGGAGAGAAAGAGATAATCAAAAGAAAAAGACATCCTCCAGCAAATGCAAAGGAAAGCACGAGGTAGACATCTGTCTTCACAATGCATTTGATAGAAGCAACACTTGGCTGTGAGTTTTTGAATATTTTTGGTTGTTGCTCTCTTCCCAAACCTACCATGAACAAATGAACCAAGACATCAGGTAAATTGTCAACCATTGCGGATGGAACAGATGGTAAAAAAGAGAAAGACGGAGAGGAAGAGAGAAAAAAAAAGGGTAAAAACTCTACCACATTAGCTACCAACTAGTAACCCTCCAAGGATAAACCTAACTCAATACTCCTTAATACTATCATGATAGCACCTTTCAAAAAAATATTAATCTAAGAAAATCCTCCGATCAATGTATAAACTAGATTTTATAAAATTTTACAAAAGATTGATTTAAGCTTTCCCTACTATTATAATTTGATTCATACATCACAATTTTAACTTTTTAATAATATATTTCATGCCGTTTACTTATTTATATAATTATGTTTGTGAAAAGCAACTCAAACGTTATGATGCACACACCTAACACGATGGACGGCTAAAAGAAATAAAAAAAAAGATTGTAGATATTTTGGTCATCTAATATTATTTTAAATTTTTTTCTTCCTATTTTTCTCTCAATAACTATACGTTTCAAACAAACTGCCCTTGTTATCATCATTCACTCACTCACTCTCTCCCTCTTTCTATATATATATATATATATATATGGTTTTGAATTGAGTATTTTCAAGTCATGTGATACCTCTTCCTTTAAAAAAAAACAAAATTAATGAAATGCTTGGCTCGGCTCAAAGCCAATCTTCGGCTCGAGCTTAATCAAGCCGAGTTCGAGTTTTAAGAACTCGAGCATAGTAGACTTCGAGCTAATGAAATCAAATTCGAGTAAAACTCGAGTCGAGCTTGAGTGGAGTTTGAGTTTCTTTCAAGACACGCAAGCCGAGTTCGAGCCAAGAAATTTAGGCACTCAAATCTTTAGGAGCACATTTATATATTAATGTGCAAAAATGAGATGTATCAATGCCAAAAAAAAAAAATACAAGGCTAGTGTGGGAAACTACCCACCGCTAACTATATGTGGCTCTACCACTACAATGTAACCCATGTTGTCGACTACTTAGCACAGTACTCCACATCATTGGCACAAAGGGTCTAGTGCTCATGTCACTTTAACACGTGACCAGCTGCCGACCAGCTAGGGGTTCATATTGCATAAGCAAGCTGCCAATATAAACAGTATATAAACCAAATTATTTTGTTATTCTGTCGTACATTCTTTGTTTTGAACCTGAAAATGTCAATTTCTAGTATTGTGATGGAGGAGTACTAATATGTAAGTTAAAACATAACAGAGACATCACTTTAAAGCACTGAAAGCAAATATGACACTTCGAGGGATGAAGGGAAAGATGGGAGTCTCGTCCCTCTAACTGGGCGGTAGGATAAAATACTCTCCTTACTCATCCAAAGAAAGATAAATTTTTTCGATGAATTATCTCAAATACGCAACAATATGGAGTAGACTCAAACACGTTGTATGCTTTCCTTCATAAAATAATACAAACTTTTTTGTCGGCCTCGACCCACTTAGACGATCGTGTAGAAACAGATCTAAAGTGCCTTGTCTTCCAAACGAAGTGATATTCAAAACTTTTGAGAACTTATGAAGTCGGATATATATATATATATATATATATATATATATATATATATATATATATATATATATATATATATATATATATATATATATTGCCAATTCATCAAAACTCAAATTCAGATTAGGATACGAGACATAAGAGAAGTAATTCCAACTGGTACGCAAATCCAAATTTCTTTAAGGTATGCTTGCAGGCTTGCTCTGTATCTAAGATCTATGATAATCTCTAATAACTGAGGATATCAAATTTGCAGATCTATAGTCCGAATTCCTTACCCTTTCGGACCGCATATCCATGATTGTTCTTAGATGTGGCATGGATTTGAAATCAGTCATTTGATTATTTAATTGGTGGACTTCACCTAGTGTGCTTCCTTGATAAGGGATCTAAAAGGTTCGGAGGATCTCATTAATATGGATCTAAAATCGATGCTACATGTTAAAAACCATGGATTAAAGATTAGATGAAGGGAGAGTGCGACTTTGAATCCATGAATCTCAGATCACCGATAATTTGTGAAACAAACACATCATAAGAGAAAAAAAAAGAACATAAACACTGACAGTGAGTAAGGCACCTCAACATGGGTTCTGTATACTTTGCACACTTTTTATCTTTAGATATTTTTATTTTTATGATATATTTGTAATATTAAGAAGTAAGTTCGGTTATATATTATGACCCTAAAGGGATCATGTGTTATGATTTAGAAATAACTAAAATACAATTATTGGAATAAATACAAGACACTTCCTCTATAAGGGAAAACTACAATCTTAAAAAAAAAAATCTCATACAAAATGTAGAAAAGAAAAATACTCTTTCGATTAAACGGTGGGCTCCAACTGTTTCCGTGTTAACAACATAACATTAACATAGAGATCTACCACAAATGGAATTTGGATAAAATGAGAAACCAATTAAAAAGTATTTATTTGTCATTAAAATTTCTGGTGACTGAGAGGTTAACAAGCCACCAATCAAAAAAAAAAAAAAAAAAAAAAGATGTGAAGCACCCCCACCCCTTTCCCCACCGCAACAATTCACATTGTCTTTGGACTCATGTGCTACATTGGCATCAACAACGACTCCAACTATTGAAGCTCAAGTTACAAACTGTCACCATAAATCTGAACCCTTGAGACTATAATTGGAAGCCAATATAATATCCCATACACGAGAATATATATATATATATCTATATCTATATATATATATATATATATATATATATATATATATATATATATATATATAGAGAGAGAGAGAGAGAGAGAGAGAGAGAGAATTTGGTAGAAACCAGACAATTAAGTTACAGACGAAAACTAGAACTTTTTAATCTTTTTGATAAAAAAATATTTTAAATAAAATATAAACATTTTAGTATATATATAAAAACTCTTTTGATATAGAATATGCTTTGAAACAAGTTGCTTTTATCAAAAATGTTGATTTTTCTATTCTCAAAATGTTGATGTTATGAGAGCCATTCATTTTTTCTTACTATAAAAACTTAAAAAATGATCAACTTAATATATATTTTGCATCAACATATCCTCAATATCATATTCACAAGGTTAGATCTTAAAAAAAACTTTAAATATCATGTTTAAAGGGTTTGACTTGTCTCTGACCTATAGTTCTGGTTTCTACCAATTTTTCACACACACACATATATAATATATATATATATATATATATATATATATATATATATATATATATATATATATATATATATATATATATATATATATATGAAAAATTGGTAGAAACAGACCTATAGATCAGAGATAAAAATGAGACCCTTTAAATTTTTGCTTAAAAGATATTTTAAACAAAATAAAAACATCCTAATATGTTTATAAAAAACTAATTTGATGTAAAACTTGTTTTTTTACGAAAAATCAGGATTACTCCATAATTAAAATTTTGATGTTATATGAGCTGTTCAATTTTATGTCTTATAAAAAAAACATCAAATTCAAAAAATAATTAACTTAAGAACAATGTTATTGAATCATTTTTTTGTTATTTTGTCCAGACTCTTGTACCTATTTAAGGCATAAAGTAAAATGTAGCAAGATCCTGATCTACATAACTGAATTTTTGTAAATTTCATGTCCATACAATAAGATCCAGATCTGCTGATCCACTAACTGTCAATTTAAAGAGTCACGGGATATATCTGTAGAGGTTAGAATGGGAGTTCAGATATATGTTAAATTTCTGCTTAATATATTGTTGTTCCTTTTTCATATGCATATAATTGGTTTCACATAGCAGATAATTGCATACACCAGTCTCACATGAATGTTTATTTCATATTATTTGCTCATTATGTTTACATATTGGCCAACTCAAAAATTGCAATTTAAAGTGTTACTGTTTTGTTATTTGGCAAGAAGATTATGACTCACCGCAGAGAGAAACGGCAGAGCCAAGGTAGGGTACGCTTGGGCCCTGGCCCCACCTCAAAAAAAAAAAAAAAATTACATGTAAATTTTAGAAAATTTTACTTGTTTATATAAAAGTTTTGAAAAATGATATTTGGGCCTTAGTTAAAATTTAAAAACTTTAATTATGCCCCCCTCATGAAAAATTTTTACCTCCTCCCTGACAAAGTATCAATAATGACAACAG
This sequence comes from Nymphaea colorata, assembly GCF_008831285.2. Taxonomy (NCBI): domain Eukaryota; kingdom Viridiplantae; phylum Streptophyta; class Magnoliopsida; order Nymphaeales; family Nymphaeaceae; genus Nymphaea; species Nymphaea colorata. Next base: position 1,337,443 of record NC_045138.2, on the reverse strand, counting down.
CGTACCTTTCAACTTAGGGTCCATAATACAGAAATATAGTGTTTATGAAAGTCAAACTATAGACATGTCTAATCACATATCCTTACCCTGGTTAGCTACACTATACTCCTTGATGCTAGAGCTGGCATGGGCTCTTGAGCTACATCTGCTTAACTTTTTTATGAGAATTTGAAATTAAATCCAAATATAGGTCCAAGTAAGGGGATAGGGTCCTGACCAAATATGGACTTGTTGCAAAGTCTAATTAACTTCAAATTTGTCTAATTTGACTTGGAATTAAACCCATACATGTAACTAGAAAACTATAGATCAAGTTTGACATGTTTGGATTTGGACAATGTAATCACCCCAAATTTTTTCAAAATTTTTGAAGGTCCAAATTATATCCAAAACCCAAGTTTGGATCCAAACAGGGCATTTTAGACCCAAAATTCGAATCGCGTTCGAAACGACAAAATTTGAGCATCGTGCATGCACAGACCTTTGCATTGTTTTAAGCTCCCATTCTCACACCAAAATATGTTTTTAAATTTTCCTTTGATTTCCTTTGGCGAGCGACTGAACCTAAATTGAATTTAAAACGAGTCTGGAGCGACTCGAAGCGGGGTTGAGTGCTCATTTTTAACAAAACTCTTATTTTAAACATTTTAATTTAAAAAATGTTTTTTTATGTATGTAAAAAAAATTATTTCAATTTATTAAATTTTATTTGATTTAAAATTAAAAAAAATCACGTTTTTTGCGCGTCTTGCGACCCGCAGTCGCGCGACAGTGCACGCGAAAGAGTGACGCCCGCGCGATTGCACGATACCGCGTCATGCGACCGTGCGTGAGCGGGTTGTCGCAGTCGCGCGATGCGCTTTCGTCGCCCAACCGCGTGGTCGGGCAACGGTGCCTCGCGTGCGATAGCGCCCGACGCTGTGCGTCCAGGCGCTGTCGTCTTCCCCTTTCACCCTTCCTTTTTAACAAAAAACTGCCCTATAGGGGGGTGGTTTTGGTCTTTTGGGTGGGCAAAAGCCCAGCCCACTTTTGAAAATGTTTTTAGAGGGCTAATGGCCTGTAAATACTCATTTTAAATCATTTCTTTTTTAAAATTATTCAAAATTATGTAATATTCGAATGAAAATGTTATGAAATTCAAAAAAATTCAAATTTTGGTTTCTTGGCTCCAAAATATCTATAAGTACCCCCCACCCTCTGCCCCCAAAATATCTATAAATACCCCCCACCCTCCCTAACCCCCCCCCCCACCCCTCTTGTAAGAGTGGTCCTCGTGAAAAACCCTAGAGTATTTCTCACTTAAAGACTTAGGGTTTTTGTCTTTCTCTCTCTCTCTCTTTTCTTCTCCAACTTGAAAAAGACTATAACTCTCTTGGAGGCATCATCATGGAGCTTCATTCAAGGGGATATTCAAGCTAAGCTGTTCATTTTCTCTAAATCTTTCTCATTTAGAGGTATGTAATCCAAACCTCACTCAATTCTTTATTTTTTCATTTCTTTTTCAACTCCCCATGGCTATATGAGATAACTCTCACTCTCTATTTCAGAGTCAAGAGGCTATACTTGAGAGCACCAGGAGCATAAGATGATGAGATAATGTTTCACTTTATAATTAAATCATGTTATTCATTTTTTCAAATATAATCTTGTTGTTGTTGTCCTTTCCTTTCTTGAATATAGACTTGTTTTGCTTCCTCCTATTTTTCTCTCATCTTCATCTTTCCATGGCCAAAGAAGATAGCACTCAATCTCTTTTTACAGACAAGAGGCTATGCTCAAGTGCATCGAGAGCATAGAAAGATGAAATGATCTTTCATTTCATGATTAGATCATGTTTTCTCTTTATTGAATATAGCATTATTTCTTTCTTCATTTTCTTTCATCTTCATGTCCCCATGACCAAAGGAGATAGTACGTAACCTCTTTTTAGAAACAAGAGGCTATGCTCAGGTGCACCGGGAGCATAGAAAGATAAGATGATCTTTCATTTCATGATTAAATCATGTTTTCTCTTTATTGAATATAGCATTATTTTTTTTTTCATTTTTTCTCATTTTCATCTCCACATGGCTAAAAGAGATAGCACTCAACCTCTTTTAGAGACAAGAGGCTATGCTCAAGTGCACTGGGAGCATGGAAAGATGAGATGTTATATCATTTCGTAGTTAGATCATAACCTCCCTCCTGGTTGAACTTTTCTCTTTCCATCAACCTCTCTCTCTCTCTCTCTCCTCTCTTTCTTTCCTTGAATAATTGTCTATATATTATCCATGCATAGTTGCTTGGTTTTTCATTTACATGTGAATGTATGGTGGAAATGAGAGTGTAGTTTGGGAACTCTTTATTTTCATGTTGAATTTTGAAGTTGGGACTTGTCCAACCTGGGAAAGCTCTCACGAATATGTATATGTTAAAAATGCATCTTCATGTCATTACGTGTAGTTTCCTTCTTAATCATCCAATTAGGAACCCTAACGAATGCCTCGTTATATTGCTTTTTTTCTTTCATACCCAATGGTGAAAGAAATATGTCCCTTGTAACAAACTAAGTAATAACATTTTATATTTATATATATAAACCGTATTTTCCAAAACATTTTCAAAAGAAACCTTCTAATATGGCTATAGGAACTTAGCTTAGACTCTTGCATGAGTCCGAGCTCCCCTCCGGCCCACATTAAACTTGAAGTTAGTAATTTTAAGTTATTCCATAATTTTTAATCTTGTGTAAACATGGATGTATATACATGTTATATGCATCTATGCCAACATGATGATCCCTCCATCTTTCTCTCTCTATGCTTTCACTTTCCATTTTATTAATTTTTATATGTACATGAATACGTATGTACATGTCTTCTATTTCCTCTCTTTCAAATATTTATTTTTCTTTTCAATACAAATATCTTCTCTTATAAAATTTCTTATACATACCCATATATACGTATGCATATTTTTTTTTTCCTCTAAATCCTCTCTTTCTCTTCAAATCAATACATCTTTTCCTCTTAAGCTTTCATATATGTGTATATGTGATGGTATGTATACATATATGCATGTCTTTCTCTATCTCTCTCTCTTTCTTTTCATAAGAGTGTTTTATCTCTTGTATTCTTTTTAACATTCTTATATTTTTATTTACCAATTTCATTAAACCACAAACCAAGTAATGACTCAACATTGGAATCATGCTTAATGGTCTACATTCTCAATTCCTTTTCAAAACTTTTTCCTTCTTATATACAATAATTATAACAACAAAAATTTTAGATGTATGTTGTGGTAGGAATGACTTTAGATGAATATTGTGGTAGTAACATTTTACATTCTTTCAATCATATAGGATTAATACATTCATCCATTCTCACCCACTTTATTTTACTTATGATCACAAGCACCTCTCCGAAACAACTTAAGCAAGATGAGATGGAGCTCTAACTAGGTGGTAACCGAATTAGAGCAAAATCTCAAACTTACTTAAAGTCTTAAGAGAACACTAAAATGATTTCAAAATGATTTTTCAAGCTTTCCAATGATATTCACAAGGATTTCCTTCTAGCTTTCTCAAAACATTTCACATTCTCAAGCAACTCTTCAAAAACCTTTTCAAAAGTTTGAAACATCAAACTTTTAATATTTTTTTACACCACATATAGGATAAAAAAGATGTTTAAATTAAACAAAATGCATCAGTAATAAACATAGCTCTTGGATTGATTACCCCCGGTAAAAGCGCCGAGAACGGTTGATCCTCGTACTGATGGGCGAGTCCATTTCTTTCCTATTTCGAAACAAAACCTCATTTTTCTGGAAGCACTTTAAAACCAAAAAAATTTTGAGATGCAAACAGATGACGACCATGATGGGACCCGTCATTGTTTGACTATGATTATAATTGATGCAAATTTCATAAACTTGAACATCTCATACATTGCCGATGATAAAGCATGTTCGCAACTTTGGCCTTGACCCCATCGACATTTCATTACATTTCTTGGTGATTGTATTTACTTTCTTGCATATAAGACTATTAAGGAGGATCAAGCTTGTTCACATAGATCTATGATCAAATACAACCCTCCTCAATTTAAGAGTTGTTTGAAAACAATGTTCGCTCTTCTATTTATTTTAATCAACATCATAGGCAGCATTGCATTAGAGACAACTCATTTTACATGATTGCTCATATTTCAAAATTTCTCATACCTATTTATCCCGGTCATCATGTTGTCGGGCTTGGTCTTTAGCGGTAGCACAAGACTAAGCTTTGCAACTAGACCACACATTGGGCAGGAAAGCCCCCTCGTTAGTACCATGAGTGGTAATTTATGGTATATCGACGAGCGATCAAGTAGAAGTTGATGAACCTTACCCTTAGTTGCCTTAGAAAGAATCTATGCTAGTACTAAGTCATTTAGCTAAAGTATATAAATATAACTTGACATTGGATTATCGTGACACAAAATTATCACAATTAGGTTCCTATACCAATTTTTCTACAAAAATTATTTCAAATGACATATGGATGTGCATAAAACCTTGTGTGATGTTTCACAACCTCATTGCATATCTCTACTTTATGTTGTCTTGGTCAACCTAGTCAATCTTTTCTCTAATTCAATCTTTGTCCTTTAGAGTCATCCTTCATGATGTATTCTTTCCAACGTGGCGTCACATTCCCATATGATCATATCCTCTTCGGGGAAGGACCTGAATGGTCTACGTACATCTCTCTTGAGTCTAAACCTTTGGCTCCTGAATGGTATCAGTCTTGGCATCTCACCTTCTCTCGGATGTTTCCTTCTTACTTTGAAGAATTTGGGCTAGAGACAGTGGAAGCTGGAAGAATGCAGTCAGTTGATGAACATTTGGTGCATGCAATCGCCGAACGTTGGAATTCAAGGACCTCCTCTTTTTGGTTTCCACGGGGAGAAATGACAATACTAGATGAATTTACCGAAATACTAGACCTCCCTACCCCAACTTGTCACCCAAATGAACCATTAGAGAAACAATTCCTCATGAACCCGACCAAGGTTAATGCAAATGACCTTATAGCCCATTTTATCGGACGAAAAACTTGGTCTCTAGTAGAAAACCATGAGAGCCAAAGTATCAACTTGAAAAACTTGTATGAAGAATTTGGAGCTTATGTTGAGTCTTCCACTTTATCTCGAAAAGCCATAAGAAGAATTAAACATCGTATGATGCTTTGTACAGTAAGAGTGACCCTTTTCACCAATGAAAGTGACCACATAGATGTTCGTATTGCCTATCTTTTTTGGGTATGGGGGCATAATGGGACCCGACACTTGTCGGTAGCAATGACAGCCTTAGCCTTGCTTTACTGAGGACTTACCCGTTTCACCATTGAAGATATTGATTTTGTGGAATGATGCACATATGCTCTGCAATGATGGTTTCTCAAGCACGCGGGATCCCAAGCTAGTCTATTCAAGAACACTAATGGCTTGCTTCATTTGCAGCCTTTATGGATTTCGAACACTAGATCATGCAATGTCAGGCTTTGGTCTATCAGATCAATCGACAGAAATTTCTTGTACAAGCACATAAGTTCAGATTGGTTCAAGAAATATAAAACTGTGGACACTAGCCCTCCCATGTTATGATGCTTTAACATAAGAAATCATAATATATGAAGTTATAAATATGTTCATCCATTTTACTATGACCAACTAATATTTCCTTTCTCTAGCCATTTATGTGCTTGTTAAACACATACCAACACATTGTAGCCAAACTACACCAGTTTTTAGGAAATGAAACATCAACACCGAAACAACTGTTAAAACAGCATGCGACACAGTCCTCCCACTCAGTTCCTTAGTAAGTTGTATTCTCTACTTCTATCAGTTTATCATAATTTTCCTCTATAAATTCAGAAGTGCAAAAGGTAGAAGCTGTAGCCATTCACATGTCAATATCTTATACTGCATACATGAAGGACTGAGTCAAGTGCTCCCATAGTGTGTTTGGAAGATTGTACAGGAGATGATTTTCAAGCTTCTGGCTTTTCAGTGGATGATACAAAGATGTGATCCCCTGACCTCGTAGCTGACAGTCCAAGCACTGAACCAAGCAACAGCTCTGGGTATCCAATTTTTTTTCCTCTCTTTAACTCGTCTTGCATAAATCAGAATTCTCTGTCGAGATATGCTATTCTGAGTGTCAATTGTTTTCCCCTTCGCTAAACTCATTGTATATAAATCAGAATTATCTGTTAAAGATCTGCTATTAGATTTTTTTTTTTAACTTCTGTTACCTGCAACAAGACTAAGATCCTTACACCTGTAGATTTGTAACTGAATTTTTCTTGGTTGCTAGAACATATTTATTTCTTGTGCTCCTATTCGTGGTTACTCTTGGTGCAGTCACAGCCATTCATGACAATCATCAAAGTCATCAAAGATGTGCAAATTCAATGAAATTCCTAGCTAGATAAGTAAAAAAATGACCACATATGTCCGATTGATGTTGTAGCCCTAATATCATTGTTAAATTCAACGGAAACACATGTAGCTGAAGTAAACACAGATAGCTGTTACCAGTGACTGAGAAATTGACACATACCTTAGTAATGGAGCAGCCAAGAGGGAAGAACAGAAATTTCTAGTTGAAGATGGTGCCTGAAGTCCCCCGTGTGAAGAAAGAGAGAGCGAAAGAGGAGAGGAAAGACAGAACAAGAGAGCGAAAGAGGAGAGGAATGAGAGACCGAGTGAGGAGAGGGGAAGAGGTGATGGAGGGGAAAGAGGAGAGAAAATGAAATAGGCTGGAGAGAGAGGGTGAGAGACCGAGAGAGGAGTGGGGAAGAAGCGGCACAGGGGAAATACGAGAGAAAACGGGAAAGGATGGAGAGAGCGAGAGAGGATGAGAGTGGAGAGGAACGAGAGACTGAGAGAGGAGAGGGGAAGAGGTGATGCAGGGGAAAGATGAGAGAAAATGGGGTAGGATGGAGAGAGCGATAGAGCTGCGAGAGGAGAGGAACGAGAGACCGAGAGAAGAGAGATGAAGAGGCGAAGGAGGGGAAAGAGGAGAAATATCCATGGTAAAAAGTCCGAGCTCGGGCTCTCACCACGGACTTTTTAACGAGTGAAAAATACAGCGATCGTACGAGTTTTGTAGGGTGAATTCCTCTGCATTTATGCACTCAACAGCAATGGGGTGAAATTTAACGCGGCCGTACATTTTTTACCCGCTCCACGATTTTTCCCCCGGCAATCAAACGGGCCCTAAATGGAGATGTAATATTCAAATTTGGATTCGGATTTAGTTTCAAAAGTATCAATCTGAAAATGGTACCACCTTAAATGTGATATGCTTAATGTGTGTTTGTTTCACCCAACATTTCAGATCTAAAGATTTAATGATCAATACTTCTACTTCTCCCTCACTGACCTTAAATCCACAGTTTTTTTATATGTAACATGAAATTGAGGTCCACACTACTAAAATTCTTAGTCTAATTAAATTGAATATCTTATAATATACACCTTTTAATGAAACCTTGAGGCTATCAAACACCACCTTACTTAGTAACTTTCGTTATATATATCTGTATATATCCAATGCAACTATCGATCTCCACTTCATTACCAAATGCATGTTACTCATATGGATGTATTGAATCCACCATCGAAGCCCGTCCTTGGATTGGAATCATGAGTTATGACAATCAGATAATCCGAGTACGTGGTCTGACTTCTCAAATTTCATTCTGAATTTCATTCTGGATGCTTATTATCAGAGTTATGAATGATTCGTGTTTTTTTTTCTAAGATTTGGCAGCCACTGAACCTTCTCCTCTTGATCTCAATCTGATTTCTTAATCTTAAGCTGAAAAGTACTTTGATGAGCCTTCTTAATTTTTGGCTTACGATAAACGTTTGAAATCTACTGGTTTGTAAAAATTTTAGTGATGCAAAGTGGGACACCATGAAATATATCAAGGATTGACCAGAAAACCATCAATTAATTTTGCATTAATGTTGTTGATAATGAAAACCTGTAAATTGAACTGTCGTGCATGATTAACAAAAATGCATCTGTCAGCAATGTCGATGTTAACTTTGATGATGGCCAGTAGTTGTAGCGGAGATAAATATAGAAAGAAAGTAGACATGAATCATGATGGTTAACCTACTGACAAAACATAATAGTAATTACCAACCAAATATGATCATCTTTCCAATCTCTTGAACCAAAAGCCAACCAACTATGTACAGTAATCAAAGTAAAAAGAAACAAGCATTTATGTGAACCATCAGAAGACTTCTGTTGCAGGAAATTAGTCGGAGGTTTATTCAGAAAACTAGTGGTGCACACAATTAGAATGGTCGGTAGGTGGAATGCCTATGCATGCTGTGAGGTCAAATACGTAATGCAGCCAGGAAGGGATAAGGAGCTGTCTTCTATTCACTAGAACTATTCAGTTCCAAGAGGCCTTAGCTGCATACCTTATACTGTTAAAAATGTATAGTAAGTTAAACCATCTACTTAAAGTTAAAACCAAAAACTCATGAGAAGCCACACTGCTGTGCCATCGCTGTCCTGAACAAGGAGTTTTTAACTCTCAGCTCTCCTAACTGAGTTCTAAAATATGGTCGAAAGATTTCAGCTTTAATATATGTATATATATGCTAAAACCTGAAAATACGACCTATATTTCATACTGTGGTAGAAACTGGCTATACTCAAGCCTCAACAAGCCCCTAGCCACTGCACCAAGCATAGACCCTAGCAAGCATCTTAGTGAAAAGAAGGGACCCAAACGTCTCCCTCCCCACCACTTTTTCTCAGCTGTGCTAGTGTTCCTTGTAGCGGGGCCTCTTTGGCAACTGGAAGAAAAAAAAAGGAGTGTGCTGCACGAGAGAAATGCAAGGACATAAAAAAATTGCTTTTCAGAACCTCTGGAGAACTCAAGGAATTGTGCCCAATGATTGTAGTCTACTTGATGATCATAGTTTGCTCTGAGGCTGCACAAATTAACTTAGTTGGGACGACTGAAGCGAGTAGAGCTGGACCTGTTCATATGCGCATGGTTGCAATGTGAAGCCAGTGTCTCATCTGAATCTAATTTTGAGATCAAAGAGTATTGGATTGTCGATTTGAAGAGAGGTAGAAACTTCCCCTTTCTTCTTTCCCCGGGGGTATATGATTACTTTGACAAACTAAAGTGTAACACATTTATGTTGCAGTCTATATGAGTAGTACTTAGAGGAATCGAACCAACGATTAGACTTTCATTAGTCTGCTAACCAGACCAGCTACGCTGCACCTCTTGAAGTAAAGAGTTGATGATTGATTTTAAAGATTTATAATTCAACTACTCATTGAAGACGACATCAGGTCCATCATATGGAACATGAAATGGATTGGATTTGCCCTTAACCTCAACGCATTCGAGTGGGCCAATGTCTGATAGGTGGCTGGTCATTTGTGAATGATATGTGCATTACATACTCCATATGCCTTTGGGCTGGAAGCAATGCATGTGGTTAGGGGTTTTAACTCTCAATCCGGTAGTGGAATTTCTTCCCGCTCATTGAAATGAATTGGACCTGAGACAGAGATACATTGGGATTTAGATCTGCAGTATAAAAATAGCAAAATCTTTGTATAAAATTTGATCTGTGGCCTGTCCAAGGGGACTGGAATCTTATAGAAATTAACCTGATCATGGTGTTTTTTCTTTACTTGCCTATTTTATTTGGCCAGTAAAACCAGTATTTTTGTCTTAATGATTATAATATCTTCTATGAGCCGGCAATGTCTCTATGTAGATTGTTGTCCAAAAGTTTCATCAAATGTCTGCAAGCATGAAGTTAAATGGAATTAGGACAGACCAAGAAAAATATGAAAATTAAGAACGAAAAAAATAAAAATCTTTGCTTTTTTTGAACCATTTTAAGGTGCACTGTCCCTACACTCAACATAATTATCCATCGAATTGCCCCCTAAGACCCTGCACCCAAGAGAGGGAGATCGGAGGAGTGGACACACTCTGTCTCTCTCTCGCTCTCTGTTCTCTCCCAAAGCCAAGCGCCCAAGAAAGATCGGGTGGCGAAAAGTGGGCTCCTTAAATAGCCGCGGGGGTGTAATCCTGAACGACTGGTGGAGTCCACTTTTAAGGTGCAATTACACATGTACCCTTAAGAGGGCTATACTTGTAATTGGACATATGAAAATATCAAGTTGTATAGCTTTAATGTGATGCAGATAAAAGGTCCTCCATAGTAAATCTTATCGTCCAAAATTATCTGGCTATCCAATGTACCCCAAAGGAGTTGATAGAAGTGGGTAGGATTACAGAGAAACTGCGCTTTGTTTGGATGGAGGGAAAGGGAAGGGAGGGATGGAAAGGGAAGGGAGGGAGAGGGAATGGGAAAGGAAAGGAAGGAAAGGAAAAGAAAGGAAAGAGGTGGTTATAAAGCTTGTTTGGATAGAAATGAAAAGAAATGATAGAATTTATATTACTTTACAATAACACTCTTAACATTCAATTCTGGAGGTGTACAGGGAACACAATGAATAACAGCAACCCCCTGTCCAACGGTGGCGATGGTCGGTATGGTCTGAATGGGGAAGGTTACCATCTAAGTCTTGAGCAGTGGTGGGAAGGGAGAGAAAAACAGACTCTGCACCTGTCGGAGTCTTGACCAACAGCGGGAAGAGAGAGAAAGAGCCACGCAAGGTCAAGGGTCTACATGGTAGAAAGGAATAGACTTTTCCTTTCCTTCCCAATCCCTCCAATTTTGAAGGGATTGAATTTACATTAGAGCATCATTTTCATTCCCTTCCATTCTTATCCCTTCCTTTGCAACCAAACAAATTTTTTACTTTTCTTTCCTTTCCCTCTTTTTAACTAGTCAACCAAACAAAGGATTGATTGTTCAATCCTTCTATTTCCCTCCACCTAAACAGGGCCGAAAGGAAGTCTTGTTCATTGCTTTTTGATAGTCATTTTCTCACTTAAATAATGTTTTTAAATAATAAAAAAATACAAAACCCAGATTTGGCTCATGCATAGCCCTACTTGTAAACAACTCCATACACCTAACGTTTCTTATCAACTCTAAAGATTTCATATAATAATTTTATAATGACAAAAGTAATGTTCCCCTTTTATTATTAAAAAGAAACATGATACATTTTTACTTGCACTTCCTTTCTCCTTGTCTTCCAGCCTTTGATTTGCATCTCTGTGAATGTAGAGAGATATGCTGGCTGCTAGCATCTTGCAGGTTTAAGGGCGGACCAAGGAGAAGGATCAGAATGGCCAACGGCTGCATCCCCATTCCATCCGATGCCATCTGTGAATGCCTTATTGCGTCGCTCAAATGGATGTACATCCACAAAAGGAGGCATGTGGATTACCTGAATAACCATGAAACAAACTATGAAACTCTGGGAAGGGAAAACAATAAGCTCAAAAAGATAGAAGTGCGTGTAAACAACTTGGTAAGCGATGAAAATCTTAAAGGTAGAGATATTCGACAGGAGGCAAAAGAGTGGCAGAAGAAGACTCGGGAGCTAAAGGATGAAGCAGATTGCATTTTCAAAGACTTCCAGAACACCCAATTGACGTACACCTATTGCCGTGCCTTGCCCAGCTATTTGTACTGCTACGGACGGGGGAAAGAAGCTGAGCGCAAACACAAGGAGGTGGCTGCACATATAGAGAATGCACGATTGGAGGTGGAACATGTGTCAAGGCCTCGAGAAATCAATTGGACAGTGCCACTGAACCTGGAACCATTGGGCAGGAGACTGCTAGTCGCTTCGTTAAGGAAATTTTGGGCAGCATACAAGATGCCAGGATATCAAGGATCGGCATCCACGGAATGGGGGAAGTCGGCAAGGCTATTATCATGAAGCATGTGCACAACAAAGCTAAAGAGTTCGACTACGTCATGCACATTGTAGTAGGCAAAGATCCCGACTGCGAACGCCTGCAACAGAAGATTGCCCGCTACCTAAAGCACTCTTTAGCTGAAGGAGCAGATCTAAGCAAAGGAGAAGGACTGATTTTAACAAAAATGAATGGCAGGAAGTACTTGTTGATATTAGAGTGTTGGGAGTTCCTGATCCAGTGAATGGAAGCAAAGTTGTGGTCATAAGTAGAGCCCTTGATGCATGCGATGCCATGCAAACTCGCAGAAACATCAAGGTGGAAGCCATGTGCTGGAAAGATGCGATCTCCCTATTCTTTCATAAGACAGGATGTGATCAAACAGCGAACTATAGAAAAAATTGCAATGGAGGTCCTTAGGGAGTGCGGTGGTCTGCCGATAGCGATCGCCACAATTGGAGCGGCCCTGATGAACAATGAAGATGCCGGGGTGTGGGATGATACTTTGAGAGCTCTAAAACAATCCACAGGCGAGACCAAAGGTACGCAGCAAAGGGTCTTTGACCTTCTAAAGTTAAGTTACAATTTCTTGGATGAGACAACAAAAAAATGCTTCGTATATTTGTCAGTGTTTCTTGAGGACGAGATCATTTTCACATATTTCTCGAGCATAAATTGGCACTTCGAAGGTTACATAGGCGACGAGATGAGCATCAAGAAAATTGTCAACAAGGGTCAAACCATAATCTTGAGGCTTAAAAATGCCAACTTGTTGGAAAACCCAGGTTATCACCTGATCAGGGACCTGGCTGTGTACATCTCATCGTCCGGATATGGACCCATGTGTCTTACAAAGACAGGTAGGAGAGTGAGTAACGCACCAACAGAGGAAGATTGGAAGAAAGAGAAGAGAATATCACTGATGAGGACTTAAACAGAGACACTTCCAGACAGGCCAGTCAGTCCGCAGCTGAAAACTTTGTTGTTCGAACGGTGTGTGGGAATAAAAACAATTCCGTGTAGTTTCTTTGATTCTATGCTTGCACTAGACATACTCAACCTCAACGGAACCATGATCAAGAGGCTGCCTGATTCTCTTACCAAACTAAAAAGTTTTTTCGGGCTCTATACTTCTACGGTTGCAAAATGTTAGAAGACATAGCCGCCGTAGTAGATCTTCCTGAGCTTCAAGTGCTAGACTTATATTTGACGGGTGTCAAAGAATTGCCTGATGGTTTTCTAAATTGGAAAAAGCTGAGGATCCTTAGGATGGGCTTCACTTTTAAGCTTTGTAAAATACCACAGAATTTGTTTTCTAATATGCCTCTATTAGAAGTACTCAACATGTTCCGAAGCTACGGTCTCTGGAAAACAGATTCAAAAGGATGTACTTCCTGTTGGGTAGTGACCTTGAGCCCGATCCCTTTCCCTCTATAACTGCAAAGGAGATCCTGCAGTTATGGAATTAAAACAAGAAATAAATCAAATATTAAAGTTTTCGTTTTAATTCTTACCATAAGTCTTCATGCCATAACCGTAGCTGGGATTTGGGGAAATCCTGAGAGGCGGTCTATAAAGCCCAGCCTCTATTCATCTAACCATAAGGTTGAGAAATCAACTGCGCGTCTCTCAGAAGCAAACCCCCAAAATCAATTTCTCTCTTGTTTCTTTCTTCCTCTCTTGCTCACAGGTCTTGCATTTGACACGCTGCTGGTGGTGGACCTACTTCACAGACGTCGTTCCGCTGCTTAAGATTCAACATTGGTATCAGTATGTAATTGTACATAAAAATCTCTATTTTCCACCAAAATTGCAAAACAATTTACTGTAACCCTCTTTTAGCAATTTATGAGAACTTGGAGGGTACCACCACGCAATTTCGTATTAAATTCCGCAAGAAAAACCAACAAATCTTGCGCCTATAAGGTCTAAAGACTTTAAAAAGAAAACCGATGGCAAGTTTAAAGGAAATTTTGCAGGAACTGTAGTGAAATGCTACAGATGTGGGAAGCCTAGACACATCAAGAAGAACTGCAGGACAAAATTCTTGAACAAGAAGGACAACAAGATTCAGAACAACAAAAACAAAGGAAAAGATCATGATGAATACAATGAAGAAGTCATTTATGTTGTGTCAGAGTGTTTGTTTGCAGATGGAGATCTAACTGGTTGATGGGTCGACTCGGGAGCTACACGTCACATTGCAAAAACAAAAGAAGGCATGATTCGTATGGAAAACCTAAGTCCAGGAATGCAAAAGGATTATATGGGTAACAACTCATACTGTGATGTAATGGGAGTTGGCACATATCGACTGAATATTGGGGGTACAAGCGTCATTCTTACTAAAGTCTTGTATGTTCCTTCTATGCAGAGGAACTTAGTGTCAGTCCCTGCTTTGACTGGAAAAGGTTTTGAAGTTCGTTTTGTTCCATGGAAAGTCACAGTGGGAAAACATGGAAGGACCATGTTTGATGAAAAATATGTTAAGGAACATGGTATGTTCAAACTCAATGATATGAATAAATCTTCTAGTTCTGCTTATATTGATTGTGCGATGAATGTGAATACAAATCTATGGCATGATCAACAAGATGAAGATTCTAGCACAACAAGGTATTATACCTGACATTAAAGCAAATGATTTCACAAAATGTGAGGCGTGTTTATATGGAAAGATGGCAAGAAAACCTTTTCCATCTGAAATAATTCGGGCCACTGATCTATTGGAAATAATCCACACCGACATTTGTGGACATTTTAGAGTCCAAACACATAGTGGAAAGTTATATTTTATAACATTTATTGATGACTTTTCAAGATTTGGATATATTTATCTTATTAGATATAAGTCAGAAGCACTTGAAAAATTCAAGGAATATAAATCTGAAGTCAAGAGACAACTTGGGAAAAACATCAAGGTTATAAGGTCTGAACGAGGAGGTGAATATACATCAAATGAATTCTTCGAACACTGCAAAGACCTTTGAATTAATAGGCAAAGAACAATGCCTAGGACACCGCAGCAAAATGGTGTCGCTGAGAGGTGTAACAGAACCCTCTTGAACATGGTGAGATCCATGTTGACAGGTGCACAGTTACCCAAAGTTTTTTGGGGAGAGGCTGAGTTAACAGCCATCTATACTATAAATCAAGTGCTCTGCAAGGCAGTCCCAACCACTCCTTATGAGAGATGGACTGGTGTGAAACCAGACTTAAGACATCTCAAGAGATGGGGATCTGTAGTACATGTAAAAGTTTTAGATCCAAAAATGGATAAACTGGATAACAGATCAGTAAGTTGTGTGTTTATTGGATATCCAAAAGAATCCAAAGGCTACAGATTATATCATTCTACTATGGGTCTCATAGAAAGTAGAGATGTGGAGTTACTTGAAGAACTAAATAACAATCATAGTAATCCAGTGAAAGATCATAACGATCTACTGGAGGATCTGATTTATTCAGATGATCAGTCTGACAATGAACCGACTGGAGTACAGTTTGGTAATGAACCAACTATGGATCAGTTTGGCAATGAACCAACCGAGCAAGAATTGATTGGAATACAGTTTGGTAATGAACCAACTGTGGATCAGTCTGGCAATGAACCGACTGGAGATCAGTCTGACAATGAACCGACTGGAGATCAGTTCGGTAATGAACCAACTGAGCATGAAATTTCTGGAATACAGTATGGTAATGAACCGACTGGAGATCAGTTTGGTAATGAACCAACTGAGCATGAAATGTCTGGTGTACAGTATGGTAATGAACCGACTGGAGAACAGTTAGGCAATGAACCAACTGATACAAATAACTTATCAACTCAGACTTTGTTAGGTCGTAAAAGACCTAGAGCTCCACCTTCATATTTGAGTAATTATTATGTATATCTTGCAGAGGAGTTATGCTGTTTAGCAGATATTGATGAAATGTCTGACAATCTGACATATGACGATGCGATAAATTCGCATGAATCATCAGATTGGTGAACGCTATGGATGAGGAAATTGAATCCACAGAAAAGAATAAAGTCTGAGAATTAGTAGATCTTCCTAATGACAGAAAACCCATTGGATGTAAATGGGTGCTAAGGAAGAAGTATAAAGCTGACGGATCAGTCGAAAAATTCAAAGCCAGACTGGTAGCGAAAGGTTTTTCCCAAAAGGAAGGAATTGATTATTCAGAGACCTATTCGTCGGTTGCAAAGTTTGCTTCAATCAGAACAATTTTGGCTATTACGGCATTCTATGACTTAGATATTTGTCAGATGGATGTAAAGACTGCTTTTCTGAATGGTGAGTTGAAAGAAACTATATATATGACTCAACCATTAGGATATGTCATCAAGGAAAAAGAAGACAAAGTGTACAAGTTGAATAAATCGTTGTATGGACTGAAACAATCTCCTAGACAATGGTATTTTGCTTTTCACAAAGCAATTACAAAACTTGGGTTCGTTGCAAACCAACTGGATCACTGGGTGTATGTTTGAAAAAGTGGGAGCCTTTTCTGTATTCTATCATTATATGTTGATGACATATTAGTAACTGGAAATGATAACGACATGATTGTCAAAACGAAGACTTGGCTGAACAAAAACTTCAAAATGAAAGACTTGGGTGAAGCTTCATACATATTAGGAATAAAGATCACTCGAGATAGAGACCCAAGAATTCTAAGTTTGAGCCAAGAACGATATATTGATTATATCTTAAAGAAATTTCGAATGCAAGATTGCAAACCAATCGGAACCCCTATAGCTAAAGGAGCAAATCTAAGCAGGAACGATTGTCCTGGAGAAGAACAACAGAAATTACATGTTCCTTATGCACAGGCTGTTGGTAGTCTAATGTATCTAATGTTCTGTGCCAGACCTGACATAAGTTTTCCTATCGGTCTGGTAAGTCGTTATCAAAGTAATCCCGGATGGCCATATTGGCAAGCAGTCAAAAGGATTTTTCGGTATATTAAAGGAACAAAAGGACTAAAATTGTCCTACCAAGCTGATGAGCTGACCTTAGTTGGCTATTCAGATACGGATTTTGCAGGATGCAAAGATGATAGTAAGTCTACATCTGGTTATGTATTCCTCTTTGGAGGTGGAGCGATAGCCTGGTCCTGTAAGAAACAGGGATGTGTTGCTCAACGCACACAAGAAGCAGAATATGTAGCATGTAATGTTGCTACCACATTTGCTGTCTGGATAAATCGGTTCTTGAAAGACTTGAAATTAGATCTTGATCATGAACCAGTTCAACTATATTGTGATAATCAGACAGTAATATCACTTATGAAAAATGGAGCTGTGAGCCTGAAAAGTAAACATATAATGGTGAAATACCATTATGTTCATGAAATGATTGAGAAAAATGAAATCTCAGTTGAATACATTCCTACCAATGACATGGTAGCAGATCCCCTTACCAAGGGAATATCAGAAGACTTGTTTACCAAGCATGTAGCTCATATGGGGTTGAGATATATTTGAAAAGTTACGATGGACAAACCAATAATGGAAAACCTCGTGACTTAGAAACAGAAAACCCACATAAAGTGGAAGCAAACTGTCGGTCTCATGGCCAAGTGGGAGATGTTGGGTAGTGGCCTTGAGCCCGATCCCTTTCCCTCTATAACTGCAAAGGAGATCCTGCAGTTATGAAATTAAAACAGGAAATAAATCAAATATTAAAGTTTCCGTTTTAATTCTTACCATAAGTCTTCATTCCATAACCGTAGCTGGGATTTGGGGAAATCCTGAGAGGCGGTCTATAAAGCCCAGCCTCTATTCATCTAACCATAAGGTTGAGAAATCAACTGCGCGTCTCTCAGAAGCAAACCCCCAAAATCAATTTCTCTCTTGTTTCTTTCTTCCTCTCTTGCTCACAGGTCTTGCATTTGACACGCTGCTGGTGGTGGACCTACTTCACAGACGCCGTTCCGCTGCTTAAGATTCAACACTTCCGCTGGCCAATCGCAAGGAAGACCAAATCTAGAAGACCTTGCAAAAGATAAAATTTGAGTCCTGTGGAGCTTACCATCAATGGAAGTGGTGAAAGCACAGAGGCTTATGGATAGCAAACTGATCTGTCACCTTGAAGGATTGGCGATACAGTGTTGCGGTAATTTTGAGGGGATTGATTCATAAAAGGCAGAAGAAGGAGAAAGATTGAAGGCACTCATGGTGCAATCATGTCCAGAATTAAAGAAAATTATTAGAGGAACCGACCCCAAAAAGGTTATATTTCCAGACTTGCATTTACTTCAGCTGGAGGACCTGCCAATGCTAGAACATGTTAAGTGGAAATGGAGGCACATATAAGCTTTCTAAAGCTAGAAAAGTTGACGATTAAAGGCTGTAAAGCGTTGAAGATCATCTTTATGTATGAGTTGTTGAAACAACTGCAGAACCTAGTTCACTTAAACTGCCCATAGGTGGAGAATGTTATTGAAGGACAAGTTGGAGATGAAGTCTTCCGCAAGTTGACAAGTTTCAGCATCCACAATTTACAAAAGTTAGCCACCATATATGACGGTGTTTTGAAACTCAAAGCCTTGGCATCCGTAGAGGTCGGCAAATGACCATTGTTAAAGAAGCTTCCTCTAGATGCTCAAAATTGCGGGAAGGTGAGAAGTGTCCAGGGAGAAAAGGAATGGTGGGAAGGATTGGTGTGGCAAGAGGAGAGCACCAAAGCTGCATTCCAGAAGTACCTCATCTTAAAGCCTACAGATGCATGAGCATTCTATCGATAGTAGGAAAGTGGTCCTGCACCAGCATTCCCTATCACCGGATTCCTATATGACAGATGTAGCCATGAAGTTGGTCTATCTGTGGTTGAAATTCCAGTAAACTTTTTATCTTAACTTTCTTCGTTATTTCTAATTCCTTCTTGTTTTGGTTGGCAGTGGCAGCTAAATGTTAGGCTCGGCGTTTGACTAATTTCGGGTACTTCACAAGCAAGCTGCTGGTTCTTGGATTCAAATGTTCGAACAAAATAACCTTCCCGCAATTTCGTTGCCACTGCTGCACTTGATAATGAAAAGATTATGTGAATATTGTTATTAATTCATGGGACACTTTCGATGGTCTCGTCTTCTTGATATTTTCATTTTTCTTCATGAGGTGCAATAAAAATTTTCTATTTCGTTTTTCTGTTCATGGGTCTGCGCTTTGTGTTGTTTAATCCTTAATTTTAGTTCTCTTGGGAATGCTTTCATTTCAAACTTTATGTATTGCTGCTGACTATTTTCTTTTGGTGTTGATCCCAGCACTGTTTGCTTTAATTCCAGTGACAAATAAAGATGATTTTCTTTATTTTCTTCCAAATTATAAGAGATTGTCAAGTGAAGAAGCTCAATAATATTTTATAACGGCCATCTTATTTGCCAGTATTGTATTCTCAGAGAAGCCACCTTTTGCATGACAATATTGCTCGGAAACTGGGCATTACGGCCAATAAAATTTTTTTAGTTTATTCAGCATCCTATGAAGTTTGAGATGAGAAATGTGCAATAAATTTTCTCAAGGCCATATTATCATATTTGGTACATCTAACACCGTCAACATGTTTGCTTTTCCGAGTTGGTAAAGCAAATCCTTTCCTAAAACCAAAGTTCAAATTAGACCATCTTTAATAGGCAGCTACTCACATGACTTTGTGCGATTGATATGGCATTACTTACTAATCCCAACAGATTAACGAAATGAGTGACAATCAAATTCATATTTATGCATCAAAAAACACAATTAAGGAGCTTTCAGAACAACTTAAGGATTTCCAATTTCATAAATTTATGTGGCATGGACGTTTACCAAAAACTTAAATCATACGCAAGGTTCCCGATCAAACTGATCAGCAGAAGTGTTGGAAACAAGACCAAGCTTTGTCGTCATCCCATGTCACTGTTGCCACTCATGCCATGAAGTTGTGAACACCCATAGATGTATTTCACATCTAAATCTACATCGGTGATAATTTCATTTTTCTATCAGAAATAAATGGAGCTCAAGACTTTGTTGGACTCTTGTTGATAACGAGAGTGTCGAACTGGTTCAAGTATTGGCCCAAGATGATATTTTTATGGGAACAACTTTATAATGATGGTTAACTGATGCTAAAATTTACTAAATGTACAATTTCGTGGAAATTTACAAAGTAGAAAGCAATATTTACCCAGAAAAACATGGCCCTGGCCCTGGCCAGGCCTGGGCCCGATGCTTTGGCCTGGGTCAGCCCGGCCTGACACGATCTGGCCTTGTAATATTTAATTTTTTTTTATTAATTTTTAATTTAGTAATAAGTATTTTCTTATTAAAAAAATATTTTATAATTAAAAATATTTTATTATTATCAAACGGGCCTGGCAGGGTCGGGCCGAAGCCCAGGTTTCGGGCCCATGTTTACCGGGCCGGCCCGATGCCCACCCCTATCTGTAGCTATAATGCGATCACCTGCACATTGTGTAGCTATAATGCGATCACCTGCACATTGATATGTTTGTATCCATTAAAACATTGCTTGACACTCCCCCTCAAATTGGAATGCAAGTTTTCGACACTTACTTTCCGTATGAAACACTTCCTTTTCCAAAGCTTTAGTAAAGTAGGCCAGCTGGTCTTTGATATTTACTCGGCCTAGCATTGACAGGTTCACCGGTATTGATGGAGATCAGTAGTAGTGCTTAATGCCGCTGTAGCCTTTCACGGTGAAAATGGACGGCCTAGTATACCCAATCTTTCAATGTATGTGGAATCGCTTGTATAGATCCACAATAGCAGTGCAATCCACCAGCGCTGTAGGATTTGATAATAACAATAATAATAAGCAGTGCATTAGGAAAGAAAAGCAGGTGAGTGCATTTGACTGGAATGCCATTTGGATCTCCTTGAAGAGAAATAGAGAAATCAATGACGGGCTTTTATTCTGTGAGAAGCCATTTCTTGCTTTTATCCAGTGACGGGCTTGCCCGTGTTCGTTGACAGGAATACTAGTTTTGAGCTCGTTTCAAAATGGGTGCCTAGAAACAGAGTCTATATATATATATATACTGACTCTGTTGTTCCTATACGCTTAGGAACATCAATTCAATCAGGATCAAAGGCGGAGCTAGAAAAATTAGTTGGGGCATATCTGTTTAAAAACATTTATATTTCAAGGAGCTCATATATGTTTGAAAATAAATATTAAATTTGTCAATGTAAAATATAAGAAATTTTAAAGAATTTGGTGGGCAACTGCCCCACCAGTCCACATGTGGCTACGCCATTGATCAGAACTATTGATCTAAAATGGAACAGCCCAAATTTTCAATCTCTTTTTCCCTCCCTCCCCTCTTCTCTCTCTCTCTCTCTCTCTCTCTCACACACACACACATATATATATATATATTTATCCTCTCCCAGCGGTGCAGTTCTCCCAGCCGTTGCCGGTGGGTTCACTAGATGGCATCGAGGCCATGCGCCGGGCATTGTCCACAAAGAGGCTCGCCACGGCAGGGGCAGCCACCCGGCGTTTCCCCCTGCTTCTACCCATCGTGGGTAGAGAATTTCCAAAAGGGGAGGCGGGATTCACCCCCCTGCTGTCCACCTCCGCTTTGCTTTTGATGGTGGAGGAAGGAGGCAGTGGGCACCGTCTGTTGGGGGCCGTCTATCGGGCAGCGCAGGTGGTCTATGGAGGAGGGGTTCCTCCTCCACCACTTCCTCTCCATCCACATCCTTCATCACTATCCATAAATTAAGGAGATAAAGGTGAATAAATCGACATAAGATTAAAACTTGTGTTACCTCAGACAAGAAAATTGAAGCACAAAATATTTCTATTTTATCTTCATCAGACTTCATATTTTTGTTGCATACCGTAAGACACCATCGTAGTAAAAACCCAGTTAACCTTCAAAGCCTATCTGAGGTTGTACTACACATACTACAAAGAAGAAGTGCAAAGCGAACCTACCTATCCTTATTTGCCTTCTTCTTCTGCTGAATTTGACTTTGCAAATAGTTGCTCCAGCTAAGTTGAGCATATGCTGGTGACATAAACTTGAGATCTTGTGCTGCAACATCTACATGTATCATGAAAGAGCAGTCCAGTGTCGATCGTGGCGTTTTGAAGCACGAAATTCTACATGTTTTATTCTCTGACTGCCAAAAGCATGATCTTAAATCTAGCGGGCTGTATTTTTAATTATTGTTATTATATTGTTAATTATTATTGTTTTCTTGGCAACAGGTCTTTGGTCAGCTTAGCTGTTGCTACATGGTGAGGAAACAAGCTCACGTGAATTTATGATTTTTCATTTTTTTTCCAGAATTTCCATTGTTTCATTTAATTTTATATTCAAAGTCATTCAACCATCTAATAAGAGCCGTCTATTTGAAACATATAGATATTGAGAGAAAAATTAAAAGGAAAAAGTCTAGAATAATATTAAATAACCAAAATATCCATAACTTCTTTCTTTGATTTCTTTTGACTTACTATTATGTTAGATCGATGACCCTAATTAGATGGTTGGGTGACTCTGAAAAACTAGAAAGTCACCAATATATATATATATATATATATATATATATATATATATATATATATATATATATGTATAAATGTGTGAGTGTGTGAGAAAGAGTAAGAAATTGATAGGTACTTGACACTTAGATGCATGACCCATAAGGCATCATATTGTTATTCATTTTCAATGTTATCTTACTAAAACAAATATTCTATCTCTTTTTTCTCATTAATTTTCCTTTAACCTTTCACCTTGAAAAGATCGAGATAATTTGTCATATACCAATTTCTTATATATATATATGTGTGTGTGTGAAGTCTGTCACTAAAAGCATTACAAACTTGCTAACGTTGCCCCTATAATGACCATATTTAAGCGACTGATTTTTAATTTTTACTCATTTGATAGGATCTTTGAATGTGCATCATAATGTTTAAGTTGTTTTCAGAAACATAATTATATAAAATAAGTAAAAGACATTAAATATGTTATGTTAAAATTCTAATGTATGAATCAAATTATACAAGTTGGGAAAATTCTAATGTATGAATCCAATTATAAAAGTTAGGAAAGCTTATTCAATTTTTTTTAAAATTTCATAAAATTTAATTTATACATTGATCGGAAGATTTTCTTGGATTAATATTTTTTTGAAAGGTGCTATCATGATGATATTAAGACGTATTGAGTTAGGATAAGCCTTTCAGGGTTACTAGTTGGTAGCTAATGTGGTAGTGTCTTGGTTCATTTGTTTGTGGTAGGTTTGGGAAGAGCGCAACAACAGAATGCTCAAAAACTCACAGCAAGTGTTGCTTCTATCAAATGCATTGTCAAGGCAAATGTCCACCTCATGCTTTGAATTGGCGGCATGATGTTGTCTTCTTTTGATTATCTCTTTCTCTTCCTTCCTCTTCTTGCTTTTGTTCTTGTTATGGTTACTGTTCTTTACCATTTTGTATCCTTGCTTCGTTTGCTATTTCTTTTTATGTCCCTTTCATTGTTTTTATGCCTTTGTTGATTGGTTATACGTGACAAGAGCAGAGCCAAAATTTTTTATGAGAAAAACCAAATTAAAGTTTTTAAATTTTAACATAGGCCGAAATATCATTTTTCAAAATTTTTATGTAAGACAAGTGAAATTTTCTAAAATTACATGTAAATTAAAAAAAAAGGTGGGAGCTAGGGCCCATGAAGGGGCCCTTTTGGACCGCCCCTGGCTGGGCTCAAACCTAGGTTTCAGGTGTCGGTCCAAGCCAGCCCGAGCCCGACTTCTTATCGGCTGGGCCATCTTGCGTGAGTGTCTTGTCATTTTCAATCACTATGTATTTAGACGTCGCTGATCCAACCCATTTAAAACATCATCTGATTTTATATTCATGCACTTCCACACAGACAAGTGCATCTGCCTATTCAGGTGTTGCTTTATTGGTATCAAATTTGTGTTGTAACTAGATCACTTACATAAAGAAAAAAAAAAAAACCAAACCCCTTAAAATCAACTATTATTATTATTTATTTATTTTTTTGCAATCTAACCTTATGGTTATGATATGATTTAAGAGTAATTTGGTGACAAACATACCTTAAGTTAGTGGTTATTTTTTTACTTAAATAATGTTTAATAATAAAAAAATAAACTGTTCTTACAACATCAAAATTTGGATAGTAAAAATGATTTTTTTTACAACAATACTTAAACTAAAGCATGGTTTATATTAAATTAGTGTTATATGGTTTTTATCCCTTACTCAAGTGGCTTGGTATCCACTATATATATCCCTCACCCAAGTGGTCCGGTATCTACGCCGTTGGCAACAATAATGTATTCTCATGTTTTAGATAACAGAGAAAGAGACTAATATTAAAACTGTGACACATTTAAGAGATTGCAGTCGTCTTATTTCATTTAATTTCCCCTATGGTGGTATGAAATATCAAGTCCATTTTGTCTTAAGCTAATTAATTCCACATTATAATTTAGTTAGTTGGTTAAGGTTCATAATAAAAAAATTTGGATAATTTCTAGTGAAAGTATCATGGAAGATGCATCTAGAACTAAATCTGAGAAACAGTCATTCAAAGATGTTTAAATTCAGAAAACAAGGGTTTGTTCAGTTGAAGTCAATCGCATTGAAGTAAGAACTAGATGGTGGTAAGCTAAATCATTTGTAGGACAGCAGATGCTCGACATGTGTGTGCCAATATCAGGACCCCAGCCATTAGATCAAGAGGGTGGAGCTAAGCCTGGGTGTTGGGTCGTGTACACAATACCTGGCTGGACATGGGCTCGAAAAAAGGCATTGGGTTGACCCGATAACTTAGCGGATCGGCTTGAGTAGGCCATACTAAGCCCGGTTCGACCCGATAAGATTTTTCTTAATATTAATGTTATTGATTATTATATATTATAATATTTTATTAAGATTAATTATTTTTATGTATTATTTTATATTAATATACATATTTTTTAGTTTTAATCGGGCCAGAATCGGGCTCAGGTTTTAAGTGTCGGGTCGGCCCAATAAGCAAGCCTTGGTGGAGCCAGTAATTTTTCGTTGCATAGATCAAACTATAGTTTCACAATTTTAACCGAAGCTGTAATAAAAAATTTGAGAATTTTTATATATGCTAAGCTAAAATGTTTAAAATTTACATATAAATTTCAGGTGTGAAAAGTGGTCGATTGTTAGTATTCAATAGAGGTCTGTCACTTAGATGTAGACTGAACCAGTTGATCGCAACTAGACTTTTTGGTCACATGCACTCTTTCACTCGCACATTGGTTATATTGCTTGGATATACAATGAATCGAACCAATTTGAACTCGACTTGAACTTGTTTGTGTATGCTCAACTTGAGCTCGACTTGAACTTGCTTGAGTTATGAATTATAAAAGAGTCGAGTTCGAGTTCAAGCTCGACTTGACTCGTGTCTTCCTGTTTATTAATCTTTGCATGCCAATGTTTTTTTTATGAATTTTTAACACTCTTTCCATGGTTTTATTTTCATTAAAAAAAAGAGAATCAAGTAACACAGGTTTAAATGAATTGAGCCAAACAATGCGTGAGTTGAACTTAAGGCTGGGTGTCGGATTGGGTACCTAGCCCAACTCGGGCCCAAAAAAAAAGGTGTCGGGGCCGGCTCGGGTGGGCTTGACTAAGCCTTGTTTGACTCGATAAGATTTTTCAATGTTAATTTCATTAACATATATATATATATATATAATTATAATTATAATATTTTATTACAATTATTTATATTTATATAGTATTTTACATTAAAAATAAACTTTGAATTTAATCGGGTTGAGCTGGACTGGGTTTAAGCTTGGGTTTTGGGTGTCAGGCTAAGCCTGGGCCCAGGTTGAGGATGTTAGGTCAGGTCCAGGCTTGGGTTTTGGGTGTCGGATGGGCCCCAGCTGGACTCCTTATCGACCCGGGCCGGCCCAATGCCTAGGCCTAACTGAACTCCAGCTGAGATCGGCTCACTTCTATTACATTCGTAACTTCCTGCATAATCTGCCCTTCACTTGACTTGTATAAAAGAAAACGAATAAGTGCAGCTCGTAGAAGGAATATTTATGCCCTAAATTTCCCACTAGTTAATAGTTAAAAGACGATTACTCAGAGTGTAGTCAGGATATGGACAACATCCACGAGCATCCAATAAAGTTTTAGTGCAGCACGTGGAGTATGGTGTGAGAGCATCAATGGTTTGGATTTTTCTTCCAACGAGTGACCCGAATCTTTATATTTGGGTATCACTAGGGTGTCCACACTAATATATAATCTAACGTTTGATTCATATGCCGATTTGGCCGATTGGATTTCATAAGAAAATCCAGATCTGATTAGGAAAACTGAATGCAGGTCTGTTATCGTATTTCTAGAGAAAGGAGTTTTAATGAAGAGAGGTTAGACATTAGATGTCATTGGATATTGTGATGCTGATTGGGCAGGCGACCCAAATGATAGGAGATCAACCTCTGGATATTGCACTCTTGTTGGAGGTAATCTTGTCACATGGAAGAGTAAAAAACAATCAGTAGTTGCCAGGTCAAGCACAGAAGCCGAATACAGAGCCATGGCAGCATGCACATGTGAACTGATATGGATTAAAGTCTTACTAAAGCATATGAATATTGAAACTAATGGACTCATGAACTTGATGTGTGACAACATGACCGCTATTGTAACACCCCAGAAGTTTAGTCCCGTATCGAAGATTGTGAGGAATCTTCAAGGGCTTATAATGGGAGGCTATTAATGAGATGATTGTCCTGGTTCCCAGCCTTTTTAGGATTGGAACCGAAATTGCTAGGGGGCGGATTGGGATCCGTCGAACCAGGGGCCCGAGCCCGGGAGTGGGTCGGGTTGTTATAATGGTATCAGAGCAGTTTCAACACTCGGACCTAGGGTCCCACACGCGCGGACGCGTGTGCCTTAAGGGGGGTGGATTGTAACACCCCAGATGTTTAGTCCCGTATCGAAGATTGTGAGGGATCTTCAAGGGCTTATAAATGGAGGCTTTAATAAGATGATTGTCCTGGTTCCTAGCCTTTTTAGGATTGGAACCGAAATTGCTAGGGGGCGGGTTGGGATCCGTCGAACCAGGGGCCCGAACTCGGGAGTGGGTCGGGTTGTTATAGTGGTATCAGAGCAGTTTCAACACTCGGACCTGGGGTCCCACACGCGCGGACGCGTGTGCTTTAAGGGGGGTGGATTGTAACACCCCAGATGTTTAGTCCCGTATCGAAGATTGTGAGGAATCTTCAAGGGCTTATAATGGGAGGCTATTAATGAGATGATTGTCCTGGTTCCTAGCCTTTTTAGGATTGGAACCGAAATTGCTAGGGGGCGGGTTGGGATCCGTCGAACCAGGGGCCCGAGCCCGGGAGTGGGTCGGGTTGTTATAACTACATTGGAGCTAATCCGGTGTTTCATGAACGAACCAAGCATATAGAAATTGATTGCCATTTCATTTGGGAGAAGATCCAAGATAAAACTATTCCAACATTTCATGTCAAAAGCGACAAGCAATTGGCCGATATATTTACCAAAAGTTTGGTAAAGGAAAAACATCAAATTATAATTCACAAGTTGGGACCGATAGACATGTGTGCACCAACTTGAGGGGGAGATTGTTATTATCTTATTAAGGAAGAAGGTGGAACCAGCGAGCGAAGATCTCTCTTGATGAGGCAGAACCAGCGAAGATCTCTCTTGGATAGGCAACAAATCTGAATATCGAGATCTCAAATTTTTCTCTAATGATTAGCTGCTATCTCGGTTTTCTCTTTGTTATCTCAAGTTTCTCTTGATGGCTAAGGAATTGTTATCCTTATCCCATGCCTCTCCCCTGCCTATATAAAGAAGAGCATAGCATCGATGTAACACAAGACAAAAACCAGTTTAATGAAATTTGTTTCTCCTTCTTGGTGGATGTAGGCAGTATTGCCGAACCACGTAATCTTGTTCTTCTCTTGCTCTCTGTCTCTCTAAACTCTCGATACTCTGTTTTTTGCCCCTCTTCATAATTCTTGACAGAAATATTCATCATTCCCGCTCTGGACCTTTCCCTCTCCTCCCCCGAAGATTTGAAGCACAACTAGCCCACCCAACGGTCCTTTTCTTTTCCCGTTTTTGATGAAATAGAAAAATTCCTCCTGACCAGTGTATTTCCAGCAGCAAACGGTAGCTCACATTTGAGCCCCGAGAGAGAGAGAGAGAGAGAGAGAGAGAGAGAATCAATCCATCATTGATCGAGAGAAAGAGAGGGAGAGAAGGAGGGCTCTGCTGGACCCAGGGAGTTCGCGGACTTTATTTTCACGCTTCTTCTCTTCTCTTCTGCTGTTTGCAGCTCGATTGCAGGTTTGTTCTTCTCGAGTTCTCCTCTCTTTTTCAATCACAAAGGGAATTCCACGGGCGAGGGGAACTCGAATCAGACATTTCCTTCTATTTCCTGCCATTTTCCCTTTCTTTTCTGCCTACAATTTCCACATTTCAGCGAGGGGAAATAAATGACACAGGTTGAGTCTCCTATACCTTTGGCACTGACAAAAGTCACAGAGTTTCTAGAGGAGCACGTTATCTGCCGTGCTCACCAGGTTATGATCTATTGTTCTTCTTAATTTCTATCTGGTTCACTTAGGTTGTAGGTCTGCAAATGTGTCATTTATTTCAGGTTGTGGAAGAAGGCTATGCTTTCTTTGCTGACAAGCTGCTCGTAACAACATTTTCAACACCAAGTAATTGTGGTGAATTTGATAACGCTGTTGTGCTCTTCTCAAATACTAAATCCTGCTGAAAAGAAGCCAAGAAAATGCTTATCAATAGCTATTTGCAAGGAGGGGAAAAAAGGAAAAGAAAAGAAAAAAACTGTTTTTATTAGTAAAGTAGCTTTTGTCTGCTACTTGTAGTGGGTCATGTCTTAATTAAGTTTTCCATAAACGATATTCACTTCATGCTTCGCACTTGCTTCAGGTTTTGCGAGATTTGTTTGTTACATGATGTTAGTTTTGGTGAACATGTCTTCAGTAGTGATTCACGGGCAAGCCACTGAGCTTTTTACTGTTTTGCGATCTCCTGCAGTCACCTGTTGTTACTGTTTCTAATTGTTTCTTGCAGGACAAAGGTGCTTCATGTTGACTTAATTGGTTATGTTTTTATGAGATGCCCCGCTGGTAATATCTAGGTGAGTGTTAAGTAGAATTTAGTTTTTTGAACAATATGGTTTCAAGAGTGGAAAAAAATTATGCAAAATGCTGGTAAAAGGTTGGTAACTGCTCTGTGACTACTTGTGTTTGACGAGAAAAATATAGGATGAAGATATATTGGTTTCATCCAACGAGCTAAAGGTTGAGCATAAGGTTTAGCAGGTTGAAGGAGGTTTAGAGTCCAATATCTGGAGTATACCTTTTGGGCTCAATCTAATATTATACCTAGCACCCGGTTGTCAAACCAAAAGAAAAAGGAAAAGGTTTGGAAATCTATAAAACAGACATATGCAGTCTATGATGGAGTCGGTATCTGGATGCAAGTGAAACTTTTGGGGATAATACAAATAAGACTGTCCATGACATCATGTTAACAAGATAAGCTGAAGCTTGAATATGGTGTACAGGAGGCTTTGGTACAATGTCTAAAGAATAGTTATTACAAATTATAGAATGTATTCATTTGTTGGTCTTTAGTTACTCCTTTTGGTTATCTGTATCTTAGCTAAGTCTTTTACTAGATAGTTATTTAAGAAACTACTTGTTTAGGTGGTTTAGTCACTGATCTAGGGTTACGACTACCACTGCAACAGGCAGGAAAGCAAATTTTCTAGGTAGTGTGCCTTGGGATCGTGAAAAAAGTGCTTCTAAAGAGTGGCGAGAACTGAGAAGTGATATATTGGAGAAGACCTCTTTCTCCTAAGAAAAGTTTGCTCAGTTATCAAGTAGACAATTAGTTATCCTTTGCAAATCATCAGTAATATTTTCAACAAACAGTGATGTAGCTGCTGTGCCCCTGATTCATCCACCACCAGAAAAATGGCTTATAGCAAAGAGCCTATATTGAGGATGGTTTGGGTGCTTGGTGGATGCAGATCTATATTGGAAATTGTTTTCACTGGTATAGACAAAATCTCACTCAACTACAACACCTTCTGCGGCAACCTCAGTCTGCTGTTTTTTTTGTCCTAGCATTTTCCATCGTCTTTGACTTTAGCTGCCATCTGTCGGCTCAATTGTTGCTGTACCTATCGCCTGCAGGAATGACCACCACCTGCCATCCTCTGCCAGAGTTGGTGACCATCGGAGCATCATAATTTTGGTTTTGAGAAGAGGAAGTGTCATTCATCACGAGTTGTTTTCTGTAGAAGCTATTGTCCATTGGAGCAATCTTCGCTGGTCAGACCATCCATTATGTCATTTGAGTTAGAAAGAGAGGTAAATAAAGTACTTCTGAGGTCCATAGTACATATTTTTTCATCCAAAGTTTTAAGAATTTCAGCAATTATTTGATTGTGTTCTGAATCTTCTGATCAATTTTGACTCTAGATTTGTGATTAGTCTTAAATTTGAGCATGATTCAGTTGCTTGATTAAATCTAAATTTTGATCCTGTTTGCTAATGGTTCCTTGGGGGGTTTGACATGCTACCTTTATAATCCTTAAATCCTTGGGCAATGAATTCCTCAATCCTTGTAAATTATCTCATATCTTAAACGTATTCTCTGATCGTGTGTTTCTATGCACATTATTATTCAAAATGAACTGTCACATCCACAATATCTTAAAATATCATCAAATGGCATCTTTTATGGATACAATTGTCTTCAAAGATCTCACATTTTCCCAGAAATAATACAGCAATAGAGGCAATATTTTCTCTTTGTCGTAATATAATTTTATTGAAAAATACATCCTAAAAAAGAAAGACATCTTCACCCCTAGGTGCAATGAAAGAGATTGCAAGGATATATAGAAGCTCGAGTAATAGCTTTGACCAATCCAGGTATCATAGAGAGAGAGAGAGAGAGAGAGAGATACCTCATACCGTTTTCTGTACTTTCTCTTCTTCTTCTTTGATATCAATGCTCTTTTTTTATTTTTTTTGTGCTTCTCATTTCATTATCATCTCTCGATCTTTCATCTTGTTTTTTCCTTTTGTTGTGTTTGATCTGAGGTTGAATTAAAAGGCATGTTTTGACAGATCCTCGGTTTTATCTAGATCCAGCAATGGTTACAATTGGATCCAAATCCGACCCACCCATCACCCCAGATGGCTTGCTGGAAGCAACTTTATAGAGAAACTGACTTCTTTTTAGAGACCAAGCATGCAATCAAATCCCTTTTGGATGCATATTTAAAGGCAAGGCAAACTAACCAAGGGAACTTATTTGGGATGGCCCAGCTGGGCAGCAGTCCAAATCAAGGCAACTTAATGTGGTTGGTTAAAGTTATTTTTTCTTGTAGTTTTAGGGTTCATCATCATGACTATATTTGATGTGATATGCTGTCTCTTACCAAGTCCTTCTGTTTGGACCCACCTTGTCTCAAGCCCCCTGTTGATCTTGATCTCCTCAATTTTCTGCTTAATTAAATACATTTTTGACTAATCTTCAAATAAGTTTGAAGTAGTAATTAATGGCTAACTTGAAATGGTGAGAGCATAAACAGCCAGGTCTTGCAATAGCGAACATCAAGGCACAGAGCTGAGTGTGCGGAGAAACATGGCCCTCTGTTCCATATAATTTTGTTTTGCTCTGGCCCAACTTGTGGTTCATGCCAAAAGTTGATGAGATCTTGAAACTAGACGTTTTCTAGAAATATTTCAGAAGAAACATTATTAACACCAAAAATATGGTATGTCATTAGACCGACCCTTATGGAATATTACAAATTTCAAGTGGCCATTTTTTTCAGATGCATTTCCTGCATCGCCGAATACCTTTTCTATTATAGAGCTAATATGGCCGAGGTTGTTTTCCATGCTAACAAAAATTAATGGTCTCATAATTTTTCCTGCTCCAGCATTTACAAGAGAAAAATTTGTGACATTGGCAAAAACTTCTCCCCGTGTGTGTTTTAAGTGAAGTAGGAAGTCGAGGAACAGGGGCATGTATTTCTGTTCTTTTTAATGAAACAGGCTGGAAGACATATCCAAATCACAGAATGGTTCTTATTGATGATCAGCTTCACTGCCTACAATTAATCAGGAATTTCATATTTGATGCATCTGAAAAATTTCTCTTCAAAGACCTAAAAACATAAGGCACAAGTCGAATACATAGTACACATGGTTAAGTCATGTGAATGGGAATCCCTTTATTTAAACCCTAGAAATCCGTTCTTATGTAAGTCTGTTGATGTATAATGAAGAACTTATAAAGCCAAATGATCATAGTTTATTGAATTTTTCATGAAATTTTATAAGTTATGGAAGCCACTTGTTTATACCAATTAGAGTCAACAGAAAATCTGGGAGAAGGAATTAAAAAAAGATAAAAAGACTCAAAGAGAGCTGGCCGTATCCGCCCCACTAGTGCCCATGGAAGGGCAACTGTGAGGGAAAAAAAGAGGAATTTTTGGGCGTAGGCTCCTGTTTGACCGCACGCAAGGGAGGCTAAAGTGCCTCTCGCTCCTTCGCAAGGCCTTCTCGCACGCAAGAGAGGTTAAGGGAAGGGATGTGGACTGGGCATATTAGTAGATGGAGGATGACTTGCCGCGTTCGCAGCAAATAGCAAAGGGAGCCTAATTGAGAGATGTCGAGGCAGCCGTGGCCGAAGTGACTGCGGAAAAGCACAGTGTTTCGCTAGGGAGGTTAACTATAGCCAGAAGACGCCAAGGAAGCCCGGCCCATGCTGAATCTTGGCAAGGTTTGACCGAATGCAGTGAGGTTCAAGCATCTTGTGGTGGGACACGACTTCTTGCAAGGAGGGACACACTTAAAAGGGAGAGACAAGGCCTAGGCGACGCGGAAGGAGCACGACCAGCTTTGTTTCAAGCGCGACATGCCTTCATGTGACGCGAGACATGCCAAGCAAAAGCGGATGCTATGTCGAAAAACGCTCGGGACACGACGAGCAGATTACCGAGCAGGACACGTCCAACAGTGGGGCAACATATAGATTTAATGTTTTGGTAGGAAGGACACTAATTCAATAACTTTAATGTTTTGCACATATAGATTTAAACAATCAAATATGTCGAATTATTAACGCTAAAAAATAAATAAACTTTATATGCCTGATGTTGGCAGTTGGGAATTATAAAATATGATATAGAAGTGTCCAAGCTGTGCCCTGTACCTGCACCCAGGTCTAGTAGTGTCAGAATGAATTGAGTGTCCCTCCAAGTGTACTCTGTGACCATAAAAGATGACCATAAAAGATGACCGATTAAACCCAGGCTCAA
The DNA here is from genome assembly GCF_008831285.2 of Nymphaea colorata. Taxonomy (NCBI): domain Eukaryota; kingdom Viridiplantae; phylum Streptophyta; class Magnoliopsida; order Nymphaeales; family Nymphaeaceae; genus Nymphaea; species Nymphaea colorata. The sequence continues at coordinate 1,304,160 of NC_045138.2, read as the reverse complement.
AGCGTCGATTAAAACCCAAAACATGATTCGCGGTCAATCTTCGCGAAAGAAAGGCAGACGAAAAGGAAGCAAACACATTTCAGCGCTTCAACAAACACACTCGTAGAAGAATCCTAAAACTTCGATGATTTTTAGAGTCAAAACACGGAACACAAAAAAAAACTTCCAAATTTCGCGCATTCTTTCTGTTCAGTAACAACAGTTCTTAAAGTTCTTAAAGCACACAGAAAGCAACCGAATAAAAGCAGCACCTCACAGTGCAAAGTAAAACAACGAGAGAGAGAGAGAGAGAGATAACGATGCGCACCTCAGAGCTCCAATCAATGGCTTCCCTTGGAGTTAAAGAAGCCTGGAACAACTCAATCGTCAGAGAGAGAATTGAGATGTGAATGGGGCTTCTTACTCGACTATATAGGATGGAAGAGAATGAAATCGACAAGTAAGGTTGCAAATGCCACTATTTGGAGCTCTGTGAGGTGCTCCAAATAAGGGTTGATACTCCATGGGTGCCGAAATTCTTTCCAATTGTGGTTTGATTTATCATCTAACTTTTCCCTTTTCCCTAAAGTGAAAAACCATAGTATGAAATAGTGGCATTTGCAACCTTGCTTGTCGATTTCATTCTCTTCCATCCTATATAGTCGAGTAAGAAGCCCCATTCACATCTCAATTCTCTCTCTCCCTCTCTCTGACGATTGAGTTGTTCCAGGCTTCTTTAACTCCAAGGGAAGCCATTAATTGGAGCTCTGAGGTGCGCATCGTTCTGTCTCTCTCTCTCGTTGGTTTACTTTGCTCTGTGAGGTGCTGCTTTTATTCGGTTGCTTTCTGTGTGCTTTAAGAACTTTAAGAACTGTTGTTACTGAACAGAAAGAATGCGCGAAATTTGGAAGTTTTTTTTTGTGTTCCGTGTTTTGTCTCTAAAAAGCGTTGAAGTTTTAGGATTTTCTACGAGTGTGTTTGTTGAAGCGCTGAAATGTGTTTGCTTCCTTTTCGTCTTACTTATGCCTTTCTTTCACGTAGCGTGACCGCCAATCATGTTTTGGGTTTTAATCGACGCTCTGAGCCTGTGTATTTGAAGGATTTCTGGTTCAGGTATCGATTTTCTGGCGCTTTGTTCGTGGAGGTTCTTGTGCTTTTCCTCCCGGCGCCGTCTTCTCAATGTATGATGATCTTCTTCTTCTCACCCTTTCTTGTTTTGTATTGTTTATTTTTTTAAACCGTCGCGATAGCCATTGCATGCATTTATGGTTTATTTACAGCTTTTTAATATATGTATATATCATTGTCACAAAAAACGGGGACCGGTATTAAACGGTGAGAAAAAAAAACGGGTATAATACGGTAAAGTTTTATATATCGGGAATAAAACGGGAAAAGTTCGGTAATTTTTTTTTAAAAATTAAACATTTAATACATCTTAAAAATTATAAAAAATAATAATTAATAAAAAAAGGCAAAAAAAGAGAAAATAACGACAAAAAACGGGAAAATAACGTATAATACGGGTATTAAACGGGTATTATATGCGTTTTTTGTTTTTTGACTTTTTAAAAAAAAAAACGAGAATAGTACGATTATTATACGACAGAACTGTTTTTGGCGTTAAATACGCGCTTTTTTTAAAAAAACAGCGTTTTTTGTGACAATCTATATATATGCTAAAACCTAACACAGGCCGGTTGAATTGAGATTTACGCATGTAAAGGGTGCTTAGAAGAGCCTGTTTTTTTGTGACTAAATATATGGTTTCCACAATGTCTCCTGTCACAATGGCTCTTTAAGAGATGAAGGAGAAAGTGAATGTTATCCTTTATGGAATGTCATCTTTTATGGAAACAGACTACACTTGGAAGGACCCTCAACTCATTCTGACACTACTAGACATGGGTGCAGGTACAGGACACAGCTTGGACACTTCTATATCATATTTTATAATTCCCAACTGCCAACATCAGCCTTGTAAAGTTTATTTATTTTTGCACATTAATAATTCCAACTAAAATTTTTTGGCTTCACTAAGTGATTGGCAGACCATTTTGATGGCAAATGATTGGGAAGTGGCCAAGCAAAAACACACGATATGCCTGAAATTTTTATTTTTTAAACGTTTGTACATCGTGAACCCAAAAACTGGCAAATTCTTTCAAGGAGAAAAAAAGTCCGCTCTCAAGGAATCCAACTATATCTCTGGAAATTTTCGTCTGGTGGTACTAGCGCCCCTTGAAATAGAAGGAGGAGAATGTTTGTGGGGGACTTGTCATCGTGTGTCGTATCAAAGAAACAGTCAAACACTTGTAGGATGGACCTTTTCGTTTTTGGATCTTTAGCCAAGATTGTTGAAGCCGTGTTTGTCGGATCAGAGACAACCCATCGGAAAATTTTTTCCTAGCTATCTACTTGTCCGCCTTGAATTTTATGATTCTTCAGTAGAAGATAATCGCCTTAAGTGCCAAAATCTCTTGGACCTAGAATTGTTTCCCTGCCCATTTCGCCCAACCATTCACCAGAATTGTTTCACCGCCCATTTCTTATTAATTAAACGCTTGTTTTGTTGGCTGAGTCAATAAAATTGGTGTTGCAGTGTTGGCTTTTCATTTTCCCCCCCCCTTTTTCAACGCTTGTTTAGATGTTTAGTTTCCTTCGTTTTTTTTTTTTTCGTTTAATCGTCTGTCACTCTCAGTTCCACACTTCCACTTCTCTCTGTTTTTGTTTTTTTGTGATAATGTGAAGTGAAAATGTCTAGAATAATGGATAGGATTAAGCAGGGAAGCATCGTGAAGTGAGAAACGAAGGAAAGCAAAGCTGGGAAGTGGCCAAGTGAGAAGCGAGTTTCCCTACTAGACTGCTAGTGGACTTCACATATTAGGAATTTAGGACAAAGCGTCAAAGACTCAAAGCCTACTGAAAAATCCATGCTGATATTTTCAATTAAGGAGAATAAACTTGTGCCTTGTGGTTGGCATATGTTTGGGCTCATGTGCAGAGATTTAAGCTGACTTTTTAACAAAAAGTGTTAAATTGTTTCAACGTCCAAGTAACAGGATTTTGGACTCTAGAACTGTTGAACCAAGATTCTGTAATGAGTTCAAACATGCTTGGCGGAAACTGCCAACTGTGCTTGAGCAGGACGACAGCAGCTAATCTGGCGCGTTCCCAAGCCCGATTTTCAACAAAAAAGCTGCAAATTTGGACTGAAGGTAGCTACTCTTGAAGATTTGCAATCATGGGCAAATTGAGAATATTGAATGTTGATCATAAGATTACAGCATTCTACACTCTTTTGACCAGATGGCTCAGCAATATGATGTGGACAAAATTATGGTTAATGCCTATTGTCAGCATTGAACGCTTAACTTTTTGTTTTCTCCAACTCGAAAATGTTAACTTTTGACCTTGTAGCCAAGCATTTAGTCTTTTCTTGTCATTCTCCTTTCTCCAGCCAATTTTCCCCACTTTTCATATATTTTTGTTTTCTAAACTTTAAAAAAGTTTTGGTTCCTACGCTCCTAAGAGTATCAAGATATATGAATCAATTTTTTTGCAAGAGTGTAACTTCATTTGTCAGCAGTAACTTGTAAATGTACCAAGTTGAAAAGATCTCATAAGTGGTCAATTACTAAGTAAAAAATTTGAAAGATTGGCAAATTTTGGTGTTAGGAGAAACTGGCATTGCTAAAATGCCATTAATTGCCTTTTTAAGCTATGCATTTATCTAGATAGTTGCAGTCATTGTTGTTCGTTTACCTATAACAGCAGCAGTACTAATTGCCACAACCTGAATACCTATATTTACAAATGCAAGCAATACCAAATATTGACATTAGGAAAGTGGCATATGTTTTGCATTGCTTCATCTGTGTGTATGCTTCAGCTGCCGTGCTTATTGGCAACATTCACTTGTTTGGTGTTCTTTAATACTTCTCATTCGCATCCCAAGGAGTTTTCATGTAGATTTCGTAAAGTTTACACACACACACACACACACACACACATTTTTTCTTTTTTGGGTTCAATAATCAAAACCCAAAAGATGCTTATATGATCTGTTTAGCAGGGTGCGAACTTGCAATGTGCATCCCAAAGGCATAACATTTATTACCACTGCTGGCATTACCTTTACTCTGTGAAGTAGAAAGAACTGGACCTAGGGTAAGATACTCTGAAAGTGTCTTAATTTACATAACCCTTTTTTTGTCATGCTTGTATTAGGATAATACCGTCCAATTATCTGCTTTTTCATGCTGTCAGTACTTCTATTCTTGTTTGTTTGTTAATTTTTTGCTGCTAAGCAGGAAAATGGATTACAAGTCAGGGTATTGCAATGTTTATTCTGCAAATGAGCTGTTCTTCAAGGGGCTTATCATTATATTCTTGTGTTGAACAGCAACTAGAATTTTTTCCATGCGTATTCCTATTGTCAATAATTGCAGTCCGTTCATGTAGAGATCCTTAGATGGTCTGATAAATACCTGCAGTGATCTGCCCACAAACTTGATGTGCGGAACACATACTAAGCACTCCTATTTGAAGCTCATGTATCAATCTTTTGAAGCTCTGTATTCAGATTCATTTGTAATTGTTTAGGACATTTTGTTGGTTTCAGGTGGTGCATGTGGTTTTAGAGTACAGGGACTTGCTTGTAGACTTACTTGTCTGCAGGTTGTTGTATCGACCAAATGTCCCAAATCTGCTAAGCAGTATGTGTTGGAAAGAGAGGCTAATAAAAGCTCCTTAACCATTAGAAAAGACAACTTGAAAAGCTTATTCAAAAAGGCACTTTTCTTATACTTTATTTGAAGGTATGAGTTATTGCAGTTATTTCTTTGACAAATTGTACATTATGTAGTGCCTAGCTACTTTCATATTTTTCTGATGATAATCCATCTGCTGGCAGCAAAATGATAAGGATTTCATTCTCCATCAAAATATTCAGAAGCTTGTGAAAATTACTCTCCAATTGTTGCATTTCCATATACACCTGGCAGATATACAAAAGAGGTATGCGCCAATTGGTATCCTGGTTAATCTCATTTCCTGAGAGATGAAGCATTGGTAGATGTAGTTTAATCTTATTTTATAGCTAGCATGGTAGATGTAGTTTAATCTTATTTTATAGCTAGCAATATATTTCTTTTCATATAAAAACTTATTGCCAGATCTAATTCGCAAACTTGTTCTAAGATAATATCAATTAAATGGGGAATTGAAAAATTACACCTAACACTAATTTACTGCCACCTTGCTTGATATGCCGAAATAACTATACACGCAATAGGATTTCTCTTTGCCATCACCATAATTAGATCACAGTTGTTTGACAAATTTATTGAACTCGTAGATCGATCTGCATAGAGATGAGCAGAAGCATCTGTCGTTTTCTTCATCTTCCTCACACCACCAACCTTTCAAGGCTTCACCTCTTGCCGACTTGCCGCAGTCATCATCCACATAGTGCCATGGTTGAGGCTGCAGGAGTCCGTCTGCAATCCATAGGTCCCTTAGCATTTGCACAACCTTCTTCCTACTTTTGACAAGGTTGGCAGCTCCGCCACCCTAGACTTAGGGGCTCTCTCCAACCATTCCATGCATGCAGCTATTGATGGCCCATGTTCAGATAAGAGCAAAATTCCAAGAGCATACACGGCCTCCATGCAGCCTTCCTCTGCAGCTGCCGCTAGGTGCAACTTGCCCTTTTCCTTTCTCCTCTTATTATAGCATTCAACCTGCAGGCCCACCAACACAGAAAACATAGAATGCAAAAGTGTATTTCTTAACCAACTGCATAATTATTCAACTGCCAGACTCAGATATATCGAAAAAGTAATATTTGATCTTTCTATGAGTCGACTTGCCTATCTATGATGGTGGACTTGTCTATTTATGCATACCTTCATAATGCTTCATAACTGAAGAAATTACCTCTTCATAAATATAAAAGAGAGAGAGAGAAACTGGTTTTGAATTTGAGGAATTTAGTAAGAGAAGGGCGGAGGAGCACCATGGGCAGATCATGAAGAAGGCTGCCATGAAGAGACCAATGACTCTTGATGCTCTTCCAGGAGAAGTCGTCGCAGAGATCGTAACACACATTGTTTCTTCGTCGCTGGCATGTTGTTGGTTCCTGACCTTGCCAACAAGAGGTTCACGTAAGTTTTCTGTCATCTCCAATAGATTCAACTTTCAAGCACTCTACATAGATTCTCTAAAGGGTTTGATTCAAACGAGTGTGCAGGTGCAAGATGCTGCATGAAGCTACAAGGGATAGACGGGTGCTCAGACGAGCCACCATTGTGGATGAATATCAAAGGCTAGGCTGGTGGCTGTACCGGTAGGGTTCATGGCCATTGGTATTGGATTGTGTAGAGACATGAAATCAATTAGCAGCCTGTGTTCTTGACATGGTATGAATTTGCGGTTCTTTTTTTTCATATTACAGTTTTAATCTTTTTCATGCGATAATGTTATACTATTGTCTTCATAGGTTGCAACACACACCAAATTTGAATCAACGCTTTATAAGTTGGTTGCAAGTACTGCAATGTGTTCCTGAATTAAGAAAAAGAATAATTACTCTACCAAATTTTAGCAGTATAGGAAACTCTCCATGCCTTTTTTTCTTGTTTTTAAGATGAGAAATTTTTTAAAAACCATATCAAATCAATTCTGCCTCCCTCTTTCATTTTTCATAAATATGCGGTGTATGTATAATACGTTTTTGCATTCTATGTTTTCTGTGTTGGTGGGCTTGCAGGTTGAATGCTATAATAAGAGGAGAAAGAAAAAGGGCAAGTTGCACCTAGTGGCAGCTGTAGAGGAAGGCTGCATGGAAGCCATGAATGCTCTTGGAATTTTGCTCTTATCAGAACAAGGGCCATCAACAGCTGCAGGCATGGAATGGCTGGAGAGAGCTGCTAAAGCCGGCGGTTGCCGAACGACAGGCAGACGGTGGCCTTCCACTGGCCACCCGCCGTGATGGCCGGCCGTCTCCCACCGTAAACCGACCGGAATCGGCCAGTTTTCTACCCTTTTTTTTATTTCTGCCCCTTTCTGGTTTTGGGCGCTGAAAACGGTGGCCAGAAAGCCACTGGCAGGCTGTGGGTGGGCACCAGTGCGTCGCACGGCGCCGTCCCACGGCGGTGAACTCCCCCGCGAGGCTGGACGTGGCCGGACGGAGGTGGGTGAAACCCTTTTCTCCCGCCATTGTCTCTCACTGCCCGTTCCTTTCAGAAATCGAAGGCAGGGCGCACGGCAAGCAAGCAGCCGGCCGTCGCCTGAAGCCAGCGGTCGCTGCCCACCCATCCCGCCTTAATGGCCAAATCCGGCCGTTTCTCCTCCCTTTGTCCCTTTGTCCGGTTGCGACGGAAGCCGACGGCTTCCATCGCCCACACGATGGAGGCCGTCGCCCCCTTTCCAGATTTTTTTTTTTTTTTTTTTTGAAAACAATACTTGCAACTGAAGAAAGGGAACATCTGAAAGGGGAGACAAACAAAATCATCCAAAAAATCAATGATTTGACAAAGAACATGGGCTCTGATACCAATTGTTGGGATTTCTCCCACATGCATACACAAAATGATATGCCCTAAACACGATCATGCTCATGCTAAATCATTGAATTAAACAAAATAAACTTAACTGTAGCGGAAGCGTACTTGAATCTATCTGAACTGGTGCATAGGAAGATCACAGCAGGGTCTTCCAAGGTACGTGTGGTGCGCGTGAGGTCTCTCTCAGATAGGGAAGAGAAAACCCTAGAAACCAACGTCTCAAGCAACCATTTGCATGACCCATGGGACCACTACTATTTTATATTAAGGGCAATTACAGATTCAACCCATCAAAGAGTCCGTAATTACAAACAGGTATCTATACATTTCAAAATTACCCTGTACCATATAAATGACGTAATATCCCAAAACGCAATCACTTAAGCGGATATTTACCATAAGACAGCCATAATGTCTGAAATTCCTTATACACATATGCCGGCCCACCAAATGATCTTACATTTTCAGCCTCTTCAAGGTATCACCAAGTTCCTCGAAGCAAATTTTTCTTTAGAAAACCAATTTTTTGAGATTGTCTGAGAATAATGTAGAATACCCGCATTCCTATTACAACAGCATTAATCAGTGGTGTGGCCTATGTGTTCCAATCACATTATCTCAGTGCCTTTGTGTTTTAGTGCTTATACCAATCAAACATTGAACAGAAACCATGAAGTTGTCACTACGTGATTCTTTGAGTACAATAATAAGTTGAAGGGTGTGCAGTAGACCACCCAAATCTGAAAACAACTATAAACCTCACGGGCTGAAGTTTTTTTTTTTTTTGGGGGGGGGGGGGAGGGGTATGGGGAGGGTGGTGTTGGGGAATGGGGAGAGGGGATGGCTTCACCTCTCAAGAACTACCATTCATTTGCTTGTGCGTGTATAAACTTCAAGTGCGATGAATAGATAATTAATGATTTAATGTGTCTTTAAGTGCCATGCATAGATCCGTGAACATAATCTAACTAATTCACCGCAAATTCATAAGTCCATAGACTTGCATTTGTAAATGGACTCAAGAGTTCAGGTTGTTCAAAGTCTTGGCCGCATTTGTTCAGAGAATGAGAATGCAATATAATGTTTGGATTTGAACGAAAATTATCTCAACTTAATTGACTTGTATAGTCATTGTTTAATATATGATTGCACATTATTCCTTGATACCAATGTCTGGTTGAATTGTGCACTAGAATAATGACAAGGATGCCCTTGATTAGTAAAGAGGGAAACCCCTGTAAGGACAAAAAAATAGTGAAAAAACTTAAATGTAAAAAAAGGCATTTTTTTTTTTAAATCTCTAAAACTCCCCCCACGTTTTATTTGTTGTGTGCACCACCTTAGCGCATGCAATTCACTGCCATATCTGGTGCGGAAACTGACTTGGGTCCCTCGTAAGGATGGATTCATTTCAAAAAATTAAAGAAGGAAAATGCCACAACTAATTGGTGCATGTTAAATTGGACATGATTATATGCGCTATATTGGTGCATGGAATTTCGTGGGTAACATGGTTAATGACTAAAATAACTTCAGTTCACACTAAAGAGAAAAACTTTCTGCAATGACAAAAGTAGACATATAAAAAGTAAAAACACTGTAAAAAACATTTCTTTTTTAAAACTTATCAAAATATCCTATCTACTCTTTAAGCCTCGTTCTGACATTAAATATGCCTCATATCCTGCGCGGCGAAGGTCAGCAAATTAATTGGTTTTGCCGTTTTCACATAGGTGTTGATGGAAATCAGTCGAAAGTTTCACAGAGAATGAAAGTAAAGCAGCATAAACTGTTAATGATGATATTTGTGCACTGTGGACATCCTCCAGAACTGTGTGTGTGTGTGAGAGAGAGAGAGAGAGACCGGATCATAAATGTGGCACAATTAACCGTGGTTAAAAAGATCAACCAAGCTCACAAATTGAGGTTTTCACTAAACCACATATGTAGGAGAGAGAACTCACAGATAGAGGCTTTCACTAAACCACATATGTAAGAGAGAGAGAGAGAGAGATGCAGGAAACTTTCACTCAGTTGATCTTAATATCATTTTATTTAAATGAGAACATGCTTATATCTAGTACATGTCTGCAATAGTATGGCGGAATTAGGAGGGCATTGGTGGCGGAATTAATGTAGCAGTAGACGTTCTGGCCTGGGTCTACGCCAAACTGCTGGCAGAACCGCTGGTAGAAGTTGACCCTGGACTGCACCTTGTCCGGAGCTCCTCCACTGCACTCACCACTGTTAATGGCTCTGATGGTGGAGCCAAAGCCGCCGTCTGTGGTGATCCCTTGGTGGCAGTTGCTGTTGGACATCCAAAACCACACTGCTGTCTTGAAAGATATGTCTTTATCCTGAGCCACGATCTCCGGGTTGTTCAAGCCGTCGAAGCCAATGGCCTGCCCTGCTGCAACATAGTTGAAGTTCCTGTGTGTGTATCCGTAAAAGTAAGAGAGATATCTAGAGAAAGAAAATGAGAGATTTTCAATGTGGTTGTTTTGGTGGCATTTTATACAAAGAAATAAAAAGGTCATATGATTGTCGGCTCAATTTCTCTTAATTTCGGTTACCATGGTTTATGGTTTCAAGGGATTAACACCCATGAAAATTTAATTTCTTTCAAACTTAATTCTTGTTTTAATTAGATCTCAAGGAAAATGATAAATAAAAAAAAGAAGCACAGTCGTCTTTTTGAGAAGGAAATTTGGGTTTGGGGGGTGGGTGGAAGGGAGCACCAGTGATAAGGCCAAAATGAAGCTAGGAAATCATGCATATCTAAACGTATGAGAAATTAAAATGTAAATGATTGTTACCATGATAGCTGCAACGGTCCTCTGCCATAGTAACTTTTGCCTGGAGCACAAGGATATTGCGGGTAGTTTTGATTACAGTGGTCGGAACGATCATCTGTTTCGCTTATCTTGCAGAAGCCTACAGTTTTCATATTGTCAAAGAAACATATTAAAGACTTTCACTTCATGAGTACCAACTGCTTCTGTAATTTAAAATGCAAAGTGAGAAAAAATTCTGCATAGTTGATTACTGCCACATAAGTGAGCTAGTTGCTGACATACTTCCTGTTTCATGCATGGCATTAGCAAGGAAAGCAGCTAGCTCCCTCTTTTGAACGTCGGTGCCGCCGGCCGGTGGTGCCGAAGCCGCCATAACTTTCAGCGGCGGATATGAACGAATCATAGTTGTAGAAGCCTTTTCCCTCACAACTACCATCTTGAGAAAAGGAGGGTATTGAAGAAATCTGAAGTGACAATCGTCCTTGGAGTGTCCTGAGCCAAGCCCACTTCCAGGACAAGAGCGACGAGAACAAACCCAAGAAACTGTGTGTAGCTCTCCATGATTCTGATTATGATCACTCCTCTTGTTATGTCCAGCTTTGTGCATTCTATCTGGTATTTTATAAGCACCAAGTCAATGATCACAAAGACCTGTGGATCGATGTTTTCAGGCAGACGACTGACGGAGTCCTTGACCTTATTAAATTAATGACGTGAGTCAGTGATCGCTACAGCTTGGAAAGATCCATGCTCCTTCCCCTTCAATTTTCGGCCACTTCCACATTGACCGGATCCCTACCAGGCAGGCGCTAACCAGGTGAGGCGGCACACCCATGTAAGCGAGACGTTGTGAAAATTTTTATAAAGTAATCGGCATTTTAGAACATTTTTTTCTTTGTTGACAATTTTTTTTTGACCTTATAGAAAGTTGCTTTTTTATTTGATTGAGGGTATTTTGGTGATTTCACACTTCTATAAAAATGACATTCGATCAGATTTGGATTCAGATATACATAAATATTGGATTTGATTTAAATACATATTCGGATCAAATTTCTTTTTAGACAAATATCATATGTTTAATGCTTGACATTTTGAAGATTAGCAAAATTCAGTTCAAAATATAAAAATCAGATTCGCACTGTCAAATCACATTTTGGATTTGGATATAAATTTTTTTTATCCTTATTTAAATCTGAATTTGAATTCGAATATGTGACTATCTCAAAAAACGGACGGGTATGATTAAGAGTATATATCTAAATCCCATCGATTGATGCCGTCGCCGCTCTCACCGTTGTCTCCATTTCTCACGTCTGTCGCCGGCAGGATGTGATTCCCCTGTTCCAGGGTCTTTTCAGGTTCAGGCGGAGCTTTGGAATCTTGGCGTTAACTCACAGCAGCTCCGATTGCGCTGTAATCGCGTCCAGCGATCCTCAACACATTCAGGAAGGCGACTGTAGATAGCAAGCACCTGAGATGATTCCTTCGCCGCTGGTTTGCGGTAGAACCTGGTAACAAGCTGCGTTAGCGGCTCCCTTGGACAGATTCGATAGATTACACCAAAATCCCCAAATCAATCATAACAGATTAAACAACTAAATGAAAATGAAAACAAGGGGAAATCATTGAAATGAATGATCAACAAGGAGGGCGAAATCCCAATTCCAGATGAAGATTGGGGAAGCGGGTGCCTATCGGCTGATCCCGGTTCTGTTCACCGCCTGTCTGCGCCAGACTCCGTCCGGCATAGCTATGTAAACTGTCAAGCAGGCTTGGAGAAGAAGCCCATACGAAGATACAAACAAACGAAAATAGCAAAAACATGTAACCAAGAAGCAACATGAAAGGAAAGGGGGGGGGGGGGGGGTGGTGGAGGAGAAGAAATTGATGTAATGGAAGTATACGAATCATCTAGTCGAGTCTGTACAGGGGTTCGTTCTTTGTCATGGAACAACATTCATTTATTTTTTTATTTTTAATGTAATAGGAAGAACATATTCAGCCAAAACTCGTTATTTTGAAGCATCTTTTCAGCCTATTCAGCGAAAACTCATCATTTTGAAGCATCTTTTTTTAATATACTTCGTGCACAACTCAAAACTATAGACTCTTCTACCTGAAACAACTTATTGTAGGTCTGAAAAAAAATTCCTTAATTTTTCTATCATGTGCATCAAGCATGGTTAAATTTATTAGATTAAATCTTTTTTTGTGCATCAAACATGGTTAAATTTATCATGTTAAATTCTTCTTGTGCATCAAAACATGACCTCAAATCGAAGGAGGATTAAATTTCATTCTTTTTTTTTCAAAAAAATTTACCGTGGTAAATTTACCACGTTAAATTCTTCCTGTGCATCAAACGCACCCTTAAAGATGATGAGAGGAGTGTCTTGGGAATGATCGTCACAAGGGCTACTAATTAAAGGCTGAAAATGACCAAAACACCCTCACTACCAAATGAAAGGTGACGATTTCACAACCCTGCCAAAGAATAGGCCTCCAACCATTTTATTAAGAAAAAATTTTCTACATCATATAAACATCAAGCACGAAGATACGTCAAAAGCCATATTTATGAACCGAACCTGGTTATATAGACCGTATGAGATTTTGTGTGCTAGTATGGTTATTAACAAAAATGCTCACGTTTTTTACAAAAAAAAAATATTTTTTGTAAAGATGGAAAAGAAAATCCCAAAAAGGGAAAGTTCCAAAAGGACCCTTTTTATCAACAATTTCAAAAATACCCTCCTTTTCCTTTTGGCGTATGCTTGTTGCGTGCACCCAGCAGCGCACACAACTTGCTATCTCCATGAACATGATCTGAACAAATCACCACAATTAGTTGGTGAGTCAATGGACTTTGCATAAATTTGTACATGGACGTGCGGTTGAGGTTGTTCACGGCGAGAAATGGTTCGATTCTTGGTCCATTTCTATGAGGAAATATATCATTTTAAGTAATTGACTCGGTCGACTTTCATTGTTTAATATATAATGGTGAGTTCATACAATTGGCGTCACTGTGTATTAATTGTTGTTGAAACTTAGAAGTTTTGTTTTCAAAGGTGGTGGACTTCTTGAGTCTTCCCCTCAATGCCTTTGATCTAACGGAAATGTCAAGAGTTTGCTTGAGGAGTAAGTAAAATGAAGGAAAAAAAAGTACCCCAAAGAAGTAAGCGTGAGCATCGGGTCGGGCCTCTAGGGTTATCCACAGGGGCGGAGGGAGGGGGGGCCGCCCGGGCCATGGCCCGGGTGAGCCCAGGATTTTTTTTTTTTTTTACATTGAAAAAATCAAATTTTTTTAGTTTGACCCGACCGGTCGCTCCTCGTCACTCCTCTTGACCCGGCCCGCAAATCGTCTTGGCCCGACCCTAAAAAAAATCCTGGCTACGCCCCTGGTTCCCTCTCCCTACCCGCTCCCCCTCTCCCCTCCCTTCCCGTCTCCCTCTCCCTCCTCCTCTCCCCCTCTCCCTTCCCGTCTCCCTCTCCCTCCTCCTCCCCCTCTCCCTTCCCGCGGCGCCTTCTCCGTTCTCCCATTCGTCTACCATCCCCCTGATAGTCCCGTCTCCGTGCGCCACCACCCCGCGGTGGATCAGCCCTGCTGCCCACCCAATCTCCCGCTTGAGGAGATCACCCACCTCTGCGGCCATCGCGTTGCTCTGGATGGCATTCCCGAAATACTCAGGGTGAAGCGGGGGGCTCATTGGCTCAGCCGGTGCTGACCATCTGGAATGTCGTCCTTTTCGTCGAGGCAAGCCTCCTCGCGTGCGTCACCGACTTCCAGATCCATTCCCATCTCCCTTTTCTCAAGCACCCGGCCCGGCCCGGCCCGATGCCCACCCCTAGTTGACAAGTAATCCAAATGCATGGAAAAGAAGCAACTTAAATGAGAGGTGATTTAAAAAACATAACAATTAGTTGCATAACTGAAGGAGTGATAAAATACATGAAATCAATTAAAAAGACCGATTTGACTTGTGTAACTCTGTTTTGTATGTTTTTCATATCTTGGTACGTAGACGACAGTTGGCCTACCGAAACAGTGTGAAATGTGAACATGCGACTCCCAAGTGAGCAGATCTGAACGCGACTAAAAAGCTTGTAGTTTTCCTCTTCATAAGCAGCATCTGATCATCCCAAAAGACAGCGCTACCAAAACCTTTTTAGGATCAGTACTTTCCGGCAACTATTTAAAAGAACGGATACTATAAACAGGAGCACCCATCTTTTGGCGCGCGTTTCCTTCTTCGTCTAACGCTATTTTTTGTTGCGATCAAAAGAAAAGAGAAGTTCACCGGAAGAGCCAGCCAACGATTTAGGTTGAAAGAAAAAACATGAACACATGAAAGAAAACCAAAAGGAGAATTCCTTAAGGAAGAAGCAAGAGATGCAGAAGAGAATCAACGGAACGCTCACTAGGAGAGAATTATTTTATAATTTAAAAATATTTTTTTACTATCAAATGGGTCGAGCCGGGTCGGGCTTGAGCCCAGGTTTTCGACTATCGTGCCGGGCTCGGGCTTCGATCAGCCTAGTAATTTTTTAATAATAAATTTTTTATTATTTTTCTATTTAATAATTTGTATTGTACTATTAAAAAAATTATTTTATAATTTATAAAACATTTTTTTATTATCAAGCCCGAGCTCGGGCCTGGGTTTCAGCTATCAGGCTGGGTCTGCACCTGGGTCAGCCCAATAATATTTAAAAAATAATTTTTTATTTATTTTTAATTTGATAATATGTATTTTACTGTTTAAAAATTTATTTTATAATATAAAAATTATTTTTTTATTATCAAACGGGCTGGGACCTGCCTATTTATGCACGCTTTCACAATACTTCCTAACCGAAGAAACTACCTCTTCATAAATATAGAAGGGAGAGAAAGAGAGAAACTGGTTCTTACGAATTTAAAGAATTTAGTAGGAAAGATGAAGAGGAGCACCATGGGCAAGATCATGAGGAAGGGTGCCATGAAGAGACCAGTGACTCTTGATGTTCTTGTAGGGGAAGTCGTTGTAGAGATCGTAGCCCGCATTGTTTCTTCGTCGCTGACCACGTTGTCCGTTCCTGATCTTGCCAACATAAAGCCCACGTAAATTTTCTGTCATTTCCTACAGATTCAACTTTCAAGCATGTGCATGGATTATCTAAAGGGTTTGATTCAAATGGGGTGCGCAGGTGCATGATGTTGCGTAAAGCTGCAAGGGATAGATGGGTGCTCAAACGAGCCCCATTGTGGATGGATCTCGAAGGCCCGGGCTTGATAATAAAAAATTATTTTTTAAATATTACCGAGCTGACCGTGGCTCAGGCCCAGCCCGATAGTCGAAACTCGGGCCCGATGTTGCGTAAAGCTGCAAGGGGTAGATGGGTGCTCAAACGAGCCCCATTGTGGATGGATCTCGAAGGCCCGGGCTTGATAATAAAAAAATATTTTTTAAATATTACCGGGATGATCGGGGCCCGGGCCCAGCCCGATAGTCGAAACTCGGGCCCGTGCCCGACCCGGCCCGTCCCGGCCCGTCCCGTTTGATAATAAAAAAATATTTTTTTAATTATAAAATATTTTTTTAATAGTGAAATATATATTTTTAAATTACAAATAATAAAAAAAATTTAAATATTATCGGGGTGGATCGACCCTGGCCGGGCCGACCCAGGCTGAAGCATCAGGTCGGGGCCCAAGCCAGGGTCCATATTCTGGCAGCTAAATGATAAGGATCCCGCTCACCTGAAAGGATTCAGACGCTTGTGAACAATTACTCTCCATTTTTTGTATTTTCAATATACACCTGGCAGGAGAAGGGATATACAAAAAATTATGTGCTATTGGGTATCCTGGTTTATCTCATTTGGTAAGAACTGATGCATTGAAGGATATAGTTTAATCTGATTTTATAGTATATTGCTTTCATGTCAAAACATATTGCCAGATCTAATTCGCAAACTTTTTAAAAAAAATGCCGCCGGCTTCCGCCCGCTTAAAGTTTTTCTGACCGGGTCCGGTCCGACCCGACCCGTATCCATACGGTTTGTTTTGAAACAGAACCGGTTCATTAAGTTTAGAACCGATTCAGTTTGATTTATAACCGGTTCGCACCTTTTAGAACCGATTCAGACCATTTTCAAACCGGTTCAGTTGTTTTCTAGACCGGTTCAGTTGATTTTCAAAACTGATTCAGTTGATTTTCAAACCGATTCAGGGCTTTTCAGACCGGTACATTCAGTTTTGGAACCGTTCATTCAGTTTTCAAACTGATTCAGGGCTTTTCAGACCGGTTCATTCAATTTTTGAACCGATTCTAGCTATTTTCAAACCGGTTCAGTGGGTTTTGGAATCGATACGGTTTAATTTTGTACGGTTCGTTCAATTTTTAAACCAGTTCAGGCCAATTTAGGGCCATTTTAAGGCCGATTCAATGGTTCTTGACTCACTTAAGCACGATTATGGTATCGGTTTATAAAATTTTGAACTCTTTTAATCCCATATCATTGAGTCATTTGGTCTTGGATTCAAAGTAAGGATAATGTTGTATGCAATTTTAATTTATGTATCATGTTTTGCATGTTATTAAAATTGTGAATATGCTTTAGATGAATGTTTGGACCATGAATTGAACTTTGGCCTTGTCTATTGTTCGCAATGAGTAAGCTTGTACTTTATATCGCCAAAGTGACCTTTGTTGTACGAATTTCCCTGTTTTGAACATTAGATGATAGTATACTTGATCCATGCGGGCAATGATCAAACCAAAGGAGGATTGTTGTTTGGTCAGGTTTAAGTATACATGGCAACGAATATATGATAATTTTCAGGTTTCCATGTGAATAACGAGTCAATCCAAAGATAGGCTCGTTGTTTGACAGAGTTAATTATCTATATTTATTGTTGTCCAAGGATACCACTTGCAGTTAGTATTTCAATCCAAAGATTAGATATTTACATTGCACCGGTACCTTGTGATGGGTTTTTGGGCCATTGTGTTTAAATTCGTTTATATTTACTGTTTCATCTTTGTACATGTATTGATTGTGAGCGTGCTTTAGTTTGTTCTTTGTACAGTGAGCTCTGCTTCCATGATATCTGCAAATTTGAGTACTATTCCCGAGTTAAATGGTTCGAATGTTAAGGACTGAAAAGAAACAATCATGATTATTCTGGGTTGTATGGATATAGACCTTGCATTTAGGGAGTCATGCCCACCTCATCCAACAGATGAAAGTTCCCATGAGGATAAGTGTTACTTTGAACGGTAGGAACGCTCAAACCGCATGTGTCTAATGATCATGAAGAGATTAATTCCAGAAAACTTTAGAGGCTCAATTAATGAAAAGGCTAGTGTCAAAGCGTTCCTCGAAGATTGAAAAACGTTTTGTTAAAAACTAAAAGGCTGAAACAAGCACTCTTTTGAGTAAACATGTGACGCTGAAGTATAAAGACAATGGGAACATACGAGAGCACATTATAAAAATGTCTCATCTTGCTTCAAAATTACAGGCACTAGGTCTGAGGTTACCTGAAGACTTTATAGTGCATATGGTTCTCCTTTCTCTTCCACCACAGTTTGGACAGTTTAAAGTTAGTTATAACTGTCAGAAGGAGAAATGGACTCTTAATGAGCTCATTTCGCACTGTGTGGAAGAAGAGGAGAGATTGAAGCATGATAGGATAAAAAGTGCTCACTTGGCTACTACGCCTAAAAGTAAAAAAAGGAAGACTGTTAAGAAAATTGCAGTTGATCACGCATTCATTAAGAGACAAAAGAAGCATAAGGAAGGCAAATCAGGCTGCTTCTTTTGCAAGGATGAATGTCATAGGCGCTTAGGACATATCTCTAAAAAGAGGATAAAAAGACTTATGTCAAATAGAATTCTTGAGTCCCTTGATTTTTTAGACTTTAATGTTTGCATTGAATGTATAAAGAAAAAATGAACAAACATTAAGGAGTTATAAGTTTGATAATACATCCTGTAAGTCTTTCTTTGAAACGGGAAATGCCTATTTCTTTGAAGATATTGAGTTTGGGGAGGTGATCAGGTTAGAAGCATTGCCTTTGAAGATGGACCTGAGTCCACTCATACGGATGTTGTAAGCAATAGTCAGGTATTCATTCCTGCCATTATTCCATCAATATATTTAGAAGAAGACAATGATGTCGATCTCCCTACTAAAGAACAAACTCAATTATCCTATATAAAAACTTAGAAAGTTATTTTCAACTCCAGTTAAAGTTTTGAAATAATAATTTGGCCCTCCCAGAGAAAATTTATGTGTGTGCCCTTGCCTTTGACAATCAAAATGCTTGTATCCTTGACTTGATTATAACATGTGGAATTCGCAACAATGCTCTAGCAACAGGACAGGCATGAAATTAAATGCAAATTTTTTCCTCTAGGGATTCGCCTTTTAATTGAATTTTTTGGAGGAAGGCTCCAAGGTTACAAATTGGGGTGAACAACAAGCTCTACTCATGAGCGAATTCGAGATCATTTGCTTAACGAGTTAATCTCCAATTCATGAGTCGACTCGTTCAAATAATCAAGTTGAGTTTGAGCTCAACACGTAACTGTATAGTCGAGCTCAAGCCTTAATCGAGTTTGTCGAGTCTTAATCGAGTCGAGTTCGAGCTCCTCATGTGACGCTGAATATCAATTCTATTCAAACGAGTTTGTCGAGCTTTAATCGAGTCGAGTTTGAGCTCAACAAGTAACAATGAATATTAATTCTATTCAAAAGAGTTTGTCGAGTCTGAATCGAGTCGAGCTCGAGTTCAACACATAACTTTCGAGTCGAGCTCGAGCTGCTTTCGTCGAGCAATTTTCAAGCTCGAAACGAGTCGAACTAGAGGTTTCATTAGTTGAGCCGAGCTCTAGCTAACTGAACTTGGGCTTGACTCGCTCATGTTCACCCCTAATGAGGACTGAAGCAAAAAGAAAAGGCCTGTGTAAAAATTCCGCAAATGAAAAGACTGGTCAATGTAGAAGTAGTGGAAGGAAATTGAAGGGGAAGGGAAATGGAGCTTTCAAAGCTACACTGAAGACCGACGACTCTGCACCCTCAATTGATAAGTTCAAAGACTCTGCTAGTGTGATCACTGACTTGGTGCCTATAAATACCGGATAGAATGCACCAGGCTGGGCACAACAGGAGAAGTGATCATAATCAGAACCATGAAGTGCTACACACTGTTTCTTGGGTTTGTTCTTGTAGCTCTTGTCCTGGAAGTGGGCTTGGCCCAGGAAACTCCAAGGACGTTTGTCACTTCTGATTTCTTCAATACCATCCTTCCTCATGATGGTTGTGACTCAGGGAACCCTAGGGGGAGCGGGAGCAGAGAAGGAGAGGGATAGGGAGATGGGAAGGGAGAGGGGGAGCGGAGAGGGAGGGGAGTGAGCGGGGGATGGATGCGGAGAGGGAGAGGGAACCAGAGAGGGAGCGGGAGCAGAGAGGGAGAGGGAGACAGGGGAGTGAGTGGGGGATGGAGGCGGAGAGGGAGATGGAACCAGAGAGGGAGAGGGAGAGGGAGATGGGAAGGGAAAGGGAGCAGAGCTGCAGAGAGGGAGGGGAGTGAGTGGGGGACTGAGGCCGCCCGAGGCGAGAGTCGGGCCGGCCGGGACTCTACCTTTGGCGCACTTTTGTTGGGCTTCTCGCCCACTTTTATGGGTGCGTGGCATGCACAAGAGTCTCCGTATAATATAATTGTGCGCAGGCCTATGCATATAACCAGGTTGCTTGTGTCCTTGAAGTCCTAGATGTTGAGAAGCTAATAGAATACCATGTGAGTGTAGCAAACATGTGATTGTTAAGAGAGAGAGAGAGAGAGAGAGAGAGGAGTTGGACAGGAACAGTTATGTCTATAGTGGAAATAAAAAATGATTGTTGTGTGGCTTTTGTATGGAATATCCAGATCGTTAACCGAGGAAGAATTTGGAAGAAGACGTCCCAATTTGGTGTTGGTGTCATTGTCAATTTCACGGGCATATGTTTCTTGGACTTTAGCTTGGTAAGAAATCGAGATGGATCTTGGTCAGGATACTCATGGCTCATATATGTCTGCTCATTCTTGTGGACCCAATTGTGGATATGGATCATGATATGATCGAAAACACGACGTTAGATGTCAGATCCAATAGTTGAACTTAATTGTTAAGTCACCACGCGGCATCAACACATAAACCTCCTAATAGCTAATGTCGTTTGTTGGTAAACATATTCAGATTCTTTTCTTTTCTTTAATCTCTTCTTTTGTGGCAACTCTGAACTGCATTTGTGGAAGAAGTGCGAAATGGAAAAGCAAGAAAAAAACCGGCACTTTGGACACATTACAAATTTAAGTATTATTGTCTTATTATTTGTGGTTTCCTTGTTTGACTAGCATTTAGGAAATTAAGTGCACAGATACCATACTTAATTGTATTTGACTAGCATTTACTGATACAAATATCTATCAGCGGTATGATATTGTCTTATTATACTTACTCACTGGTAGATATTTGGCTGAAAACTGCAAATTATGTCTCCCGAAGTTAAATATAAATATATATTACGGTCTCGTTATCTTAAAATATGTAACAATTTGATTTAACTCGTTTAATGCTTAATTTGATGGGATTGTTAACATTATTAAAGCAAAACTAAGAAGTCAAGAATCTTTTGATGCCGAGAAAAAAAATTTCGAGCGTGAGGCTTTCCTCGAATTATCCAAACTAAAACATTTCCATGAGACTTGCTTGATTGAAACGAGAAATGAAAAGAAGACCGGGTCGGATGGAGCGCCGGGTCGTGGCATGCTATTTAAATCCAAAATATCACAATCCGATCCATCTATGCCAAATTATTGGGACCGGTCCAGGGGTTGACAGATCCAACTTAATCAATTTCTGCATAATATGATTCAAACCTGGGCCCGTAGTCGAGTGCAATTTGGGAAAACTAAAACCAAAACCAACTAGAACTGTTCCCGAATTTTACATGTAACAGGTCATACCTTAGATTTAATCTGAATTTGAACTTTTACTTACCATGCAAATCAACATAAGATGAAGAAATCCCAATCCACACTCATTCTTGCCATGCATTTGCTCATTGCTCAAGAAAATTAGCATATCACGCACGAACATCACCTTAAGCATATAACAAGCATGTTTCTAAAAAGAAATAAAGAAATGGAAATTATTTTGCCTTATTCATACTTCCGATGCACTGAAGAGTGGCTCTTGATTCTCGAATGGAAATCATTTGAGTTTTCTTGTATGGCCATAGGAAGGTAGCAAAAAGAAATGAAAATAAAAATGGAGGATTACATACCTCGAATATAGACGAGTCTTCTCCTTTGAATGATCTTAAGATCGCTTCGGTTGAGGCTCCAAGATGATGGAAATATGGCTTCAAGAGAGCTCCTTGTGAGCTCATGAAGAGTTTGAACTAGAAAAACCTTGCTTTCAAGGTTGGAGAAAAATAAAGAAAAAAAAAGAGATAACCAAAGGAAAATAAAAAATTTTAAGTGAGAAAGCATTAGAGGTTTCTCTATGGTTGGCTCACACTCAAGAGGGAAGATTGCGGTGGTATATATAGAGAATTTTGGAGCCAAAATTTAAAATTTGATTTTTTTTTTTTGCAATTTAACAAGATTTTCATTTAAATTTCAAATATTTTTGAATGATTTCATTTTTTTTAATTTTAAAATAGGCTTTGACCAAGTGGAATTGGCCATTAGCCCTGCCAATGCCCCTTTGGGGGTGTGTGCAGGGCTATTGCCCATGCAAAGAGACCAAAACCACCCCCCAAGGGGCGGTTTAGACATGAAAATGGGGCCTGCACAGTGCGTAGGCACCGGTCTAGGTGCTATGGCATTGGCGCATTGCTCACGTAACACGATCGCATGCACGTCGCACTGCTGTGTGCAGCGATAGCGTAACATGATCGCGTGTGCATCACGTGACGCGCTATTATTTATTATTTAAAATAAAGAAATAACTTGAAATAAAAATGGTATAAAATGAGATAAAAATGAAATAAAAGAAGATAAAATGAGTAAATAATTAAATAAAAATATATGTTCACATAAAAGGCATCAACTATTATTTTTCTATTTAAAAGGTGTATAAAATTGGGTTTTGTTATAAATGGGTGGGTGACTCCATTTTGAGTCACTCTGGGCTGGTTTTGAATTCAGATTGGGTTCAAATTGTCGACGATGTGTTCTACTGAGTGATTTAAGATCAAAAACACATTTTTGGTGCAAGGGCAAGATATAAAACAAAGGGAAGGTTTGTGTGTGCACCTGTGGTGATCGATAGCATCAAATTTTGTTGTTTTGATCTCCATTTTGGATATTAAGTTTGAGATTCTTGATTTAGATCTAAACTTGGATTTTGGTTCTTATTCGGATCCGGTAGTTGGATTTTGGGTTTGAATCTTGCATCTAGAGTTGGGTTTTGAATTTGAATTTTGTATTTGGGTTCGAACAAGGGTTCAGAATTTCATTTTGGATTGAATAGTCACGAATGTGTTTTGGGTCTAGGATAGGGCTTAAGGCCCAAGAATTAAATCCAGATGAAATAACTGAGATTTGAGTGAAAATGAAATACACCCCTTTTTTGAAAAATTTGGGGTGATAACACTACAGCGCTTATATTCACATGGATGTGCCCACACATTTTTGGACATGTTTGCATCCCAAAATTGTTTTTGGTTTTTGAAGTACTTAAAAAAAATAAGATTTTGTTTTGAAAAGAGAGAAAAAGAGACTCGCCTTCGGTGCGAGGATTGGCCATT
Source organism: Nymphaea colorata (assembly GCF_008831285.2). Taxonomy (NCBI): domain Eukaryota; kingdom Viridiplantae; phylum Streptophyta; class Magnoliopsida; order Nymphaeales; family Nymphaeaceae; genus Nymphaea; species Nymphaea colorata. The sequence continues at coordinate 1,281,025 of NC_045138.2, read as the reverse complement.
TCCGGTGCCTTTATCGGGAATACCTAATCCATGTGCTATGCTTACTCTTAATGTATTTTATTTCTACTTAAACATCATTTTCACCATAAATGCAGTATTGTGTTTGAAAATAATTTCAAAGTCTTTTGAATGAGAAAATTTTGAAGTATCATTTGAGAAATTAAGCCATTTTGAAAGACTTTCAAATCATGCAATTATCATTTGGAAATTCTTGGAAACTAATGTTGATATTTTTGAGGATTCCTTTTGGAATCAATTTCGTCTATCCCTAGAATCTTAAGTAGACTTAAGATTTTCCTCTAATTTGGTTACCTACTTAGGGCTTCATCTCATCTTGCTTAAGTTCTCAAGGAGAAGTACTTGTGATCTTTTAAGAAGTGATTGTGAATGAATGAATTGATTCAATATGATTGAAAGAAATCATTCATTCCTACCATAACATTTATCTAAGAGCATTCTTACCATCACACACATTTGAGTTTCTTACACTTTCTTATATATTTTCCATCAAGTTGTCACAAATATTCTTATAAAGAAAGAAAAGTTTTTAAAATTAGAATATGGCAGTAAACGATCAACCAAGTTTTCAACATTGAGTCATTACTTGAGTTTTGGTCTTAATAAAGTCGATAAATGAATATTAAAATTTTTAGTGTTAGAAAAGAGATTTTTAGATGAATAAAAAAAAGAAAAAAGTGAAATAGGAAGTGATTTTAGAGAAAATGATATATGCATGCACATTCATATACATCCATGCACTTACATATGTGATCGTTTGTAAAATGATTTTAAGCCAAGGGAAATAAAAAGAAAGAGAAAGGGAAAGAGATATTGAAATAAAATAAATATTTTAACAAAAAGAGAGACATACATGTATATATGTGTGTGTGTGTCTACGTATGTGAAAACTTATAAGAGAAGATTTTAAATAAGAGAGAAAGAAGGTTTTGGAGAGAGAGTAGAATATACACATAATTTACACACACACACATATATATATATATATATATATATATATATATATATATATATATATATATGAAAGTATATAAAAGAAAAGGTTAAATAAAAAAGAGAAATTTTCATGCACAATATACATATACATAAACATATATTTATATATATATATGAAAAGTTAAAATCAAATGATAACTTAGCATGTCCAACTTCGATTTTTTTTTTTAGGCCGGAAAGAAACTTAGGGTCATGCAAGACCTTAGGCTAAATCTCCAAGTTCTCATTGAAGAGGGTTCTTACTTTTGAAATTCTTTTAGAAAACAAGTTTGAAAATATTCTCATATAAGCATGAAAAAGAATAATTATTTCATCTATCATAAGGAAATTTATATCTCCTACGTTGGGCATAAGAGAAAAGCAAGCATACATGAAATAGAAAGTTAATGACATAAGAAAGCTATCATTGGGATCCCTAATCGGGTGATTAAGAGAAATGGTAAACGTAAGAATGACATGAAAACACAATTTAACCTGTTCACATTCGTGAGGGTTCACATTCGTCAGGGCTTTCTTGTGTTGAATAAGTTTCAACCTCAAAAATCAACATAATAACAAAGAAATCCCAACCCAAGCACTCGTTCTTACTGTTCTTTCACATATTAATTTGAAAAATCAATAAACTATGCATGGAGATCATTTTAAGATTAAACAATGCACATTTAATGAGCAAAGAAAGGAACTCATGTCAATCTTAGAAAGAAAAATGAAGTTCTATTTCACCTTGTTCATACTCTCTGTGCACTCAAGAATAGTTATTGACTCTGGAGATAGAATTTTAGGGCTACCTTATATGGTCATGGGAAGATGAAAAAAGAGAAAATAAAATGATTGAGGTATTGACTACATACCTCTAAGTAGACTACTTAGAGAACTAAGCTTCTTCTCTAGATGATTCCAAAGCCTTCCTAAGTAAGCTTCGAAGGTGTTGAGAATGTCTCTTCAAGAGGTCTTCTCGTGCTGCCTTGAAGAATGAAAGTTGAAGAAAAAGTTTGTTCCCAAGGTTTAAGAAGAAGAGGAATGAGAAGAAGGGAGTTGGGGAGAGCTAAGGGAACAACTTCAAAATCTCATATGGAAAACTCTATAAGTTCTCCTAGGGTTAGCTCATACCCAAGAGAAAAGATTTGAAGGGTATTTATAAAGAATTTTGGAGCCAAAACTCAAAATTTAATTTTTTTTTTTTTAAGTTAACAAGATTTTCATGCGAATTACATGTATTTTTTGAATTATTTTTAAACTTTTTAATAGGTCTTGATGAAAGGGATAGACCCTTAGTCCTGCAAACACCCATTTGAGGGTGTTGGCAGGGTTAGTGCCCATCCAACAAACCCAAAACCACCCCCAAATGAGTGGTTTTTAACCATTTTTTTAATAGGCCTTTACCAAAGGGAATTAACCCTTAGCCCTGCAAACACTCGGGGGTGTTGGCAGGGCTAGTGTCCAGTCAAGAGACCCAAAATTTTAGCCCAAAACAGGGCTTGCATTGGGCGTAAGCCCTGCCTTGGCCATGCACAGCTAGGATTGGCCTGACGCGAGGCTAAGGTAGGCTTTCCCCCTATTGGCTAATTTTTTGGGCCAACAAGGAGGGTTTAGAGGTCCTTGGCCCCCGCAGGTGGGGTCCACTAAAAAAATTTAATTTATTTTAATTGCATATTTTAAAAGGCAAAACCGTCCTTTTGTTAAAATGGCTCCAGTTTCAATTTGGGAGGTTTTGGGTACGTTTTAGACCCGAATTGGGTTCGCTCAATTGCAAACTCATTCCAATCGATGCCCAAGGCTCGATCAAGGGTTAGATGGGTGTTTTGGGCTCAGAACATATTCTTCAAAGTTTTTGGCACAAGGTTGGGACAAAAAACAAAATGGAGGTTTGCAAGTGCACATGCGCGTTAAAAAGGATCAAAAACTGTTATGGATCCGTTTCCTAATTTGGACTCAATTTTGGCTGGTCATGCTCGATTATGGGCCTTGGGTTTTTATTTTAGCTTGAGGTGCAAATTTTGAATCTAGGACTTGGATTTTGATCTAAATGTGTGTTTGAATTTGGATTTTGGATTTAAAACATGCATTTGGATTCAGATATGGGTCTAGAGGTCTGTTTTGGGGCAAACTTGGGCCCAAAGTCTAAAATTATAACCGAATTGCCGTAAAAAAGATTGGTTATGTTTAAGTAGATGGAGTGTAATCTTTTGGAAAAATTTAGAGTGATAACAGCTGCCCCTCTTTGCTACTAAGCCGGTGTATGTTGTGCTTAATGGCAAAAATAAGCACCAAATTTTGAAAACAAAACATGTTTGATATGACATCTCAGATTTAACCCATTAGTGAATGAGTTATTTGAGTTTGTTGTAAGTTTAACCTCTTACTTGCATGGGTTTGCCATGATTGAGTTCAGGTTTGACCCCTTACCTAAGCGGGTTGCTTTGAGATTTACTAGTTGGTAGCTAGTGTAGTTGAGTTTTCACCATTCTCTCTCTCTCTCTCTCTCTCTCCCTTTTCTTTACCATCCGCTCTGTCAGCAGTGGTTGGTAATTGACCTGATGGTCTTGGCTCTTTTGTTGTTGGTGGAAGGTTTGGGAAGAGCGCGGCAACCGAATGTTCAAAAACTCGATGGCAAGTGTTGCCTTTATTGGATGTGTTATGAAGGCAGATGTCCACCTCATGCTTTGCATTGGCGGCATGATGACTTCTTCTTTTTACCTCTTTCTCTTCCCTCTTTCCCCTCTTGTTTTTGTTCTTGGTATGGTTCTTGTTCTTTATATTTTTTTTTGTCCTTGCTTCAATTGCTATTTTTTTTCTTATGTCCCTTTTTGTTTCTTTTATGCCTTTGTTGATTGCTGATGCTTTGTCTCCTGTAGTAAGTTTCCATTTTGTCACCTCTCCTAAATTAAATGCATCGCGTTATTACCAATTTCAAGATAACATAAAAATGATTAAAACTGTGGAACATCTAAGAGATTGCGATTAATTTCTTTGATCTTCTTTGTTCTATTTCTTATGAATTATCAACGCGATTTTGTCTTAAGCTAATTAATTTTGTATTGTTTAGTGAGTTGGCCAGCATTTATACTAAAAAATTTTCGATTTTTTTTTTGGGAATTTCATGAAAGTTGAAAAAATTATCATTCAAACACATTTTTAATTTCTGTGTCTTCAATCTGCCAATGAAGCCAATGGTAAAAAAAAACCAACATAAAATAATGTGATGTGCAGGATTTATTAAATAAAAATAAGTTTTAAAATAATATGAAAGACACGTCGATGGCTCACAAGTTTTAAAATAATATAAAAGAACTTCAGTGTTCAAAGTAGCAATTGGACTTGACTCGGATATAGGTAGGACAAATACAAAATTTTAATTCCTCTTTCGGTGGTTGAGTTTCACAATGAAAACAGAATTGACTAGGGATGTTGATGGTGCAGACATAATCTAATGCTTGATTCATTCTCAGATTCGACTAGCCAGCTTTTGTAAGAAAAATTTAGATTGGATTAGTACATGGGACATGGATTTGTTGTCTGAAGACCTTCAGGTCCTTTTTTTTTGGGAATGATAAATTGTCAACCTCCTATTCACTAAAAAAAAAAGTTCTTAAATAGAATTGACATCTCTCCAGCCAGTGCATGCTCTCTTCCAGCCAACCGTTTTGGGGCAGCTGCATAAGATGGGCTGCAAATAGGTCACATCTGGTTTGAGCGTCTTGTCATTTTCAGTCACTCAGCATTTAGCTGTTGCTGATCGAACCTATTTAAAACTTCATCTGATTTTATATTCATGCACTCCACACAGACAAGTGCATCTGTCTATTCAGGTGTTGCTTTATTGGCATCAAATTTGTGTTGTAACATATATATATATATATATATATATATTATATACCAATCTCTCTCTCTCTCTCTCTCTCTCGAGAGAGATTGGTAAAAACTAGAGCAGTTAGATAAAGAAAAAAAAAAGACCCCTTAAAATCAACTACTTTTATTATTATTATTAGTTTGCAATCTAACCTTATGGTTCTAATATGATTTTACGATTAATTTGTTGAGAAACATACCTTAAGTTAGTCGTCAATTTGAAGGCTTAATGGAGTGTGACTGATCCCTACACGGGAACTAATGAGTAGCTAAAAAGCTAACGATTTTTTTTTTAATTGAAGCATATTTTTTTATGTTCATCCTTGCCAAAAGTAATTTCCTTTTACTTTTTGAAAAGCTTTTTTTTAAAAAAAAAAATAGAGGCAATCTTCTGACGTCTATTCTAAGCATTGACAAGAGATCTTTCTAACAACTATTATAAAGGATGAATGGACCCTTTTAACATCATCATGGATTGGTGGAAGCCTCGCCCATGACTCAAGGCCACGTCCTAACGCTGGCCAGCTAGAGGATTAACTAAGAGGCATGAGGACGATCATGTGGACTCGTTCAATTCTCTGATATATAAGAGGATGCCTTGCTCTTGTTCACCAGTATCCATCTGTTATTTACAATTTTACATGCATGGTGATGCCTAGTGCATGAATTCCTCACTCCTTGTAAATTATCACATATCTTAAAAGTAACATCTGATCATGTGTTTCTATGTACATTATTATTCAAAGTGAACTGTCACATCTATAATATCCTAAAATACCACCAAATGGCATCTTTTATGGTTACAATTGTCTTCCAAAATCTCAGATTTTCCCAGAAATAGTACAACAATAAAGGCAATATTTTCTCTAGCGTAATATAATTTTAATGAAAACTACATCTAAAAAAAGAAAGACATCTTCACACCTAGGTGTAGTGAAAAAGATCGCAAGGATATATAAAGGCTCCAGTAATAGCTTTGACCAATCCAGGGAACATAGAGAGAGAGAGAGAGAGAGAGAGAGAGAGAGAGAGAGAGAGAGAGAGAGACGTCATACCATTTTCTGGACTTTCTCTTCTTCTTCTTTTATACGAATGCTTATTCTGTGATCCTTTCATGCCTCTCATCTTCAAAACTTATTCATTATCAACTCTATCTTTCATCTTGTTTTTTCCTTTAGGTTGTGTTTGATCCGAGGTTGCATTAAAAGAAATGTTTTGAGAGATCTTCAGTTTAAACAAAATGAGGATCTTAATAGCATGAGTTTCAAATTCATGCTACATGTTAAAAACCATGAATTTAAGATCAGATTTGGGGGGAGATGTCCGATGTTAAATCCATGGATTTGAGATACTAGAGTTTTCAGATCACCATGGATCTCAGATCTACGGTGAATCAAACACAACCTTACACTTTCAATTCTGCACTTATTGTCTCAAGAATGCAGTCTCCCATCCTTTAGTCTGTTCTTTTTTTATCTACATTGGTTTTGTGTTTGCATTTATTGTCTTAAGAATGCAGTTGCATTCGTAGTGCACCTTTTCTTCTTTGCAAGTTCCATTCCTTCAACCTATGTCTTCCCGTCCATGTGGGCAGGCTTAAATTTACAGGATGGTGATGCTTTGGCAAACCAATGTAGTAAAATTAAATCAGCCCAAAAGGTCCAATCTTGTGTACTACCATATTGTTTCTTTTTTCTTTAGTTATCCACTGATGAAGATGGAGATAGATGTGCAGTCTTTACATACAATTGTCCTCAAAGCAGGTGTGGGCTACGTGTGGTCTAAACAAAACTATATATGCCATTTCCGAAATTATCCCCTTCGCCCTTCAACTCATTCACACTCCGAATGTCAACTGATATGTCGTAAAATAAAATTTCAAAGGTCCTCTGACCCAATTGAATGAAGGTGGGACCTCAAATCCTCGGATCTTATACATTCAGGAGGAAGATGATGACTGAGTGCTGAAGAGAAGAATGGAAACATCACACAAAATTGATGATGATAAGTGATGCTGTGGTTTGACTTGTGGGAATTGATCCAATCGGAACGAAATTCTCCAAACTGTTTAGTTTTTCCTTGGCTCTCTTTTCTTCGGCGCATTGCCACTGCTTTTGGTTTCTGATTTTAGGCGATGAATATGATCCTTTGCCTGCCGTCCTCTTCTGTTATCTCTATACTGATCACCTGACATCCTTCTAGTTCCCTATTCTGTAATTAGCAAATTTTAATTCAAGTTGAAAATTTAGCTTCAATTGCTGGTATATCCGTTGGTGTGCAAGAAAGCTTCTTCATTCTCTTTTTCTTTCGCTGCCTATTCCTCTTAGTTTTTGGATTATTCGGTTTGAGAAAAGGGCATAATTGTTTTGGAATGCGGTTGGTTTCCATGAAAAAGTGTTCAATCTTGAACCTCGTTCTGACATTTGATTTTTCAGCAAGTCGGATGCTTCAAATTTCACATTGTCAATCGTTGTCATTCTCCCTTTATATTTTTTTTTTTTCCGTTTCATTGGTTTTAGAAGTTACAATACGACTTCTTCTAGAAGAACATCAAGAGATATATTTAACAATTTCTAAAGAATATAAAGCAAACCATGATGATGTTAAAGATAATGTATAAAGGACAAGGAAAAAAAAATGAAGCACTAGGAACAGCATCACACTTTTCAACAATTATATTTTGAACCTCCATTTTCTGAGTTCATCATCATCTTGCGCTTCTTCTTCTTTTATATTCAGATATCATAGATAGTCATCTAAATAAACAGTAACACCAACAGGAGGACGGACATAGTGATTAATGGAAGTAGTCATTGTTTGAGAAAAGGGCACAATTGTTTTGGAATGCGGTTACATCCAGTTGGTGTTACTGATTATTTATATGACTATCTATGATATCTGAATGTAAAAGAAGAAGAAGTGCAAGATGATGATGAACTCAGAAAATGCTGGTTCAAAATATAATTGTTGAAAAGTGTGATGCTGTTCCTGGTGCTTCACTTTTTTTTCCCTTGTCCTTTATACTTTATCTTTAACATCATCATGGTTTGGTTTATATTCTTTAGAATTTGTCAATATATCTCTTGATGTTTTTCAAGGAGAAGTTGTATTGTAACTTCTAAAACCAATGAAACGGAAAGAAAATATAAAGGGAGAACGACAACAACCTGACTTGCAGAAAAATCAAATGTCAGAATGAGGTTCATGATCGAACGAAAGACGAGGAAACCAACCACATTCCAAAACAATTGCGCCGTTTTCTCTAACCAAATAATCCAAAAACTAAGGGAAAGAGACAGCCCAAGAAAAAAAGAACCAAGAAGCTTTCTCGCACACCAATAGATATACCAGCAATTGAAGCTAAATTGTCAACTTGAATTAAAATTTGCTAATTAGAGAATAAAGAACTAGAAGGATGTCAGGCAATCAGTATAGAGATGACAGAAGAGGACGACAGGCAAAGGATCGTATTCATCGCCTAAAATCAGAAACCAACAGCAGCGGCAACATGCCAAAGAAAGGAGAGCAAAGGAAAAAGTTAACAGTTTGGAGAATTTCGTTCCGATTGGATCAATTCCCACAAGTCAAACCACAGCATCACTTATCATTGCCAATTTTGCGTGATGTTTCTATTCTTCTCTTCGGCTCTCAGTCATCGTCTTCCTCTGGAAACAAGCAACATGTATTATAACCAGATAGGACACATAAACTGAAGTAAATCGAATTAAAAGACATAATTTCGGCAGAAACCATGAGAAATAAAAAGCTAAACAATCAGTTAGGGCAAAAAAATGGAAATTGAAAAAAACAAAATCGAACTCAGTTACCTCCTCGCTCTCCTGATCCTCATCATTGACGTCGGACTTCAACTTGTCAGATTCTTCCTCTTCGTGATCGTCGGAACCGCTGGACTGCTGAATTGTTTATTCTGAAATTGTCAGGACAATACCAAAATCAGTAAGAATATTAAATTAATACGTGTACGTACTAAAATTACCTGTTTCTTGTTGTACGCTGCCAAGGTCTTCTCCTATTGGTGTTCCTCTTAGCCACCTTGGACACATAAGGTGCCTTCTCTTGTCAATTGAAAATTAAATCGAACAAAAATAATCAACTGGCCATTCCAGCTTTCATTTCTGAGAAAATGATAGCGCAAGCCGCTCAGCCAATACTTACAGCTTCAGACATCACTTTCCACTTATCACCGGCAGCCTTACCCACCTGAATGGCAAGCAAAAATACACAAATAAATATTTATGGTGTGCATAAATAGGCAGGTCCACTGTCATGTAATGGATAAGATATCTGATGGTCCAAACCCACTTAATTTGATCGAGATATTGTAACTATTAGCGCCTCTCTTTCTTTCCTGGCGCTATAAGAGGGTGACTTTAGTGATCATCAGATAACTTTCTTTCCTAGCATGTGTTGTTTTTTTGAGGAGAAGTCGTTGCAGAGATCGTACCATGCGTTGTTTTTTCGTTGCCGGCCATGTTGTTGGTTCATGATCTTGCCAACATGGTTCACGTAAATTTTCTGTCATCTCCAACATCATCTCCAACAGATTCAACTTTCAAGCACTCTGCATAGATTCTCTAAAGGGTTTGATTCAAATGGGGTGCGCAGGTGCTAGATAAAAGATTATGAAGCATACATTCAACTGTGCCAACCCAGAACTACACAAAATCAGAACACAAAACGACGGTTAAAAAAATAATCAATATTGAAATGAATCAAGCGAGAAAAAGATATGAAGGAAAACGCAAACTGGCTATCAACAAACAAGATCCAAATAAGTTTAAGCCAAAGTTACGAAACACACAATAAAGTCACCAGAGCTACGATGAATGGCCAGAGCAAGCAACTAGGCCTAAAAAAGAGATTAATCAGCAAAGAGATGACGTTCCAACACAAAACACGAAAGTGTGAGAAGAAGAAGAAGATCATCATACATTTGAGAAGCCGGCGCCGGGAGGGAAAGCACAAGAACCTCCACCTCCATTGCGCCCGTCTTTTATTCAACCCAGACTCTCGGTGATCGAACTACCCCCTTATATACTATACAAGTATGAACTGAACGGGATCATAGGCACCAAATTCAAAATGGTAGACTAAGCACAGTACAGCAGCAGATGAAATGGTAAAAATGTAGTTTAGAATTTAGAGTAATTTCTATAGCACGTTTTATTGCAGTAAATTATATATGGAAGTCTGGAAAGTCTTGTAACAAATTTCATCATATCTTATTCAGTTACTATGCTTCAGGAGCAAGCAAACAACTTCATTAGCAACTTGAAAGATAAAGCAACTTTTAGCTTACTTTTTCAGTAATTATGGTCCTTTTAATGCCAAACGTGCTATAGAAATTACTCTAAGGTCTAAACTACTTTTTTACCATTTTATCTGCTGCTGTACTGTGCTTAGTCTACCATTTTGAATTCGGTGCCTATGAAGTATCCTGTTCAGTTCATACTTTGTATAGCATATAAAGGGCAGTTCGATCGCTGAGAGTCTGGGTTGAATAAAAGACGGGTGCAAAGGAGGTGGATGTTCTTGCGCTTTCCCTCCCTGTGCCGGCTTCTCAATGTCAATGTATGTTGATCTTCTTCTTCTCACCCTTTCAAGTTTTGTGTTGAAACGTCATCTCTAATCTCTTTTCCAGACCTAGTTGCTTGCTCTTGCCATTCATCGTTGCTCCGGCAACTTTTTTATGTGTTTCGTAACTTTGGCTTAAACTTATTTGGATCTTGTTTGTTGATAGCCAGTTTGTGTTCCTTCGTATCTTTTTCTTGCTTGATTCATTTGGTTATTGATTTTTTTTAACCGTCGTCTTGTTTGTTGATACCCATTGCATGCATTTATGGTTTATTTACAGCTTTAATATATGTATATATATGCTAAAACCAAACACAAGCCGGTTCAATTGAGATTTATGCATGTAAAGGTTGCTTTGAAGAGCCAGTTTTTCTTTTTGTGACTAAATATATGGTTTCAACAATGCCACCTGTCACAATGGCTCTTAAGAGATGAAGGAGAAAGTGAATGTTATCTTTTATGGTCACAGAATACACTTGGAGGGGCACTCAACTCATTCCAACACTACTAGACATGGGTGCAGGTACAGGACACAGCTTGGACACTTCTATATCATATTTTATAATTCTGATATATTTGGGTAATTTCATTCAGAAAGTCATATTTTTGTGAATAAAGATAATGCATATGTGTTTATTTGCTTAAAATCTGGTCACATCCATGCCTAAATTGTTTTGAGTCAAGTGCATCGACTTTTATTGGCATGTCAACATTTCATTTTTACAGATGCCGTTATTCGTCATCTACCAATGTCATCCACTTGATCAATTGTGTTTCTGGGATCCAATGTAATGTTAAGCTTGTTGATAGAACACACTTAGTCCTAAAATCAATGTTTTGACTTTTTCATGCAGCCTCCTTTTGTTTGAAGTGCTATTTTATGCACCATTACAAAATCACATTCATTTGCCCCAACGTGGCTCAGAAGAGTCGGTGGAAGTTTGAACATAAGGAATATTTGAATTACATATTTACTTAGACAAACCTGTCTCCAAAAGTTTCATCAAATGTATGCAGGCATGAAGTTAAAGGGAATTAGGACAGACCAAGAAAAATATGAAAATTAAGAAAAAAATAAATAAAAGCTTTTACTTTTTTTGAACCCTTTCAAGGTGCACTGTCCCTACACTCAACATAATTATCCATCGAACTGCCCCCTAAGCCCCTGCACCGAGAGTGGGAGATCTCGGTAGAAGAACAACAGCAGCCGAGACGTCTTTGCAGCCTCCCAAGGCCCTCTCCTGCTACGCTGCTACACAGCGGTTCTCTCAGTCCGCAGGATCTCCCTTGCGACAAATTAAGGCAACAGAGAGAACAGGCATCGCAAAACACAGGGGAATACAGGAGAAGATGGGTGCTGAAACACTTCACCGAGCAGAAGAGTTTCCCGTTTGTGTCGAAACGGGAAGGCCTCACGCCGTTCGTGAGACTAGCTCCATTGGCCACTTTGCCGTGATCGGTGGGGGTTGCCAAAGGGTCCTAGGGGTCGGGGCTGCAGGGTTCACTGGGGAAGGCCCACGTCGCCGGAGAAATCTGCTGTTGTCATCCACCATCAGTCGTTGATGAAGAACCACGTCCCCAACGAAAGAAGCGTCAGATTTTTGGAGTTCGGGAGGGAGAAGAGATTGATCACACACTGCAATGGCGAATGAACAGCTTCACCGGCGGTTTGGGCGTCGGAAAACCTGTCTGAATCTTCAGATCATTGATTTTTCTTCAACTGTTCAAAGGCCCAAGCTCCTTCGTGTTGCTGGTTTTTTAAGGAGCGGGAGAGGAAGAGGGACACGGGCGGCCTCACACACGTGAGTTGTCCGCCCGCTGACTCGACAGCCAAGTCTGGCCTCTTGAACCGGGTTGGACGAGGAAAACTCACCTTGGATCTTTTGTAGACCCGTTTAATCGCCCAATACACAAAAAACGGATCCAGGACCCACCCTGGATCCCCAAAAAATTATCCAATACCCAACCCGAACTTTCTCACCCAGGGTCTGGGTTTACAAAACTCGCGGGTCCATCCAGTGTGCACAATTCCGCATCCACGTCAGGCCACCTCGTGTTGCCCTGCCCTACGCTGCCGTGTCTAACGCACGCTCATCGTGTCCCGTTCCGCCGTTGAACGTGTCCCTCTCGGTAATCTGCTGGTCGTGTCCCGAGCTTGTCTCGCCATAGCATCCGCTGTTGCTCGGCATGTCCCGCTTCACCTGAAAAAGCGTGTCGCTCCCAAAACAAAGCTGGACGAGTTCCTTCCGCGTCACCTAGGCTGTGTTCCTCCCTGTTCGGCATGTCCCGCCTTGCAAGGAGTCGTCTCTCACCACAAGCTGCTTGAACCTCACTGCATTTGGTCAAACCTTGTCGAGTTTTGGCTTGGGCCAGGCTTCCTTGGCGTCTTCGGGCTGGAGTTAATCTCCCTAGCAAAATACTGTGCTTTTCGGCAGTCGCTTCAGCCACGGCCGCCTCGACATCTCTCAATTAGCCTCCCTTTGCGATTTGCTGTGAGCGCGGCAAGTTATCCTCCATCTGCTAATGCTCCCAGTCCTAAGCGCCTCATCCCTTCCCTTAGCCTCCCTTGCATGCGGGAATGCCTTGGGAAGGAGCAAGAGGCACATTAGCCTCCCTTGCATGTGGTCAAATAGGAGCCTGTGGCAAAAAATTCCTCCTTTTCCCCTCCTCGGTTGCCCTCCAATGGGCATTAGTGGGGCGGATACGGCAAGCTCTCGGCAATCTTGGCAGAGCCGAGCGGCCAACAAAGATCAGGTGGCAAAAAGCGGGTTCCTTAAATAGCTACTGGGGGGAGTAATCCTGAACGACTGGTGGAGTGCACTTTTAAGGTGCAATTACACATGTACCCTTGACATATGAAAATATCAAGTTGTAGAGCTTTAATACGATGCGGATAAAGGTCCTCTACAGTAAATCTTATGGTCCAAAATTATCTAGCTATCCAATGTATACAAGACTACGAGTATGGCCATTTTAGAAAATTTAGATATATGGGTAAAGTAGCAGGTACATGGGTATGGTGAGTTTAGAAAATTTAAAACGATGGGAGTGTGTATATGAATATATGCATTATATATATATAATTATCCACACAAATAATAAAAAATTAAAGAAAAATAATAAGAAAATATGGAAACTTGGTGGAAGGAAAATAAAAAAGAAGGGAAAAGACAAAATTTTAAAAATTAAATTTGAAAACATAAATTTCAAAGTTCTAAGATACAACAATACATAGTTGTAACCACATTTGCTGCACCTATCGACATGGGTTACACTTACGGCAGAAAGAACTCAAGATCTGCGTCTTGGATTGTTAAAACATGTAATAGGGAAAAGGAATAATCAAGCATGTACGTTCGGCATGTTGAAGCCAACATCCATGGGAAAGGGAGCTCTCACTTTATTCATTCTTTGACAATTTGAGAGAAGATGAACTCTTAATATATAGAATACAGCCAGACCGATTTAGTCAGAGAATCACGAAGGATTCTCGTGATAAACAAGGTCACAGAATATGATGGATAAGGGAACAATGAGATAAGGAAACTATGAGAAATTCTTGAATAGGCAGCTGTAGATAATCCTTCCCAGCAGAGAAATGAGACAATGAAGGCAATCCCTATAATTTTGCTAACAATCTCCCCCTCAAGTTGGTAGGCTGATGTCTATCTGCCCCAACTTGTTAATCACAGATTTATGATTTTCTTTTCCAAGGCTCTTGGTGAAGATGTCAGCCAACTGAATCTCACTCCTAACATGTGAGGTTTGTATGTGTGATCCTGAATCTTTCACGAACAAAGTCACAGTCGACTTCAATGTGCTTGGTTCGCTCGTGGAATGCCGGATTTGCCCCAATGTGAATAGCTGCCATATTATCACACTTTAGTTCCATTGGTTCCCTAATATCCAAATTCATATCTTTGAGGAGAGCTTTGATCCATATTAGTTCACACGTGCAAACGACCATAGCTTAGTATTTGGCTTTTGCACTTGAGCGAGCAACAACAGACTATTTCTTGCTCTTCCATGTTACAAGATTTTCTCCAATAAACATAAAATAACCTGATGTACATCTTCTGTCATTAGGATCTCCAGCCCAATCAGCGTCGCAGTACTGAGAAACAACAAGAGATTGACTTCGCTTCATTAAAATGCCTTTGCCTAGACTGCCTTTCAAGTATCACAATATTCTATGTGCTGCCTCGACATGGCTAAACCTTGGATTGTGCATAAATTGGCTGACTAGACTAACTGCATATGTGATATCTGGCCGAGTGACTGTAGATATATAAGTTTGCCAACAAGTTTTTGAAAGCTTTCTATGTTTTTGACAATGCTGCCGTCTTCTTTCTTCAACTTGCAGTTAGTTTCAAGGGGTGTCTCTAAAGCCCTTGATCCTAAATATATAGTTTCCTTGAGAAGATCAATAATGTATTTTCGTTGGCATATAAAAACACCTTTATCAGAGTGAGCAACTTCAATTCCAAGAAAATATCAAAGTGTTCAGAGGTCCTCGATTTCAAATTCTTTGTTGAGATACTTCTTTATCATACCTGTGTACTCGACGTCATTCCCAATAAGTATAATATCATCAACATATATGAATAACAAAGTTACCTTGTCTCCTTGAGTGGCTGTGAACATGGTATAATCTGCAATGCTTTGTTTGGAGCCATACTTGTTGAGGTTTTGGCTAAGATGAGAAAACCATGCGCTGGGCGATTGTTTGAGACCATATAGTGCTATCTTAAGCTTGCACACGTGACCTGGTTTACTCGTGATGCCTTGTGGAACTTCCATGAATACCTCTTCACTTAATTCACCATGAAGGAAGGCGTTCTTAACGTCAAGCTTAAAAAGACTCCATCTTTTTATGGAAGTGACAACAAGAAGGGCCCTTACTGTATTCATTTTTGCAACTGGGGGCAAAGGTCTCAGTATAGTCAATCCCTTCAATCTGAGTGAATCCCTTTGCAACAAGTCGGGCTTCGTACCGCTCTACTTCTTCATTACTTTTGAATTTGATTTTGTAAATCCATTTGCATCCGACCAGTTTCTTTCCCTCAGGGCAAAGAACAAAATCCCAAGTATGATTTTTTTAAGGGCTCTTAGTTTCTCTTTCATGGCGTCTTTCCATTTGCCATCTTTACTTGCCTCCTTAAAATTTTTGGGTTCTTGAAGCATGTAAGTCGCATGAACATAAGATTTGTATGACTTAGATATTCCATTAAATGACAAACATTTTTCAATGAAATGAATATTATTAGCTGATAAGGTATGCATAGTAGTCACTTAACCTGACCGGAGGTCTGCATTAATGAGAGGAATGTGTTATTTGGGGAAGAGGATTGGCAACGTCCATAGCTGGAGTTTGAATTCTGTCTTCATTATTTTGCTCACTCTCACCAACAACTTCTTGATCAGAGAAATGCCGGTTACCATCTGATTGAAGGCATCAATCAAGGGAAGAGAAGTGTTGTTGTCTTGCTCGGTGGGCTGAAAAAAACGTTTCTCTTGTTGGGCATCATCAAAATAATTTTCAGTCTCATAAAATTTTACATCTCTTGAGACCATCATTTTGTTAGTAATGAGATCAAGACATCGGTCGCCATGTTTTTTACTTGAATATCCCATGAAAATTCTCTTGACAGCACATTTCTGAAACTTATTTCTGAAGTTTTCTTGCACATGGACGTAACATTTGCACCCGCAAGCCTTGAGATGTTTAATGGATATGGACCGGTTGAGGAGGAGTTCAAGAGGTTCATTTCCTTCAATGCTAGAATTAGGAATCCAGTTAGATATATAGCAGGCGGTCCCGATAGCTTCATTCCAGTATTTTTGCGGCACATTCATGTGTATCATGAGAGTACGAACAATGTTTAATAGTTGACTATTTTTCCTCTCTGCGATGCCGTTCTGCTAAGGAGTTCCAGCACAAGAGTATTGAGGTTGTATGCCTTTCTAGCTCATAAACTCTTTAAGATTGTTGTTAACATACTCTTCTCCATTATTGGAGTGAAGTTTTTTATCTTGATCCTGTACTGAGTATGGATAAGATTGTAAAATTCTTCAAATATATTTGGAACCTCACTTTTATTCTTGAGAAATAAATCAAAGTTACATGAGTCATATCATCAATAAAAGTGACATAGTATTTATATTCAGTATGAGATATTTCAAGAGCCGGCCAACATACATCGGAATGTATAAGATCAAAAGCTTCTAACGATTTTCTATGGATGATTGAAACAAAAGTCTTGTGAACTTGAAAAACTGACAAGCATCGCATTCCCAATCTTCAGTAGTAAGATGAGGAACAAGTTGTTTGAGGCTCCGAGAATAAGACTAGAGGCTTACCTTTAGAGGTTTCAACGACTGGTTGGGAGGAGACGAGATTGGTCTTGGAGAATTTTTGACATTTTTTTTCCAGATCATCATTTGTAACAAAGTTTGCCAAGTTGATATCCTTTGAAGACGTGGTTGGTTTCCCCTTCTTGGGTCTCCCTATGATCTCCCAACACCATTCATGAGTGTGACCGACTTTTTTGCAGTGGGTGCACTTCAATTTGCTATGAGTTCTTAATTTGTTTGGTCCTCTTCTTTGTGCTTCTTGAATGCAAGAAATATACACCATTGTTTCAGAATTTTCTCTTGCGCCTTCATCTTGGGTGGATGATTTCATAACTTTCCACCTGGATACTTCTCTTTCAATAATTTGACAAATAGTATTGAAAGTTGGAAGAGGGGATGAGTTCAAGATCGGGCTGTGCAAGGTCTCATAGTTTTCATTGTGACCAGCCAGTACTTTGAATATTTTATCTTCCTTGAACCGTTGTTTGAAAATAGCAGGATTAGATGTAGCCGGTCTATATTGAAGGAGTTCATCAAAAAGACTGCGAAGACGGCCGATGTAGAGATGGACATCCTTGTCTCCCACCATGAGCTTAGCAATCTCACACTGAATTTGGTATATTCGGGCAAGATTGTTTTGCCCGCTGAATAGCTCTTTGAGTGACTTCCAAATGCCTAGGGCCGTGTCTTGATACATGGACATATTTGCTATTGATGATTTCATCGAATTTATCAGCCACGAAATAACCATGTCGTTTTCAGATTTTCACTCTTCATACCTAGGATCATTAGGAGCAGGAGGTTTGATTTTGCCATTGACGTATTCTGCTTTAGACCTCCCACTAAGAAATAGGTGTGCAACCTTGGCCCAATTCAGATAGTTTGCGCCATTGAGAAGAGTGGATTTGATTCTCAATGTGTTTCCATGCTGATCAGAAGATCTTGATCCTCTAGAATTTTTGCCTCCTTGAGCAGTTCCAGTTTGAAGGCCAGCCATCAGCAATAAGTTGCCAAGTGAAAAAATGAATATGCCAGAAGGAGTATGTTGGTCGCTGCCCTGGTTGTATAGGTCCTCCACTTGACAAAAAAAAAATGGAGAACCAGGGAATGGAGGAAAGGAAAAAAACAGAGAACAACGAGCTGGGCACTTCACCGTACAGATGGTTTTCTGGTAAGGCTTGGTGACAGCGGCGAGGTTCGCTCCCACTGGGTGGCAAGACAGAGATCGATTCAACCTAAACGCACGGGTCAGAAGTTACTGCAGAAACTGCTGACAGGCGGCAAGAAATTGCCTGATGACTGCCAACTCCGATGTCGGATCCGGTCGAGCATCAGACCGTTGGAAGTGTAACACACTAGTGGTGCTTCCTGTCCAAAATCATGGCAAGGGGACCCTGGAGAAGAAGATGCCAACTTTTTGAAGTTACCAGGCAGAGATCGATCGGCCTGTCTGTTTCACTGAAGAAGAAGACGTCGTCGTGGGGAACAGGGGACAATATCAATATCTTCTCGGCTTTTGTAGGGCTCCAGGGAAAAACTAGCAGAGACAATTATCTGCAATTCCAGAAGAGCTCCTGTTCGACAGCTGAATTCCCCAGAGAAAATAACGCCGCTGAGATCAGGAGAAAAATTACGGTCCCTGTTTTGGACCTCTTCTTTGGCAGGGATTTTTTGTCCTCCCGAAATAACAGGAATTACAATCTAAGCGAGTGAAATTAATTCAGCATATGAAGAATATGAGAGGAATGTCACCAGAATAATGGAATTTCCAATTTCAAAAAATTGGGGAATCTGTTGCTATAAAGGCGAGACCTTTCCGGCGATACTCTGGTCGCTACTGAACGGACTACACTTTTCTTAAATCAGGCACACGGAGCTCACATGGAACAGAGCTCCTGAAATAATCGCTGCTTGCCGGCATCACCTATGGTGACTAGAGTTCCTTAGAACCAGCAGACGCGGTCTTGCGGCAGACAGTATGGAATTCTCCCTTTCAACACCAACCACGCTCTGATGCCATGTTAAAACATGAAACAGGAAAAAGGAAAAATCAAGCATGTACTTTAGAAATGGCAGATTACAATGAGACAAGGAAACTATGAGAAAATCTTCAATAGGCAGCTGTAGATAATCCTTCCCAACAGAGAAATGAGATAATGATGGCAATTCATTGACCAAGTTAGCATTTTGTACAACACAACATGTGAGGATGTCAATATATCTTATTTGAATATGATATCTGACCAATCCGATTGGAAAACATCTAATATGGAAAATACTTTAATATCCGATTAAGAAATCAGATTGGATTCAGATTTAATAAATGGCATCCAATCGGATTCGGATAAACATAAATAACTGATCGGATTTGGATACGAATTTGGATTGAATTGGATTCATTTTTAAACAAATATCCAGTATCTAATACTATCAAATTTTGAAAATTGGTAAAATCCTGTTTAAAATTCAGATTCAGATATAAATATAAAAATCGGATTTGGATCAGATTCCGATTGAAAAATTGGATTTCGGATTCAGATTCAGATATGACTTTTATTTATTCGAATTCGAATCTGAACATATGAATATATGAAAAAGTGGATATGACTAAGGATATATCTCATCCGTTGACATCCCTAACAAGCAAATTAACCATAGTTCTGGAGGAATGTAGCCTTAGGTTTTAGGCTCCTAGTCGGTGACCTAGTCTCTCAGCTTAGCTATGGTTTTTTTGGTGCTTAAACCAAACAAAAAAAAAAAAGTCAATTAAACACCGGGCCCATCCTCTAAAGAGTTCCTTGTCAGTTGTCAAAAAGAGAAAAAAAAAGTGGTGCGGTTAGGGTAGACCACTTAAATTGCAAATCTAGTTATGATTTATTGAAGATATACATACTTCTCTTACAAAACAATTTAGTGTCATATATACATATTGGAGTTATAATCATACTAACAGAAAACATGTTTTTTTTGTAAAAAAAAATGCAATAAATTAAATGGCCGTTTAAAACTAAAAAAAACACTTTTTTTTTCAGTTTTTCTAATGCCAATCATTTTCTTTTCATTTTTTAGTTCTTATTTTTTGGAAATCTACTTATCTTTTGTTTTTTGTGTTATTAGTTTCTCACTTATTTTATTTCCCCCTCATTTTTAGTTTTTTTAAATTTTTAAAAACATATCATATTTTTTTCTTTTATTCAAGCTCACCATATTATACCCGAGAAAAACCTCGTTGTTTAAAACTGTGAAACGTTATTTGTGATTATGACTAAAATCAACCAGCCAACGACCACATGGGTTTTTTTTTTTTTTTCAAATTTTGTGAATCAAAAAGGCATCACAGCATTCTGCTACTGTAATATATTGATCACCATTTTTATCTGTAGAATTCAACATTGGCAACAGTTTTTAACATCGCGAAATATAAAAATATAAAAATAACTCAATTGACAATAGATGTTGGCGGACTGACTTCAATTTCACTACGTAATGCGTATATAGTCTTTTGTCTCAGTTGAAGGATGTCGCCTTTACCCCTTTTCCAGTTGGGACCATTTCCATCATTTTGCCTCTCTCATTTATGGTGATTCGTAGTACCTACAAATTGAATCTGTTTTGCATTATTACAAAACAGATTATCACATATCTTAAAAGTATCATGTAATCGTGTATTTCTATGTACATTAATATTCAAAATGAACCGTTACATCCACAATATCCTAAAATATAATCAAATGGCATCTTTTATGGATACAATTATCTTCCAAAATCTCACATTTTCCCAAAAATAATACAGCAATAGAGGCAATATTTTCTCTTTGGCATAACATAATTTTATTGAAAAATACATCTTAAAAAAGAAAGACATCTTCATCCCTAGGTGCAGTGAAAGAGATTGCAAAGATATCTAGAGGCTCGCACAATAGCTTTCACCATTCCAAGCAACATAGAGAGAGAGAGAGAGAGAGTGATATACCACATACCATTTTCTGTACTTTCTCTTCTTCTTTTATACGAATGCTTCTTATGTGGTTCTTTCATGTCTCTCATCTTCAAAACTTATTCACTATCAACTCTCTATCTTTCATTTTGTTTTTTTTCCTTTAGGTTGTGTTTGATCCGAGGTTGCATGAAAAGACGTGTTTTGAGAGATCTTCAAACAAACTGAGGATCTTAATTAATAGCATGAATTTCAAATTCATGCTACATGTTAAAAACCATAAATTTAAGATCGGATTTGGGGTCAGTTGTCTGATCTTAAATCCATGGATTTGAGATATTAGAGTTTTCAGATCACCATGGATCTCAGATCTACAGTAAACCAAACACAACCTTACAATTTCAATTCTGCACTTATGGTCTCAAGAATGCACTCTTCCATGCTTTACTCTTGTTTTTCTTCTTCATTGGTTTTGGGTTTGCACTTATTGCTAGTGCACCTTTTCTTCTTTGCATGTTCCATTCCTTGAACCTAAGTCTTCCCCTCTATGTCGGCAGACTTAAATTTACAGGATGGTGTTGCCTTGCCAAACCAATGTAGAAAAATTAAAGCTGCCCAAGAGGCTCAATCTTGTATGCTACCATATTGTTTCTTTTATCTTTTGTCATCCATTGATGAAGATGGAGATAGATGTGTAGTCTTTACTTACAATTGTCCTCAGAGCAGGGGCTGAAGAAGGTGTGTGCTAAGTGTGGTCTAAACATGATTATACATGCCGTTTCCGAAAGCATCCGTTTTGCCCTTCTAATCCACAAGCGAAGCAACAGAGAGTAAAAGAGGACATGAAGGTAGAGGCACCAGGAATCAACAAATGAATTTGGGTTAAGTGAAGATAAAAGATTCCGAAGCACACGTTCAACCATAGACATTCTTCTAACTCTAATGAATAGAGGACGGCTCCTTATCCCTTATCCGAGGGTTCACATAAATGCTTGTTTCTTTTTACTTTTATTACTGTACATAGTTGGCTTTTGTTCCAAGAGATTGGAAAGATAACCATATTTGGTTGGTAACTAATATTATGTTTTGTAAGTAGGTTAACCATCATGATTCATGACTACTTTCTTTTTATATCTCTAAACTACAACCACTGTCATAGTGGCCTCCATTAAAATTAACATCAACATTGCTGACAGATGCATTTTTGTGAACCATGCACGACAGTTCAGTTTGCAGGTTTCCATTATCAACAACATTAATGCAAAAATAATTGATCGTTTTCTGGTCAATCCATGATATATTTCATGGTCTCCCACATTGCATCACTAAAATTTTTACAAACCAATAGCATTCAAAAAGTTAAATGATGAGTTTTAGCCGAAGTAACTTATTAGTCATAAGCCAAAAATTAAGAAGGCTCATCAAAGTACTTTTTCGTCTTAAGATTAAAAAAATCAAATGGAGATCAAGAGGAGAAGGTTCATACTTGCCTCTATACGTCCACAATGGTGGCTCGTCTGAGCACCCCATCCACCCCTTGCAGCTTCACACAACATCTTGTAGAATTTGTTGGAGAATCTGTGTAGAGTGCTTGAAAGTTGAATCTGTTGGAGATGACAGAAAACTTACGTGAGCTTCATGTTGGCAAGATCAGGAACCGACAACATGGCCGGCGATGAAGAAACAATGTGTGCTACAATCTCTGCAACGACTTCTCAAGGAAGAACATCAAGAGTCACTGGTCTCTTCATGGCAGCCTTATTCATGATCTTGCCCATGGTGCTCCTCCTCCCCTCTCTGACTTAATTCCTCAAATTCGTAAGAACCAGTTGCCATGGGAGGTGGTGGTTTCATTCCTTGCCATGGGAGGAGCATGGAGCTTCTGGGAGCCATTCTTCCTCTTGACGTATTCATCGTAAATGTCTGGCATTGGGCTTGAGGTGCCCAAAAATTTAGACTCCCCAACAAGGACGATGATGATGACATTGGACACAACAAACTGGAATTTTGGGCAAAGGATGTAACCCATCAGGTTGGGAAGGGAGATGCACAGGAGAGGCTTGATGAAGAAGCAGAGGGGAGAAAGCCAGAGAGGGCTTCATAAAAATAAGCCTACCATGAATGCTGTCACTGCGTAGAAGGCGAGCTTGTGGAGATAATTGGTCTTCATGTACTTGACCATGGCTCTGAATTTCTCAACTTTTACGGGGTTCCATAGCTCAAGAGATGTGCAGTAAAAGAGAAAGAGAGAGAGAATGAAAGAAAGAGAGCTCACAATCCGGATAAAATTTTGGGAGTGGGATTCAAGTTCATTGAATAGGAGAGAAAATAGAGAGAGCAGAGGAGGAATTCCATATGAGAAACTAAATCAGGTGGGGGAGTTTATATAGCATTGAGGAAGATGGTGGTAGTGGTTTTGCTTCAACTATGCTGCCTTTTAGAGAGAGAGAGAGAGAGAGAGAGAGAGAGAGATAGAGAGAGAGAGACCTCTGGAGAACTCAAGGAATCATATCGAATGATTATCTACTTGATGGTCATAGAGAAAGAGAGACCTCTGGAGAACTCAAGGAATCATATCGAATGATTATCTACTTGATGGTCATAGTTTGCTACGAGGCAGCACAAATTAATTTAGTCGCTAATTCATGCTGTAAACAATTTTACAAGCGGATCCATTGTTTGTCTAAACACATCCGAGTTTGATCTTGATCGGATTATGCATGCATACAATCTTTTTTATTTTTCTGCTTGATAAAAATCTAATCAATTTTCACCCAATTCTAATATAAAGTGTAATATTGCCAACTCCAAAGTCAACAATGTATAACTATGCATTAACAAGTCCAAAAGCTTATATAATAAAAAAAAGTCCACGTTTCACTTAAGTCAGCCGTAATTAAATCTAACATCTGTTGCTTATTCTACTTTCTGCACTGTATCATTGATCTCTGAATTTTTTATCAAAATAACGTATGAAAAAGTTAATTACACTGAAGAGAAAAATTAATATTTTCATTTAGTGTCTTCTTTTTTGCCTAGTTTTTTAGATTTTCTAGGCTGGTTAGCAGTAAAGATTCCAATCGAGACCCCTTTAGATGACTAATGAAGTGTTGATAACAAAGATTTTATTAAGTCAAGTATGATAGGTGGTGGAGGTACATGCTCTTCAGGGCTGGGGAAGGGTGGGGGTTTTGGCTTTCTTCTTGGGTGGTAGGCGGTATGATGAAATACTACTACCTGTTTACCTCAAATAACTAAAAGAAAATAGTGTGCCGATCCCAAGTGTCGAATCTAGAAAAGGAATTACATGGAAAAGATCCATGTTTGCATCTCACGATCAGGTCAGTTGGGTGTCAAGGGATTGAACATGATCCAGTTTTGATGAGATCTGTACGTAACTATTAGTAATATACTAATATCCTTCCAGGTATGAATTTCATAGTAATTCATGCAAGATCTGGGTTCTGGTCCAAATTTCCAATATTGATGGGCAACTTTCCAATGAAAAGGGCATCAATAATTTCTCATTTGTGCCGTATGGACCTGGTCCAGATCTGTTACACCCAGTCGCTTTTGAATTTAGATTTGAGTCTTGCGGGGGTAAGTCCAGTCCAACCGGAATTTCCACTCCGAAGAACAGATCAAAATAAAGAAAAAAAACACTTAATTCAATGTGGCTCAAATATGATAGGTGGTGGAGGTACCTTCAGGGACAGGGAAGGGTGGGGGGTTTTGGCTTTCTTCTTGGGTGGTAGGCGGTATGATGAAATACTACTACCTGTTTACCTCAAATAACTAAAAAAAAATAGTGTGCCGATCCCAAGTGTCGAATCTAGAAAATGAATTACATGGAAAAGATCCATGTTTGCATCTCACGATCAGGTCAGTTGGGTGTCAAGGGATTGAACATGAACCAGTTTTGATGAGATCTGTAGGTAACTATTAGTAATATACTAATATCCTTCCAGGTATGAATTTCATAGTAATTCATGCAAGATCTGGGTTCTGATCCAAATTTCCAATATTGATGGACAACTTTCCAATGAAAAGGACATCAATAATTTCTCATTTGTGCCGTATGGACCTGGTCCAGATCTGTTACACCCAGTCGCTTTTGAATTTAGATTTGAGTCTTGCGGGGGTAAGTCCAGTCCAACCGGAATTTCCACTCCGAAGAACAGATCAAAATAAAGAAAAAAAAAACACTTAATTCAATGTGGCTCAAATAGATTCAGCTGAAAGAACCTACCTTTAGTATGATTTTTCTCATCAGAATCATAATTTTTTTAAGCTGTCAAGTTTGATGCATCATGATTTATGTGCCCTTATTGTTTCTCCCTTCATATGCATTTAAATAGCGCCACTCAAAATTTACCTAATCTTTATTAAATACACTTTGCAGATCCACTTGTTAATTTGTTTTGTCCACCGGGTGATTGTTGGAGTCGTGTGTATCAGTCCACACGTATTCATTGAATCAATATAACCACATGTATTCCTTACATTCTTACTGCTGTTTTAAATGTGACTTGACTGGATATGAGCCCTTCGTTCGGTATCCCCTCTTTATCTCTTTCCTGGACCGGATTTATCTGATAACTAAGCGGGTTGCAAAGTGAAGCCAGTGTCTCTTCTGAATCTAATTTTGAGATCAAAGAATATTGGATTGTAGATTTGAAGAGAGGTAGAAACTTCCCCTTTCCTCTTTCCCCGGAGCTATATGATTGCTTCGACAAACTAAAGTGTAACAGATTTGGCCGTTGCATGCTTTCTGCCCTGTGTCATCTGGTGTCTTTACAGGGTAAATGTTTTTGGTTCGGTTTCTAAAGGAAGCTCGGTAAGGTGAGTAATGTGATGGGGATTTGGCTTAAGAGATCCAGCATGTAGGCGAGTGATCATGGAGTAAGTTTTGATGGCAGGAGGTAGGGGTTTCTCAGATGGGGATAGGGTGTTGGGAGATGGTGGTGATGGGGAAGGTGGTGGTAGTAGTGGGGAAGATGGTAGTGGTGCGGCTGATGGGCTAATTTGGGGAAATAGATGTAGTTACAAGGGATGGTGTTACTGGTGACATGGCCAATGTAGGAAAAGAATTTCCATTGGTGGAGAGATTGAAGATGATGGACTTATAAGGGAAAACATTTTCATCAAAAATGACATTTTGGCAAATGTAGAGTCTTGAATTTGATGGATTTAACAAAGATAGCCTTTGTGTTTTGTGCTATAGACAAGAAATATGCATTTGGTACTTCGGTATTGCAGTTTATGAGCATTGTAGGGGCAAAGATGAGGATAGCAAGCAGAATGAAAAGTTTTAAGAAAGGTATAGTCCAGGTTTTGGTTAAAAAGAAGCTGAAATGGACTTTTCATGTTTGTAACCGGTGATGGTAGACGATTAATAAGAAATGCTGTTGTAAGGAAGGCAAAATCTCAATACTTGAGAGGAAGGTTAGCATGAGCAAGTAAGGTGAGTCCAGTCTCTACTATGTGATGATGTTTTTGCTCTATTATCCCATTTTGCTGATATATGTGAGGACATGAAATGTGATGATCAATCCCACATGATTTTGAGTAAGTGGATAAAGATCTAAATTCTCCTTCCCAATCACTTGGAAAGGCTTTTTATAGTCTGGCTAAATTGTCTCTCTACAAGTTTTTGGAAGTCTTTAACAAGTGAACCTTGAATATCCATCCACAAAATTAATATAGAAATAATATCCTTGCATGGAAGCAATAGGCACAGACCCCCAAACATCAATATATATTAGTTCTAATGGTCCATTTATTTCATGAATAGAACTAGAAAAGGGCAAAGTATGACTCTTCCCCATTTGGCATGCTTCACACAAAGAGTCAAATTTATTGAAAATAGAAGGAAGCCCATATTCATAAAGAATATATTGCATGATTTTCATAGAGGGATGCGCAAGTCGCTCAAGCCATTTCTGCCGAGTAGTTTGTTCACCAAGTAATGCTGCTGGTTCACGCCCAATAGCTCCTAAGTTCAGCTTGTAGAGTCCTCGCTCATTGTTTCCCTTGAGAAGAAGATGCCCTGTCTTGGCATCCTTCAGATAAGAAAATTGTGGGTGAAATTCAAGTAACACGTCCTTGTCTTTTGTAAACTTGTATACTGAAATCAGATTTTTGGTGAAAGACGACATATGCAAAATATCTTTCATTATGAACTTGGAATCAATATGAGAGAAAACAGAGGTTCCAATGTGTTTAATGTTCAAACCTTGTCCATTACCAATGCGAAATTGATCCCCTCTATTGTAGTTGGATTGGATTGTCAAGTTGTTGAAATCTAATATGTCATGGTGTGTGGCTCTGGAGTTGCGGTACCATCCTCCATGATCAAATGAACCATATAAGTCAGCGGCATGTGCTTCCATAGATGAAGCTTCATCAATTTTCTGAAGTTTGTATGTTTTGCACTTCAATGTACCATGACCAGATTGATGACACACTTGACTAACTGTGTGATAGTTTGCTGCAATATGTCCATTATTTCCACAAGCAAAGCAAGATCCAGTTTGATTTGTGAGAGATTGATCTTGATTTTTAGTGTGACCTCTTTTATTTTTAACGCAATTTCCACCAAAATTTTGATTTTTCATAGTAAAATTCACCGATGAATTTCCTATAGAGAAATTATCAACTTCATCCAATTGCGACTCATGAATAAGTAACATTGCAAGCAAATCTTCCAAAGTAATAGGGTCGACCCTAGTCTTTAATGCAGTCCTAAGACACCTATATTCTCCAGGTGGTACACCAGCCATAATACAAATGACCAGATCATCATCATCCATTGGTTTTGATGCCAGTGCTAATTGGTGAGAAATACCTTTTGCTCTACAAAAGTATTCTGAACTAGTTTTTGTGCCTTCTCTTAAATTTTAGAGTTGGCTTTTCAACTGCTGAGTTTTAGCTCTTGATGGAGCAGCATACATTTGCCTGAGAGCATTCCATAATTCAAGGGAAGAATAGAGTCCCACAGGTTGACTGTGAACTAGATCAGTGAAGAGAGAATACAACTTAATAAAAGCCGATAAAATCTATATCATTCATCATATTTTGAATTGTGTCACTTTAAGCCATTACTGTCATCTATCCATTCAGATGGGCATGGTTGTTTACCATCTATGAAACACATAAAACTATAATTCTTAAAGAGAGGCATGAACTGTGATTCCCAAATCAAATAATTATATGATGCAAGCTTAATGGAAAGGAGATACTGCATATTTGTAGGTGTAGGAAGCACAGGAAAGATCTAACCTATATTTTGTGATGTGTTTGGTGTAGAACACTCTGGTGTATGGCTGCTATTGTAATCTGCCATTTCTAAAGGGTGGGAAGAAATTTACGTCTTAGAAACTTTGGCTTTGATACTGTAAAAGAGAAAGCACAAGAAAACTCAAACAATGTGGTTTGACTTTGTTTTGAGTCTACATCCACGAGCAACTAGTTTCTCTCTCAGAGCTCAATCGTTTGTGTGAGAGGTTCTATTGATTTTTAAAGGCTTACACCATTTGGAAGGTTTAGCCGTTTTCTCAAACTGTCAATCTCTTGACAATTTTCTTGGTTACACATTTGATCTCCTTTCTTAATTTTCTGATCAACCATATCGGTAATGGTTTTGGCCACCGCAGCTGCCTTATGTTGATCCTTACCCATAGCAGCTACCTTGTGGTGATTATTATCTTCAATAGCCTGCAGGATTGATCCCCACCTGCCATCTTCTGTTAGAGTTGATAACCATCGAGCATCATCCTTTTGGTTTCGAGGAGAGGGAGTGTCATTCATCAATAGAGTTGTTGTCTGTAGAAGCTATTGTACATTGGAGCCATCTTCACTGGTTATGTAATTTGAGTTAGAAAGAGAGGTAAGAAGGAAGGCGTACAATCCTCAACTGTACATTAACGGCTACAAGAAATGTATATATGGTAACAAAATCTAACACCAACAAGGTAAGATATTGTTGACAAATTTATTTGCATTATGTTGTAAGGTCGACTTCCCATCGCTATCATTTCTCAGCTCAAAAGTTGACTATTTTATTTCTGTTAGATAGATGGCTTTTGCTGAACCAATGCAAATGAAAGCTAGCACCAAATTGTGCCTGCTTTACAAGCAGTGCCATTTTTTTAAAAATATAAATATACTAATAGAGTGAGAATATTCACTGTTATAGATCTTTTCCCATGCCATAGTCATTAACAGTAGTGCAGATCCATACCGGTGATATTGTCACGGCTAGAATATCTCATAACAGAAATTTCAATTCACCGCCGATATAGCAATAATCGTAGCGGTAAAAAAAAGCATCCTAAAGACCTGAGTCACCAGACCTGTACATGTGGCTATAGTGGAGAAAGCTTGTATGACACTACAAGAGTCCTGTTGATGGGGCTTTGCTACTTCAGTGGGTACATGGGTACATGGTGACGTGGGTACCAGACTACGAGTATGGCCATTTTAGAAAATTTAGATATAGGGGTAAAGTAGCAGGTACATGGGTATGGGTATGGTGATTTTAGAAAATTTGAAATGATGGGAGTGTGTATATGAATATATGCATTATATATATATATATATATATATATCCACACGAATAATCAAGAATTAAAGAAAAATAATAAGAGAATATGGAATCTTGGTGGAAGGAAAATAAAAAAGAAGGGAAAAGACAAAATTTAAAAAATTAAATTTGAAAATAAATTTTTAAGTCCTAGGATACAGCAATACATAGTTGTACCCATGTTCACTGCACCTATCAGCATGGGTTACACTTACGGTAGTATGAACACAAGATCTGCGTCATGGATTGTTAAAATATGAAATAGGAAAAAGGAAAAATCAAGAATGTACGTGGTTCGGCATTTTGATGCCTACATCCATGGGAAGGGGAGCTCTCACTTTATTCATTCTCTGATAATTTGAGAGAAGATGAACTTTCAATATATAGAATACAACCAGACCGATTTAGTCAAGAGAATCACAGAGGATTCTCGTGTTAAACAAGTAACAGAATATGATGGATAAGGGAACAATGAGATAAGGAAACCATGAGAAAATCTTGAATAGGCAGCTGTAGATAATCCATCCCTATAATTTTGCTAACATGGATAACATCTATCCTTGACTGTCGGTCACCAAATGTATTCTTAGTTCCAACTTGTAGATAGAAGAGCAGCTCAATTCCAATGAGAGCATGCATGTGAGGTTTCACTCAACTAATCCAAACAAAAATGCAAAGGCCGCACAACTACGAAATTGGTAGTCTTAAAATTATGGTCAACGTGCAAATATGACGTATTATTACATACTTTAAAAACCCTGCAGAACTGCCAAGCGAGGTCATCTCTTTCCACAATTTCTATAGACCAAAAGGAGGACGAATAAGTAGTAGATGAACATAAAATGCGAATCATCCATCCATATCAATACCGACCAGCACCTTGTGATTATAAAGATACGGGCAAGGACAAAAAAAGAATGAGGAACACAACCATTCTTTGAGCAACCATGTTTGGACCTCATGCACAAGAAACTATATTGAGTTTGATTCTTTAATGGAAAAAATGAACTGTGCATGTTATCTTCTGAAAGTTAACAATTGGTCATATAACGCATCATACTTCTTTGTACGTAAACTAGATTTTACAAATCAAAATAGTTCAGGCTATACGTCGATTTGTTGTTTTAGAGATTAAATCTTATTTACCTGTATTAGAAATATGACTTCTGTCTTGTTTGAGGATTTTTAAGAATAAGATCAGCAATAATATATTTAGTTAGGTAAGAGAACACAAGAAAACATGTCTGCCTGTGCGTGCATTCTTAATAGGTGACCGGTTGATTCATTGACCAAGTTAGCATTTTGTACAACACAACACATGAGGATGTCAATATATCCGATTTGAATCGGATATCCGACCGATCCGATTCAAAAACATTGATTATGGAAAAAAGTTTAATATCCCATTAAGATATCGGATCGGATTCAGACTTAATAAATGACATCCAATTGGTTTCGGATATACATAAATAACTGATCAGATTCGCATACAGATTTGGATTGGATTCATTTTTTAACAAATATCCAGTATTTAATGCTATCAAATTTTGAGATTTGGCAAAATCCGGTTTAAAATTCGGATTCGGATCAGATTTGGATTGAAAAATTGGATTTCAGATTCAGATTTAGATATGACTTTTCTTTATTCGAATTCGAATCAGAACATATCAATATATGAAAAAGTGGATATGATTACCGATATATCTCATTCGTTGACATCCCTAACAAGAATATTAACCATAGTTTTGGTGGAATGTAGCCTTTGGTTTTAGGCTGCTAGTCGGTGACCTAGCCTCTCAAACCAAACCAAAAAAAAAAAAAAAAAGAAAGTCAATTAAGCGCCGGTCCCATCCTCTAGAGAGTTCCTTGTCAGTGTTGTCATAAAGAGAAAAAAAAAAACGGTGTGGTTAGGGTAGACCACTTAAATTGCAAATCTAGTTATGAT
Source organism: Nymphaea colorata (assembly GCF_008831285.2). Taxonomy (NCBI): domain Eukaryota; kingdom Viridiplantae; phylum Streptophyta; class Magnoliopsida; order Nymphaeales; family Nymphaeaceae; genus Nymphaea; species Nymphaea colorata. The sequence continues at coordinate 1,249,747 of NC_045138.2, read as the reverse complement.
TTATGATTAAAATCAACCAGCCAATGCTCACATGAGTTTTTTTTTTTTTTTTCAAATTTTGTGAATCAAAAAGCCGTCACAGCATTCTGTGACTGTAATATATTGATCACCATTTTTATCTGCAGAATTCAACATTGGCAACAGTTTTTAACATCACGAAATATAAAAATATAAAAATAACTCAACTGACAATAGATGTTGGCGGACTGATTTCAATTTCACTATGTAATGTGTATATGGTATTTTGTCTGAGTTGAAGGATGTCGCCTTTACCCCTTTTCCGTTTAAAGGACCATTCCATGATTTTACCTCTCTCATTTACGGCGATTCATGGTACCTACGAATTAAATTTGTTTTGTATTATTACAAAACAGATTATCACATATATTAAACGTATCCTCTGTTCGTGTGTTTCTATGTACATTATTATTCAAAATGAACTGTCACTTCCACAATATCCTAAAATAACATCAAATGGCATCTTTTATGGATACAATTATCTTCCAAAATCTCACATTTTCCCAGAAATAATACAGCAATAGAGGCAATACATCTTAAAAAAGAAAGACATCTTCCCCCTTGGGTGCAGTGAACGAGATTGCAAGGATATATAGAGGCTCGCGTAATAGCTTTGACCATTCCAGAACATAGGGGGAGAGAGAGAGATAGAGAGAGAGAGAGAGAGAGAGAGAGAGAGAGAGAGAGAGAGAGCTCATACCGTTTTCTGTACTTTCTCTTCTTCTTTTATAAGAATGCTTCTTCTGTGGTTCTTTCATGCCTCTCATCTTCAAAACTTATTCACTATCAACTCTCTATCTTTCATAATGTTTTTTTCCTTTTGGTTGTATCTTATCCCAGGTTGCATTAAAAGACGTGTTTTGAGAGATCTTCAGTTTAAACAAACTAAAGATCTTAATTAATAGCATGAATTTCAAATTCATGCTAAATGTTAAAAACCATGAATTTAAGATCGGATTTGGGGGTGGTGTCCGATCTTAAATCCATGGATTTTAGATATTAGAGTTTTCAGATCACTATGGATCTCAGATCTACGGTGAACCAAAAACAACCTTACACTTTCAATTCTGCACTTATGGTCTCAAGAATGCACTTTCCCATTCTTTAGTCTTGTTTTCTTTCTTCATTGGTTTCGGGTTTGCACTTATTGTCTTAAGAATGCAGTTGCATTGCTATTGCACCATTTCTTCTTTGCAAGTTCCATTCCTTGAACCTATGTCTTCCCCTCTATGTGGGAAGACTAAAATTTACATGATGGTGTTGCCTTGGCAAAGCAATATGGTAAAATTAAAGATGACCCAAAGGTCCAATCTTGTGTACTACCATATTGTTTCTTTTTTCTTTTGTCATCCATTGACAAGGATGGAGATAGATGTGTAGTCTTTACATACAATTGTCCTCAAAGCAGGGGCTGAAGCTGGTGTGTGCTAATTGTGGTCTAAACATGATTATATATGTCATTTCCGAATGCATCCGGCTCGCCCTTCTAATCCACAAGCGAAGCACCAGAGAGTAAAAGAGGACATGAAAGTAAAGGCACCAGGAATCAACGAATGAATTTGGGTTAAGTGAAGAAAAAAGATTACGAAGCACGCATTCAACCATGGACATTCTTCTAACTCTAATGAATAGAGGACGACTCCTTATCCCTTCCTTTCTGAATTACGTAGTGGACATCACAGCATGCATAGACATTCCACCTACCGACCATTGTGATAGTGTGCGCCTCTAGTTTGCTGAATAAACCTCGGACTAATTTCCTGCAACAGAAGTCTTCCGATGGTTCACATAAATGCTTGTTTCTTTTTAGTTTTATTACTATAGTTTGCTTTTGTTCCAAGAGATTGGAAAGATAATCATAACTGGTTGGTAACTACTATTATGTTTTGCAAGTAGGTTAACCATCATGATTCATGACTACTTTCTTTCTATATCTCTCTACTACAACCACTGTCATAGTGGCCACCATCAAAATTAACATCAACATTGCTGACAGATGCATTTTGGTGAACCATGCATGATGGTTCAGTTTGCAGGTTTTCATTATCAACGACATTAATGCAAAAATAATTGATCGTTTTCTGGTCAATCCTTGATATATTTCATGGTCTCCCACTTTGCATCACTAAAATTCTTACAAACCAATAGCTTTCAAAAAGTTAAATGACGAGTTTTAGCCGAAGTAACTTATTAGTCATAAGCAACAAATTAAGAAGGCTCATCAACGTACTTTTTCATCTTAAGATTAAGAAATCAAATGGAGATCAAGAGGAGAAGGTTAATACTTGTCTCTGTTTTCAGTTGCTGCCAAATCTTAGAAAAAAAACCACAAATCATCCACAATGGTGGCTCGTCTGAGCACCCATCTATCCCTTGCAGCTTCATGCAGCATCTTGCACCTGCCACTCCATTTGAATCAAACCCTTTAAAGAATGCATGTAGAGTGCTTAAAAGTTGAATATGTTGGAGATGATAGAAAATTTAAGTGAGCTTCATGTTGGCAAGATCAGGAAACGACAACATGGCTGGCGATGAAGAAACAACGCATCCTACGATCTGTACAATGACTTCTGCAGGAAGAACATCAACAGTCACTGGTCTCTTCATGGCAACCTTCTTCATGATCTTGCCCATGGTGGTCTTCCTCCCATCTCCTACTAAATTCCTCAAATTCTTAAGAACCAATTGCTGCCAAATTTTTGGGCTCCTCACTGACTTGTCATCGTAGAAGTGGGAGGTGATGGTTTCCTTCCTTGCCATGGGAGGAGCATGGAGCTTCTGGGAGCCATTCTTCCTCCTGACATATTCATCGTAAATGTCCGCCGTTGGGCTCGAGGTGCCCAAAAATTTGGACGCCTGAACTCGGACGATGACGATGACATTGGAGACAACAAACAGGAATTTTGGGCAAAGGATGTCACCCATCATGTTGGGAAGGGAGACACACAGGAGAGACTTGATGAATAATCAGAGGGGAGAAAGCCAGAGAGGGCTTGATAAAAATAAGCCCACCATGATTGGTGTCACTGCATAGAAAGCGAGCTTGTGGAGATAATTGGTCTTCTTGTACTTGACCATGGCCCTGAATTTCTCAACTTTTGCGGGTTCCATAGCTCAAGAGATGTGCAGTAAAAGAGAAAGAGAGGGAGAATGAAAGAAAGAGAGCTCACAATCCCGATAAAATTTTGGGAGCGGGATTCAAGTTCATTGAATAGGAGAGAAGATAGAGAGAGAGAGCAGAGGAGGAATTTCATATGAGAAATCTCTCTCTCTCTCTCTCTCTCTAAAAGGCAGCATAGTTGAAGCAAAACCACTACCACCATCTTCCTCAATGCTATATAAACTCCCCCACCTGATTTATTTTCTCATATGGAATTCCTCCTCTGCTCTCCCTCTATCTTCTCTCCTATTCAATGAACTTGAATCCCGCTCCCAAAATTTTATCCGGATTGTGAGCTCTCTTTTTTTCATTCTCCCTCTCTTTCTCTTTTACTGCTATGGAACCCGCAAAAGTTGAGAAATTCTGGGCCATGGTCAAGTACAAGAAGACCAATTATCTCCACAAGCTCACCTTCTATGCAGTGACACCAATCATGGTGGGCTTCAAGCCCTCTATGGCTTTCTCCCCTCTGATTCTTCATCAAGTCTCTTCTGTGTGTCTCCCTTCCCAACATGATGGGTGACATCCTTTGCCCAAATTCCTGTTTGTTGTCTCCAATGTCATCGTCATCGTCCGTGTTGAGGCGTCCAAATTTTTGGGCACCTCGAGCCCAACACCGCACATTTACAACGAATACGTCAAGAGGAAGAATGGCTCCCAGAAGCTCCATACTCCTCCCATGGCAAGGAAGAAATCACCACCACGCACTTCTACGAAGACAAGTCTGTGAGGAGCGAGGAAGTCAGGAAGGAAGGAGATTGGGAAGTGAGTAAAGATGAAGATGATGAGGAGGAGTTGCAGACTGAGAAGGGTGTCGAAGAAGAGGAGCTAGACAAGCAACTGATGGATCCATCTGGAATCCTAAAAGTTAGTTTTCTCAAGAACATATGAAGATCGATCACGATTGGATTCTTAACCAAGTCCACAATTATCCGACTGTCTGGACTCAGATATATCGAAAAAGTAATATTTGATCTTTCTACGAGTCAATAAGCATTCAACGCAATTGTATAGCTTACAATATCTCCATCAAGTTAAATGGGTTTGGCTCATCAGATATCTTATGCATGTCATGATGGTGGACCTGCCTATTTATGCACACCTTCACAATACTTCCAAACCGAAGAAACTACCTCTTCATAAATATAAAAGAGAGAGAAAGAGAGGAACTGGTTCTTAGGAATTTTAGGAATTTAGTAGGAGAGGGGAGAAGTATCGCTTGTTGTGCCTTCGGTGTCCTCAACAATTAGCACTCTCAGCTCTCCTAACTGAGTTATAAAATCTGGCCGGCAGATTTCAGCTTTAATATATGTATATGTATGTTAAAACCTGAAAATACGACCAATATTTCATACTTTGGTAGCTAGACTCAAGCCTCTCAACAAGCCCCCAGCCACTGCACCAAGCATGCATCTTAGTGAAAAGGTGGGACCCAACCGTCTCTCTCCCCACCACTTTTTCTCAGCTGTGCTAGTGTTCCTTGTAGCGGGGCTTCTTTGGTGGGTCCCTAAGTACAACTGGAAGAAAAGAAAAAGAAGAATCCTGCTGTGCTGCACGAGAGCAATGCAAGCACATGGAAAAATTGCTTTGCAGAACCTCTGGAGAACTCAAGAAATTGTGCCGAATGATTATCTACTTGACGGTCATAGTTAGCTATGAGGCTGCACAAATTAATTTAGTCGCAAATTCATGTTGTAAACAATTTTACAAGCGGATCCATTGTTTTTCTAAACACATCCGAGTTTGATCTTGATTGGATTATGCATACATACAATCATATTTATTTTTCTGGTTGACAAAAATCTTATCAATTTTCTCCCAATTCAAATATAATGTGCAATATTGCCAACTCCAAAATCAACAATGTATAACTACGCATTAACAAGTCCAAAAACTTGTATAATAAAAAAAAGTCCAGGTTTCGTTTAAGTCAGCCGTAATTAAATCTAACATCTGTTGCTTATTCTACTTTCTGCACTGTATCATTGGTCTCTGATTTTTTTTTATCAAAATAAAGTATGAAAAAAGTTAATTCCACAAAAATATATATATATTTTCATATAGTGTCTTCTTTTTTGCCTAGTTTTTTAGATTTTCTAGGCTGGTTATCTGTAAAGATTCCAATCGAGACCCCTTTAGATGATTTATGAAGTGTTGATAACAAAGATTTTATTAGGTCAAATATGATAGGTGGTGGAGGTATCTTCAGTCTTCAGGGACGGGGAAGGATGGGGGTTTTGGCTTTCTTCTTGGGTGGTAGGCAGTATGGTGAAGTACTATTCCCTGTTTACCTCAAATAACTAAAAAAAAAAATTGTGTGCCTATCCGAAGTGTCGAATCTAGAAAATGAATTACATGGAAAAGATCCATGTTCGCATCTCACGATCAGGTCAGTTGGGTGTCAAGGCATTGAATATGATCCAGTTTTGATGAGATCTGTAGGTAACTATTAGTAATATACTAATATCCTTCCGGGTATGAATTTCGTAGTAATTCATACAAGATCTGGGTTCTGATCCAAATTTCTAAAATTGAGGGGAAACTTTCCAATGAAAAGGACATCAATAATTTCTCATATGTGCCGTATGGACTAGGTCCAGATCTGTTACACCCAGTCGCTCTTGAATTTAGATTTGAGTCTTGCAGCGGCAAGTCCAGTCCAACTGGAATTTCCACTCCGAAGTACAAGGCAAAATAAAGAAAAAAAGAAACACTTGATTCAATGTAGCTCAAATAGATTCAGCTGAAAGAACCTACCTTTAGTATGATTTTTCTCATCAGAAACATAATTTTTTTAAGCCGTCAAGTTTGATGCATCATGATTTATGCGCCCTTATTGTTTCTCCCTTCGTATGCATTTAAATAGTGCCGCTCAAAGCTTACCTAATCTTTATTAAATACACTTTGCAGATCGCATTTATTAATTTGTTTGGTCCACAGGGTGACTGTTGGGGCCATGTGTATCAGTCCACAAGTATTCATTGAATCAATATAACCACTTGTACTCCTTACATTCTTACTGTTGTTTTAAATGCGACTTTATCACCCCCTCGTTCGGTGTCCCCTCTTTATCTCTTTCCTGGACTGGCTTTGTCTGATAACTAAGCGGGTCCGGATGCTGCCTACCCAATTGTTGACCTCAACTACTAATTGGGTATAGATCTGAACCGGACCTGGATTTGAATCCTTTCTAAATGCAATAGTTAGTTTAGTGTTAAAATATTATATACTTTTTATAGCTGATTCATTATTGATGAAGTTAAATCCTGATTTAGGTTCGAATGCATACATACCAGCAGTAGGATGCTTGTCCTGGTCATATGCGCATGTTTGCAAAGTGAAGCCAGTGTCTCATCCGAATCTAATTTTGAGATCAAAGAATATTGGATTGTCGATTTGAAGAGAGGTACAAACTTCCCCTTTCCTCTTTCCCCGGAGGTATATGATTGCTTCGACAAACTAAAGTGTAACACATTTATGTTTGCAGTCTCTAACAGTAGCACTCAGAGGAATCAAACCAACGATTAGACTTTCACTAGTCCGCTAACCAGACCAGCTACACTACAGCTCTTAAAGTAAATAGTTGATGATTGATTTTAAAGGTATATAATTCAACTATTCATTGAAGACGGCATCAGGTCCATCATATGGAACATGAAATGGATTGGATTTGCCCTTAACCTCAATGCCTTTGGGCTGATCACTTGTGAATGATATGAGCATCACATACTCCATATGCCTTTGGGCTGGAAGCAATGCACCCTTACTCCGCTAGTGGAATTTCCTCCCACTCATTGAGACATAGATACATTGGGATTTAGATCTGCAGTATAAAAATAGCAAAATCTTTGTATAGGATTTGATCCGTGACCTGTCCAAGGGGACTGGAATCTTATAAAAATTAACCTGATATGCGTGGTGTTTTTTCTTTACTAGCCTATTTAATTTTAACAGTAAAAGCAGTATTTTCTTGATGATTATAATATCTTCTATGAGCCGGCAATGTTTCTATGAAGATTCTTGTCCAAAAGTTTCATCAAATGTCTGCAAGCATGAAGTTAAAGGTAATTAGGACAGACCAAGAAAAATATGAAGATTAAGAATGAAAAAAATTAAAAATCTTTACTTTTTTTTTGAAAGGGGCACTGTCCCTACACTCAACATGATTATCCATTTGTCTAGCACGTCATATTTTTGTGAAAAAAGATAATGCATGTAAAAGATAATGCATATATGTTTATCTGCTTTAAATCTTGTCACATCCACACCTAAATTGTATTGAGAAGTGCATCGCCTTTTATTGGCATGTCAATGTTTCATTTTTACAGATGCCGTTATTCATCATCTACCAATGTCATCACGTGATCAATTGTGTTTCTGGGATCCAATGTAATGTTAAGCTTGGTGATAGAACACATTTAGTCCTAAAATTAATGTTTTGACCTTTTCATTCAGCCTCCTTTTGTTTGAATTTCTATTTTATGCACCGTTACAAAATAACACTCATTTGCCCGATTGTGGCTCAGAAGAGTCGGTGGAAGTCTGAACATAAGGCGTATTTGAATTACATATTTACTTAGACAAACCTGTCTCCTTGGGATGACCTTTAACACATAGACGTCAACTTTTTACTTAGACAAGTTGTAGAGCTTTTTTTAAAAAAAAAAAATTAGAGGCATTTTAATCTTCTGACTTCTATTCTAATTTCTAACTATTGACAGGAGATCTTTCTAACAGCTGTTATACAGGATGAATGGACCCTTTTAACATCATCACGGATTAGTGGAAGCCTCTTCAATGATGGTGACATGGGCATTACTCTAGGCCATGTCCCAACGCTGGCCAGCTAGAGGATTAACTAAGAGGCATGAGGACGATCATCTGGACTTGTTCAATTCTCTGATATATAAAAGGATGCCTTGCTCTTGTTCACCAGTATCCATCTGAAAATCCCATTACCTGCAATGGCAGCTACCATCTTGCTGGTTTAAGGGCGGACCAAAGAGAAGAATCAGAATGGCCTGCGGCTGCGTCCCCATCCCGGCCGATGCCATCTGTGAGTGCCTTCTTGCATCGCTCAAAAGGACGTACGTCCATGCAAGGAGGCATGCGGGTTACCTAAAGAACCACGAATCGAACTATGAAACTCTGGGAAGGGAAATCAGTGAGCTAAGAAAGATAGAAGTGCTTGTCAATAACTTGGTGAGAGATGAAGATCTTAAAGGTAGAGATATTCGACAAGAGGAAGAAGAGTGGCAGATGAAGACTCAGGAGCTAAAGGATGAAGCAGAGTGCATTTTCAAAGGCTTTCCGAACACCAAAGGGACGTGCACCTGTTGCCGTGAATTGCCCAACTGTTGGTATTGCTACGGCACATATAAAGTAGGCACCATTGGAGGCGGAACAGGTGTCAAGGCCTCGAGAAATCGATTGGTCACAGCCACTCATCCTGGAACCATTGGATGGGCAAGATACTGCTACTCGCTTCGTTAAGGAAATTTTGGACAGCATACAAGACGCCAGGATATCAAGGATCGGCATCCACAGAATGGGGGGAGTTGGCGAGACTAGTATCGTGAAGCATGTGCACAACAAAAGCTAAAGATTTCGACTTTGTCATGTACATCGTAGTAGGAAAATATCCGACTATAAACGCCTGCAACAGAAGATTGCCTGCTACCTAAAGCACTCTTTCTGCAAAAGGAGCAGATCTAAGCGAAGGAGAAAAACTGATTTCAACAAAAATGAAGGGTGGAAAGTACTTGTTGATATTAGATAATGTCTGGCAAGGTTTCGATATACGTGTGTTGGGTGTTCCTGATCCAGCAAATGGAAGCAAAGTTGTGGTCGTAAGTAGAACCCTTGATGCATGCGATCCCATGCAAACTGGCAGAAACGTCAAGGTGGAAGCCATGTGCTGGAAAGATGCAATGTCCCTATTCCTTTATAACAAAGGGAATGTGATCAAACAGCTACCTATAGAAAAAATTGCAATGGAGGTCCTCAGGGAGTGTGCTGGTCTGCCGATAGCGATCACCACAATTGGAGCAGCCCTGAGGAACAATGACGATGCCGGGGTGTGGGGGGATACTTTGAGAGCTCTGAAAAAATGCACGGGCGAGTCCGAAGGTATGGAGAAAAAGGTCTTTGACATTCTAAAGTTAAGTTACGCTTTCTTGGACGGGACAATAGGATGACCACAGGCTAGTTCCATCCAGTTTGTGGAGGGGTCAATTTGTTTGACAAAATTTTAGTTTTTTGCATACATCCTAGATATTGGGGTAGTTTATGTATCTGTTCAAAACTTTAAAACAGGTGTTTGAAACATTAGAAACAGTGTGATATCTGCTGAGGACCCTAACGCTAGGGTAGTTAGGAACGTTCGGCTTAGAATTTAGAATTTAGAGATTTTTACAAAAACCTCTCTTGAAATTATGGTTAAAAAAAAAGGTTTCCTCCCTTGTTGGTTTCCAGGGGTGGGCACCGGGATGGCCCCCCAACGGGTACCCAGTACCTGTCCTAGTCGGGCCCGGGCCTGGACCCGAGCCTGAAGCTTGAGCCCGGGTCGGCCCGACCAGGGCCGATCCAGCCCGATATTATTTGAAAAATAATTTTTTGTTATTTTTTAATATAATAATGTATGTTTTACTATTAAAAATTATTTTATAATTTAGAAAATATTTTTTATTATCAAACAAGTTGGGCAGGGTTGGGCACGGGTTTCAGCTATCGGGCTGGGCCCGGTCCTGATCAGCCAGGTAATATTTTAAAAATATTTCTTTTATTATTTTTTAATTTAAAAAATTGTAGTTTACTATTAAAAATTTATTTTAAAATATTTTTTTGGTATCAAGCCCCAGCCCAGCCCAAGGTTTCGGCTATCGGGCCGGGCCAGGCCCCGGGGCAGCCCGATAATATTTAAAAAATAATTTTTTTATTAATTTTTAATTTGATAATATGTGTTTTACTATTTAAAAAATTAATTTTATAATTTAAAAATATTTTTCTATTATCAAACGGCCCAAGAGATGCCTATTTATGCATACCTTCACAATTCTTCCTAACCGAAAAAACTACAACTTCATAAATATAGAAGAGAGAGAGACAAAGAGAGAAAGAAACTGGTTCTTACGAATTTGAGGAATTTAGTAGGAGATGGGAGGAGCAGCACCATGGGCAGGATCATGAATAAGGGTATCATGAAGAGACCAGTGACTCTTGATGTTCTTTCAGGAGAAGTCATTGCAGATAATCCATGCAAAGTGCTTGAAAGTTGAATATGTTGGAGATGATGGAAAACTTACGTGAGCTTCATGTTGGCAAGTTCAAGAACCGACAACATGGTTGGTGATGAACAAACAACGTGTGTTACGATCTCTGCAAAGACTTCTCCTGAAAGAACATCAAGAGTCACTGGTCTCTTCATGGCATCCTTCTTCATGATCTTGCCCATGGTGTTCCTCCTCCCCTCTCCTACTTAATTACTCAAATTCGTAAGAACCAGTTTCTCTTTCTCTCTCTATACTATATTTATGACGAAACAGTTTCTTTGGTTATGAAGATTGTGAAGGTATGCATAAATAGGCAGATCTCGCCCCATTTGATAATAAAAAAATGATTTTTTATTATAAAATAATTTTTAAAATAGTAAAATACATATTATCAAACTAAAATTTATAAAAAAATTATTTTTTAAATATTATAGAGCTGGCCCGGGCGCAGTCCGATAGCCGAAACCCAAGTGTGTGGTTTTGTATGTTTTTTCCTTTTACTATGTCAAAAAACAAGTAGATTATAGTGTTTCTTTTCTTTCTGAATGCCTGTCTTAGTTTGCTTTAGAAAATGCATGTGCTTGGATAGTGCTTTTGTTGAAGAAATTATCGTAATGTTGCCAGAATTGTAATAATTAGTTCCATGAGCTTCTCCTAAATAAAGTTTTTGTTAATAAATTTATTATAGTTGGAAGTTTGATTAGGCAGGTACTAATGCCAACGAAAACTTTCAAGAAGTAGGTAATGCTATCATATAAAGAAGGCACCTTTGGAGACGGAACAAGTGTCAAGGCCTCGAGAAATCAATTGGAGACAGCCACTCATCCTGGAACCATTGGATGGGCAAGATACTACTACTCGCTTCGTTAAGGAAATTTTGGACAGCATACAAGATGTCGGGATATCAAGGATCGGCATCCATAGAATGGGGGGAGTCGGCGAGACTAGTATCGTGAAGCATGTGGACAACAAAAGCTAAAGAGTTTGACTTCATCATGTACATCGTAGTAGGCAAAGATCCGACTACAAACGCCGGCAACAGAAGATTGCCTGCTACCTAAAGCACTCTTTCCACCAAAGGAGCCGATCTAAGCGAAGGAGAAAAACTGATTTCAACAAAAATGAAGGGCGGAAAGTACTTGTTGGTATTAGACGTTGTCTGGCAAGGCATCGATATACGTGTGTTGGTTGTTCCTCATCCAGCAAATGGAATCAAAGTGGTGGCCGTAAGTAGAACCCTTGATGCATGCGATGCCATGCAAACTAGCAGAAACATCAAGACGGAAGCCATGTGCTGGAAAGATGCAATTGAAGGAAGTCTTTCTAACTCCCACACACAAAAAAAAAAACTAAAGAAGGGCACGTTAAGGTAAAGTTGAACAAAAGAAACTCAATACTATTTTTCTTTTTCTCACACTTTGGATTACACGCATGTACTAGTATTTAAAGAACAAAAGAAAAAACTACCCACTAATGCCACTTGCCAAAAGCAGCCTCATTTTGTGGACACAACCACTAATTCTTATTTTTATGGCTAAAGAAAAGAAACTAAAAAAAAACCACCACATGTTTACACATTCTCCACTTCCACATATTGCTCACACGTTCACATTAACTAACATTTCTCCCCCTTAATGTGAAAACTCTTGTACTCCAATCGCTTCTCGAAAATTGAAAAACGTTGATGGTGGTAGTGCTGTTGTAAAACCATCCACAACTTGCTCTTTTGTGAAACATTGCTTCAACTCAATTTCTTCTTTCTAAATCACGTCTCTAATAAAGTGATAACGTAACTCTATATGTTTAGTCCTTCCGTGAAATGACAGATTTTTTGCCATGGAAATAGTAGATTTGTTATCACAGTATAACTGAGTTGGATTCTCTTGCTTCAATTGAAGATCTTCTAAAGTACGTCTCATCCATATCGCTTGACATGCAGCAGCAGTAGCAGCAATATACTCAGCTTCCGAAGAGGATAAGGCTGTTGAACTTTGTTTCTTTGAGCACCATGACACAGCACTTGAACCAAATCCAAATACAAAACCACTTGTACTTTTTCGATCATCAACAAAACCTGCCCAATCACTATCAGTATATCCAATTAAACCAAAGTTAGTCACAGGTTTATAAAAAATTTCATAGTTGAGTGTAGATTGAATGTAACGAAAAATTCTTTTTGCTGCACCAAGATGTTGCACTGAAGGATCTTGCATGAACCTTGATATCAAACTCACTGAAAACACAATGTCAGTTCTGGTATGTGTCAAGTACATCAATGCCCCGACCATGCTTCTGAAATATTTTTCATTTACTTTTGTCATTCCATCATCTGCATTCAGTTTTCGTTGGCGTTCATGGGAGTTGCACAACCATTACAATTCATCATTTTAAACTTTTTCAGAGTATCCAATGCATACTTTCCTTGCGATATAAAGATTCCTTCATCACTTTGTACTACTTGAAGACCAAGAAAGTAATGCAACAATCCCAAATCTGACATTTCGAACTCCCTCATCATACAATTCTTAAATTTTGCAATAAGGCTAGAAGAAGTGCCAGTATAGATAATGTCATCCACATAAACACTTACAATAAGTAAATGATTTTCACTCCCTTTGACATAAAGAGTTGGCTCACTATCACTTCTTTGAAAGCCATTTTGATGAAGAAATTTATCAAGACGACTATACCAAGCACAAGGAGCTTGTTTAAGTCCGTATAATGCCTTTTTAAGTTTATAAACCTTGTCTTCTTTTCCTTTAATTTTAAATCCAGGTGGTTGATCAACATACACTTCTTCATTCAAATAGTCATTTTGGAAAGTAGACTTGACATCAAACTGGAAAACTTTCTATTTAAATTGAGCAGCAATAGAAAGAACCATCCTTACTGTCTCAAATCTTGCAACAGGTGAAAACGTCTCAGTAAAATCAATTCCATATACTTGCACAAAACCTCTAGCAAGCAGCCTTGCTTTATATTTTTTCACGTTACCTTTAGCATCATACTTCACCTTATAGACCCATTTTACTCCAATTGGTTCCTTCCCCGTTGGCAACTTAGAGAGCTCTCACGTGTCATTCTTTTCTATGGTTTGTATTTTCTCTTCCATAGCATTCATCCAATTTTTGTCTACACATGCTTCATTAAAAGTTGAAGGTTCTATAACAGCAAAAGCAAATGCAGACTTATAAATGTCATTTAAGGATCGTACCTTTCTTGAAGGAGTTTCTTCAGAAATGGATTCAATACCTTCATTGATCGTCTCCTTCAAGGCTTCATCTTTCTCCTTTGGTTCTTCGTCAATATGATTTGGATTCACTTCTTCCCTGTCAACTTGGAGTTTCATGGTTTCATTCTTAACCCAATACCAGCAAGCTTTTTCATCAAATATAATGTCTCTTCTTATAATCAACTTCTTAGTGATAGGATTATAAAGACGATAACCCTTAGTTTCACTACTATAACCAATGAAAATGTATTTTTCACTCTTCTTATCCAACTTGCTTCTTTCACTAGGATCAATTAATGCATATGCAACACATCCAAAGACTTTTAACATACTTACATTTGGTTTGCGATTCCACCATGTTTTTCATTTAAAATGCTGCGTGTCATTTCCACCATTGTCCGATTTTTTCTTTTGGCCACACCATTTTGTTGTGGGGTCTTCCTTACTGTAAACAGCCTACGAATGCCATGATTTTTACAAAATAAATCAAATTCGTCAGACAAAAATTCTCCCCCTCTATCCGTACGCAGTATATTTATTACATTTCCACTTTCTTTTTCTGCAAAAACTTTAAACTCTTTAAATTTATCCATTGCATCAGATTTGTGACTCAGAAAATATACCCAACTCATTCTAGTGTAATCATCACTAAATAGCAAAAAATACTTGCTACCATTTAATGAAGAAGTTTTCATTGGACCGCATATGTCAGCATGAACTAATTGAAGCGGCATTTTAGCTCTCCATGATTTTCCAACTTGAAATGGTAATTTATGTTGTTTACCATAAACACACCCTTCACATACATCATCATGACAATCAATAGATGGCAGTCCATCTACCATACCTTTTTTATGTAAGAGTTTCAACCCATTAAAATGAAGATGCCCATATCTCACGTGCCATAGCTTGGAATCATCAATTTTTGTCGTAAAAGCATTTGTCTCAAGAGGAAACATTTTATTTTGAACCATATTTACTTTTGCAAGAACTACACCACTTTTATTTTTAATTTCACAAGCATGATTTTCAAATAAAAGTGTGTACCCTTTTTGTACCAGTTGTCCAACACTAAGCAAATTTTGAGCCAACCCGGGGACGTAATACACATCATTAATAAATCTTTCCATACCTGTTTCTGATTTGATAATAACTGTTCCTTTACCCTTCACACTTATTCTATTGTTGTCTCCAAGCCACACATCCAACTTTATAGTCTCGTCAATGTCTTTAAAAAAACTCTTGTCACCAGTCATATGATTACTGCAGCCGCTATCTACAAACCAAACTTCACTCTTGCAATGGTTAACATCCATAGTTGTTAGAAATAAATTCTCATTTTCTTCTACAAAACTAGCTTGTTGTTTTGCCTTTTCAAAACATTTAGCTTTTATATGACCAAACTTCTTGCAAAAGTTACATTGTTTTCCTCTAAAGTAATGATTTTGATTACCTTTCCCTGTTGTGTCATGGGTTTTATGGAAATTTCTATGGAATCTTCCACGTCCTCTACCATAACCACGAGTGACTCCTCTATAGCCTCCTCGTCCTTGACTCCTTCCTTCATTTCTTTGATCATAGCTTCCATTCTTCTCTTTTGAAAACTCTATCTTTGTTTGGAAAACTTGCTTTATCCCTTTTTTTGTTGACCTGTTCATGTGTTGCTCATGTGCTAAAAGAGACCCCATTAGTTCATCAATAGAATAAATAGACAAATCTTTGGATTCTTCTATTGCAGTGACAACATGATCAAATTTAGAAGGAAGACTTCTTAACACTTCAACCACCTTTTGCTCGGTTATGGCTTCACCGAAACTCTTCATTTGATTTACAATAGTAGAGAGTCTAGAAAAATAATTTTGAACGGACTCACGAGTTTTCATGCAAAATATTTCAAACTCTCTCCTTAAGATTTGGAGCTAAACTGTAGTAATCTTCTTATCTCCATGAAATTTTTGTTTGAGGAATAGCCACGCTTCACTTGACTTCTCTGCACCAGCAATAGTTGGGAAGACAGTCTCTGATACAACCTGCTGCAATACTGAAAGTGCATTTGCATCTTTCTTCCGAAATTCCTTAACATCAATTTTCTCTATTGACTTTCCTGCTGCCTTTGATATTTCAGTTTCTGCATAACCATTCTCAACTAACTCCCAAAGATCTTGTAAAATGAACTAAGTCTTCATTTTGATACTCCAAAACTCATAGTTCTCACCACTAAAAATAGGAACTAAGGATTGGGATAAATTGAGAGTATTTGAATTAGCCATACCAGCTTTCAAAAAATAACTCTTACCAATAGCACACGATTTGGAGTTCCTTGCTTCTGCAATGCTCCACGATACTTGAGATGCCCACGCAACCTGGCGCTCTGATACCAAGATTGAAGGAAGTCTTTCTAACTTCCACACACAAAAAAAACTAACGAAAGTCACGTTAAGGTAAAGTTGAACAAAAGAAACTCAATACTATTTTTCTTTTTCTCACACTTTGGACTACACACATGTACTAGTATTTAAAGAACAAAAGAAAAAACTACCCACTAATGCCACTTGCCAAAAGCAGCCTCATTTTATGGACACATAACCACTAATTCCTATTTTTATGGCTAAAGAAAAGAAACTAAAAAAAAAACCACCACACGTTTACACGATCTCCACTTCGACATATTGCTCACACGTTCACATTAACTAACAGCAATGTCCCTATTCCTTCATAACACAGGGAATGTCATCAAACAACCACCTATAGAAAAAATTGCAATGGAGGTCCTCAGGGAGTGCGGTGGTCTGCCGATAGCGATCACCACAATTGGAGCAGCCCTAAGGAACAATGACGATGCTGGGGTGTGGGAGGATACTTTGAGAGCTCTGAAAAAATGCACGGGCGAGACCGAAGGTGTGGAGAAAAAGGTCTTTGACATTCTAAAGTTAAGTTACGATTTCTTGGAGGGGACAATAGGATGACCACAGGCTAGTTCCATCCAGTTTGTGGAGGGGTCAATTTGTTCGACAAAATTTTTGTTTTATACATACATCCTAGATATTGGGGTTGTTTATGTATCTGTTCGAAACTTTAAAACAGGTGTCTGAAACATTAGAAACAATGTGATATCTGCTCAGGACCCTAACTCTAGGGTAGTTAGGAACGTTCGGCTTATAGTTGACAATTTAGAGATTTTTACAAAAACCTCTCTTGAACTTATGGTTTAAAAAAAAGGTTTCCTCCCTTGTTGGTTTCCAGGGGTGGGCACCGGGACGGGCCCCCAACGGGTACCCAGTACCTGGCCCGGTCGGGCCTGGGCCCTGACCTGAGCTTGATGCTTCAACCCGGGTCGGCCCGACCAGGGCCGATCGTGCCCGGTAATATTAAAAAAATAATTTTTATTATTTTTTAATTTAATAATGTGAGTTTTACTATTAAAAATTATTTTATAATTTAAAAAATATATTTTTTATTATCAAACAAGCTGGGCAGGGTCCGACATAGGTTTCAGCTATCAGGCTTGGCCCGACCCTTGAAAGCCAGGTAATATTTTAAAAATATTTTTTTTATTATTTTTTAATTTAATAAATTGTAGTTTACTATTAATAATTTATTTTAAAATATTTTTTTAGTATCAAGCCCCAGCCCAGCCCTAGGTTTCGGCTATCGGGCTGGTCCAGGGCCCGGTTCAGCCCGATAATATTTATAAAATAATTTTTTATTAATTTTTAATTTGATAATATTTATTTTACTATTTAAAAAATATTTTATGATTTAAAAATATTTTTTTATTGTCAAACACGCGAAGACCTGCCTATTTATGCATACCTTCACAATTCTTCCTAACCGAAAATACTACATCTTCATAAATATAGAAGAGAGATAAAGGAACTGGTTCTTACGAATTTGAGGAATTTAGTAGGAGATGGGAGGAGGAGCTCCATGGGCAGGATCATGAATAAGGATGTCATGAAGAAACCAGTGACTCTTGATGTTCTTTCAGGAAAAGTCATTGATGAGAATCCATGTAGAGTGCTTGAAAGTTGAATATGTTGGAGATGACATAAAACTTACGTGAGCTTCATGTTGGCAAGATCAGGAACCGACAACGTGGTCGGTGACGAACAAACAACACGTGTTACGATCTCTGCAAAGACTTCTCCCAAAAGAACATCAAGAGTCACTGGTCTCTTCATCCATTGGTTTTGATGCCAGTGCTAATTGGTGAGAAATACCTTTTGCTCTACAAAAGTATTCTGAACTAGTTTTTGTGCCTTCTCTTAAATTTTAGAGTTGGCTTTTCAACTGCTGAGTTTTAGCTCTTGATGGAGCAGCATACGTTTGCCTGTGAGCATTCCATAATTCAAGGGAAGAATAGAGTCCCACAACGTGACTGCGAACTAGATCAGTTAATGAAGAGAGAATACAACTTAATAAAAGCCGATAAAATCTATATCATTCATCATATTTTGAATTGTGTCACTTTAAGCCATTACTGTCATCTATTCATTCAGATGGGCATGGTTGTTTACAATCTATGAAACACATAAGATTATAATTCTTAAAGAGAGGCATGAACTGTGATTACCAAATCAAATAATTATATGATGCAAGCTTAATGGAAAGGAGATACTGCATATTTGTAGGTGTAGGAAGCACAGGAAAGATCTAACCTATATTTTGTGATGTGTTTGGTGTAGAACACTCTGGTGTATGGCTGCTATTGTAATCTGCCATTTCTAAAGGGTGGGAAGAAATTTACGTCTTAGAAACTTTGGCTTTGATACTGTAAAAGAGAAAGCACAAGAAAACTCAAACAATGTGGTTTGACTTTGTTTTGAGTCTACATCCACGAGCAACTAGTTTCTCTCTCAGAGCTCAATCGTTTGTGTGAGAGGTTCTATTGATTTTTAAAGGCTTACACCATTTGGAAGGTTTAGCCGTTTTCTCAAACTGTCAATCTCTTGACAATTTTCTTGGTTACACATTTGATCTCCTTTCTTAATTTTCTGATCAACCATATCGGTAATGGTTTTGGCCACCGCAGCTGCCTTATGTTGATCCTTACCCATAGCAGCTACCTTGTGGTGATTATTATCTTCAATAGCCTGCAGGATTGATCCCCACCTGCCATCTTCTGTTAGAGTTGATAACCATCGAGCATCATCCTTTTGGTTTCGAGGAGAGGGAGTGTCATTCATCAATAGAGTTGTTGTCTGTAGAAGCTATTGTACATTGGAGCCATCTTCACTGGTTATGTAATTTGAGTTAGAAAGAGAGGTAAGAAGGAAGGCGTACAATCCTCAACTGTACATTAACGGCTACAAGAAATGTATATATGGTAACAAAATCTAACACCAACAAGGTAAGATATTGTTGACAAATTTATTTGCATTATGTTGTAAGGTCGACTTCCCATCGCTATCATTTCTCAGCTCAAAAGTTGACTATTTTATTTCTGTTAGATAGATGGCTTTTGCTGAACCAATGCAAATGAAAGCTAGCACCAAATTGTGCCTGCTTTACAAGCAGTGCCATTTTTTTAAAAAATATAAATATACTAATAGAGTGAGAATATTCACTGTTATAGATCTTTTCCCATGCCATAGTCATTAACAGTAGTGCAGATCCATACCGGTGATATTGTCACGGCTAGAATATCTCATAACAGAAATTTCAATTCACCGCCGATATAGCAATAATCGTAGCGGTAAAAAAAAGCATCCTAAAGACCTGAGTCACCAGACCTGTACATGTGGCTATAGTGGAGAAAGCTTGTATGACACTACAAGAGTCCTGTTGATGGGGCTTTGCTACTTCAGTGGGTACATGGGTACATGGTGACGTGGGTACCAGACTACGAGTATGGCCATTTTAGAAAATTTAGATATAGGGGTAAAGTAGCAGGTACATGGGTATGGGTATGGTGATTTTAGAAAATTTGAAATGATGGGAGTGTGTATATGAATATATGCATTATATATATATATATATATATATATCCACACGAATAATCAAGAATTAAAGAAAAATAATAAGAGAATATGGAATCTTGGTGGAAGGAAAATAAAAAAGAAGGGAAAAGACAAAATTTAAAAAATTAAATTTGAAAATAAATTTTTAAGTCCTAGGATACAGCAATACATAGTTGTACCCATGTTCACTGCACCTATCAGCATGGGTTACACTTACGGTAGTATGAACACAAGATCTGCGTCATGGATTGTTAAAATATGAAATAGGAAAAAGGAAAAATCAAGAATGTACGTGGTTCGGCATTTTGATGCCTACATCCATGGGAAGGGGAGCTCTCACTTTATTCATTCTCTGATAATTTGAGAGAAGATGAACTTTCAATATATAGAATACAACCAGACCGATTTAGTCAAGAGAATCACAGAGGATTCTCGTGTTAAACAAGTAACAGAATATGATGGATAAGGGAACAATGAGATAAGGAAACCATGAGAAAATCTTGAATAGGCAGCTGTAGATAATCCATCCCTATAATTTTGCTAACATGGATAACATCTATCCTTGACTGTCGGTCACCAAATGTATTCTTAGTTCCAACTTGTAGATAGAAGAGCAGCTCAATTCCAATGAGAGCATGCATGTGAGGTTTCACTCAACTAATCCAAACAAAAATGCAAAGGCCGCACAACTACGAAATTGGTAGTCTTAAAATTATGGTCAACGTGCAAATATGACGTATTATTACATACTTTAAAAACCCTGCAGAACTGCCAAGCGAGGTCATCTCTTTCCACAATTTCTATAGACCAAAAGGAGGACGAATAAGTAGTAGATGAACATAAAATGCGAATCATCCATCCATATCAATACCGACCAGCACCTTGTGATTATAAAGATACGGGCAAGGACAAAAAAAGAATGAGGAACACAACCATTCTTTGAGCAACCATGTTTGGACCTCATGCACAAGAAACTATATTGAGTTTGATTCTTTAATGGAAAAAATGAACTGTGCATGTTATCTTCTGAAAGTTAACAATTGGTCATATAACGCATCATACTTCTTTGTACGTAAACTAGATTTTACAAATCAAAATAGTTCAGGCTATACGTCGATTTGTTGTTTTAGAGATTAAATCTTATTTACCTGTATTAGAAATATGACTTCTGTCTTGTTTGAGGATTTTTAAGAATAAGATCAGCAATAATATATTTAGTTAGGTAAGAGAACACAAGAAAACATGTCTGCCTGTGCGTGCATTCTTAATAGGTGACCGGTTGATTCATTGACCAAGTTAGCATTTTGTACAACACAACACATGAGGATGTCAATATATCCGATTTGAATCGGATATCCGACCGATCCGATTCAAAAACATTGATTATGGAAAAAAGTTTAATATCCCATTAAGATATCGGATCGGATTCAGACTTAATAAATGACATCCAATCGGTTTCGGATATACATAAATAACTGATCAGATTCGCATACAGATTTGGATTGGATTCATTTTTTAACAAATATCCAGTATTTAATGCTATCAAATTTTGAGATTTGGCAAAATCCAGTTTAAAATTCGGATTCGGATCAGATTCGGATTGAAAAATTGAATTTCAGATTCAGATTCAGATATGACTTTTCTTTATTCGAATTCGAATCAGAACATATCAATATATGAAAAAGTGGATATGATTACCGATATATCTCATTCGTTGACATCCCTAACAAGCAAATTAACCATAGTTTTGGTGGAATGTAGCCTTTGGTTTTAGGCTGCAAGTCGGTGACCTAGCCTCTCAAACCAAACCAAAAAAAAAAAAAAAGTCAATTAAGCACCGGTCCCATCCTCTAGAGAGTTCCTTGTCAGTGTTGTCAAAAAGAGAAAAAAAAAAACAGTGTGGTTAGGGTAGACCGCTTAAATTGCAAATCTAGTTATGATTTATGATTAAAATCAAAAAGCCGTCACAGCATTCTGTGACTGTAATATATTGATCACCATTTTTATCTGCAGAATTCAACAATGGCAACAGTTTTTAACATCGCGAAATATAAAAATATAAAAATAACTCAACTGACAATAGATGTTGGCGGACTGATTTCAATTTCACTATGTAATGTGTATATGTTCTTTTGTCTGAGTTGAAGGATGTCTCCTTTACCCCTTTTCCGTTTAAAGGACCATTCCATGATTTTACCTCTCTCATTTACGGTGATTCATGGTACCTACGAATTAAATTTGTTTTGTATTATTACAAAACAGATTATCACATATATTAAAAGTATCCTCTGTTCGTGTGTTTCTATGTACATTATTATTCAAAATGAACTGTCACTTCCACAATATCCTAAAATAACATCAAATGGCATCTTTTATGGATACAATTATCTTCCAAAATCTCACATTTTCCCAGAAATAATACAGCAATAGCGGCAATACATCTTAAAAAATAAAGACATCTTCCCCCCTGGGTGCAGTGAACGAGATTGCAATGATATATAGAGGCTCGTGCAATAGCTTTGACCATTCCAGGGAACATAGGGAGAGAGAGAGAGAGAGAGCTCATACCGTTTTCTGTACTTTCTCTTCTTCTTTTATAAGAATGCTTCTTCTGTGGTTCTTTCATCCCTCTCATCTTCAAAACTTATTCACTATCAACTCTCTATCTTTCATCTTGTTTTTTTTTCTTTCGGTTGTATCTTATCCCAGGTTGAATTAAAAGACGTGTTTTGAGAGATCTTCAGTTTAAACAAACTAAAGATCTTAATTAATAGCATGAATTTCAAATTCATGCTAAATGTTAAAAACCATGAATTTAAGATCGGATTTGGGGGTGGTGTCCGATCTTAAATCCATGGATTTGAGATATTAGAGTTTTCAGATCACTATGGATCTCAGATCTACGGTGAACCAAAAACAACCTTACACTTTCAATTCTGCACTTATGGTCTCAAGAATGCACTTTCAATTCTGAACAAAAAACAACCTTACACTTATTGTCTCAAGAATGCAGTTGTATTGCTAGTGCACCTTTTCTTCTTTGCAAGTTCCATTCCTTGAACCTATGTCTTCCCCTCTATGTGGGCAGACTAAAATTTACATGATGGTGTTGCCTTGGCAAAGCAATATGGTAAAATTAAAGCTGACCCAAAGGTCCAATCTTGTGTACTACCATATTGTTTCTTTTTTCTTTTTTCATCCATTAACAAGGATGGAGATAGATGTGTAGTCTTTACATACAATTTTCCTCAAAGCAGGGGCTGAAGCTGGTGTGTGCTAATTGTGGTCTAAACATGTTTATATATGTCATTTCCGAATGCATCCGCCTCGCCCTTCTAATCCACAAGCGAAGCACCAGAGAGTAAAAGAGGACATGAAAGTAAAGGCACTAGGAATCAACTAATGAATTTGGGTTAAGTGAAGAAAAAAGATTACAAAGCACACATTCAACCACAGACATTCTTCTAACTCTAATGAATAAAGGACGACTCCTTATCCCTTCCTTTCTGAATTACGTAGTGGACATCGCAGCATGCATAGACATTCCACCTACCGACCATTGTGATAGTGTGCGCCTCTAGTTTGCTGAATAAACCTCGGACTAATTTCCTGCAACAGAAGTCTTCCGATGGTTCACATAAATGCTTGTTTCTTTTTAGTTTTATTACTATAGTTTGCTTTTGTTCCAAGAGATTGGAAAGATAATCATATTTGGTTGGTAACAACTATTATGTTTTGTAAGTAGGTAAACCATCATGATTCATGACTACTTTCTTTCTATATCTCTCTACTACAACCACTCTCATAGTGGCCACCATCAAAATTAACATCAACATTGCTGACAGATGCATTTTTGTGAACCATGCATGACGGTTCAGTTTGCAGGTTTTCATTATCAACGACATTAATGCAAAAATAATTGATCGTTTTCTGGTCAATCCTTGATATATTTCATGGTCTCCCACTTTGCATCACAAAAATTCTTACAAACCAATAGCTTTCAAAAAGTTAAATGATGAGTTTTAGCCGAAGTAACTTATTAGTCATAAGCAAAAAATTAAGAAGGCTCATCAACGTACTTTTTCATCTTAAGATTAAGAAATCAAATGGAGATCAAGAGGATAAGGTTAATACTTGTCTCTGTTTTCAGTTGCTGCCAAATCTTAGAAAAAAAACCACAAATCATCCACAATGGTGGCTCGTCTGAGCACCCATCTATCCCTTGCAGCTTCATGCAGCATCTTGCACCTGCCACTCCATTTGAATCAAACCCTTTAAAGAATGCATGTAGAGTGCTTAAAAGTTGAATATGTTGGAGATGATAGAAAATTTACGTGAGCTTCATGTTGGCAAGATCAGGAACCGACAACATGGCTGGCGATGAAGAAACAACGCATCCTACGATCTGTACAATGACTTCTGCAGGAAGAACATCAACAGTCACTGGTCTCTTCATGGCAACCTTCTTCATGATCTTGCCCATGGTGGTCTTCCTCCCATCTCCTACTAAATTCCTCAAATTCTTAAGAACCAATTGCTGCCAAATTTTTGGGCTCCTCACTGACTTGTCATCGTAGAAGTGGGAGGTGATGGTTTCCTTCCTTGCCATGGGAGGAGCATGGAGCTTCTGGGAGCCATTCTTCCTCCTGACATATTCATCGTAAATGTCCGCCGTTGGGCTCGAGGTGCCCAAAAATTTGGATGCCTGAACTCGGACGATGACGATGACATTGGAGACAACAAACAGGAATTTTGGGCAAAGGATGTCACCCATCATGTTGGGAAGGGAGACACACAGGAGAGACTTGATGAAGAATCAGAGGGGAGAAAGCCAGAGAGGGCTTGATAAAAATAAGCCCACCATGATTGGTGTCACTGCATAGAAAGCGAGCTTGTGGAGATAATTGGTCTTCTTGTACTTGACCATGGCCCTGAATTTCTCAACTTTTGCGGGTTCCATAGCTCAAGAGATGTGCAGTAAAAGAGAAAGAGAGGGAGAATGAAAGAAAGAGAGCTCACAATCCCGATAAAATTTTGGGAGCGGGATTCAAGTTCATTGAATAGGAGAGAAGATAGAGAGAGAGAGCAGAGGAGGAATTTCATATGAGAAATCTCTCTCTCTCTCTCTCTCTAAAAGGCAGCATAGTTGAAGCAAAACCACTACCACCATCTTCCTCAATGCTATATAAACTCCCCCACCTGATTTATTTTCTCATATAGAATTCCTCCTCTGCTCTCCCTCTATCTTCTCTCCTATTCAATGAACTTGAATCCCACTCCCAAAATTTTATCCGGATTGTGAGCTCTCTTTTTTTCATTCTCCCTCTCTTTCTCTTTTACTGCACATCTTTTGAGCTATGGAACCCGCAAAAGTTGAGAAATTCTGGGCCATGGTCAAGTACAAGAAGACCAATTATCTCCACAAGCTCGCCTTCTATGCAGTGACACCAATCATGGTGGGCTTCAAGCCCTCTATGGCTTTCTCCCCTCTGATTCTTCATCAAGTCTCTCCTGTGTGCCTCCCTTCCCAACATGATGGGTGACATCCTTTTCCCAAATTCCTGTTTGTTGTCTCCAATGTCATCGTCATCGTCCGTGTTGAGGCGTCCAAATTTTTGGGCACCTCGAGCCCAACACCGGACATTTACAACGAATACATCAAGAGGAAGATTGGCTCCCAGAAGCTCCATACTCCTCCCTTGGCAAGGAAGAAATCACCACCACGCACTTCTACGAAGACAAGTCTGTGAGGAGCGAGGAACTCAGGAAGGATGGTGATTGGGAAGTGAGTAAAGATGAAGATGATGAGGAGGAGTTGCAGACTGAGAAGGGTGTGGAAGAAGAGGAGCTAGACAAGCAACTGACGGATCCATCTGGAATCCTAAAAGTTAGTTTTCTCAAGAACATATGAAGATCGATCGCGATTGGATTCTTAACCAAGTCCACAATTATCCAAGTGTCTGGACTCAGATATATCGAAAAAGTAATATTTGATCTTTCTACGAGTCAATAAGCATTCAATTCAATTGTATATCTTACAATATCTCCATCAAGTTATATGGGTTTGGCTCATCAGATATCTTATGCATGTCATGACGGTGGACCTGCCAATTTATGCACACCTTCACAATACTTCCAAACCGAAGAAACTACCTCTTCATAAATATAAAAGAGAGAGAAAGAGAGGAACTGGTTCTTAGGAATTTTAGGAATTTAGTAGGAGAGGGGAGGAGTATCACTTGTTGTGCCTTCGGTGTCCTCAACAATTAGCACTCTCAGCTCTCCTAACTGAGTTATAAAATCTGGCCGGCAGATTTCAGCTTTAATATATGTATATGTATGCTAAAACCTGAAAATACGACCAATATTTCATACTTTGGTAGCTAGACTCAAGCCTCTCAACAAGCCCCCAGCCACTGCACCAAGCATGCATCTTAGTGAAAATATGGGACCCAACCGTCTCTCTCCCCACCACTTTTTCTCAGCTGTGCTAGTGTTCCTTGTGGCGGGGCTTCTTTGACGGGTCCCTAAGTACAACTGGAAGAAAAGAAAAAGAAGAATCCTGCTGTGCTGCACGAGAGCAATGCAAGCACATGAAAAAATTGCTTTGCAGAACCTCTGGAGAACTCAAGAAATTGTGCCGAATGATTATCTACTTGACGGTCATAGTTTGCTACGAGGCTGCACAAGGCTGCACAAATTAATTTAGTCACTAATTCATGTTGTAAACAATTTTACAAGCGGATCCATTGTTTGTCTAAACACATCCGAGTTTGAACTTGATTGCATTAAGCATACATACAATCATATTTATTTTTCTGCTTGACAAAAATCTTATCAATTTTCACCCAATTCAAATATAATGTGCAATATTGCCAACTCCAAAATCAACAATGTATAACTACGCATTAACAAGTCCAAAAACTTGTATAATAAAAAAAAGTCCAGGTTTCGTTTAAGTCAGCCGTAATTAAGTCTAACATCTGTTGCTTATTCTACTTTCTGCACTGTATCATTGGTCTCTGAATTTTTTTTATCAAAATAAAGTATGAAAAAAGTTAATTCCACAAAAATATATATATATTTTCATATAGTGTCTTCTTTTTTGCCTAGTTTTTTAGATTTTCTAGGCTGGTTATCTGTAAAGATTCCAATCGAGTCCCCTTTAGATGATTTATGAAGTGTTGATAACAAAGATTTTATTAGGTCAAATATGATAGGTGGTGGAGGTATCTTCAGTCTTCAGGGACGGGGAAGGACGGGGGTTTTGGCTTTCTTCTTGGGTGGTAGGCAGTATGGTGAAGTACTATTCCCTGTTTACCTCAAATAACTAAAAAAAAAAAATTGTGTGCCTATCCGAAGTGTCGAATCTAGAAAATGAATTACATGGAAAAGATCCATGTTCGCATCTCACGATCAGGTCAGTTGGGTGTCAAGGCATTGAATATGATCCAGTTTTGATGAGATCTGTAGGTAACTATTAGTAATATACTAATATCCTTCCGGGTATGAATTTCGTAGTAATTCATACAAGATCTGGGTTCTGATCCAAATTTCTAAAATTGAGGGGAAACTTTCCAATGAAAAGGACATCAATAATTTCTCATATGTGCCGTATGGACTAGGTCCAGATCTGTTACACCCAGTCGCTCTTGAATTTAGATTTGAGTCTTGCGGTGGCAAGTCCAGTCCAACTGGAATTTCCACTCCGAAGTACAAGGCAAAATAAAGAAAAAAAGAAACACTTGATTCAATGTGGCTCAAATAGATTCAGCTGAAAGAACCTACCTTTAGTATGATTTTTCTCATCAGAATCATAATTTTTTTAAGCCATCAAGTTTGATGCATCATGATTTATGTGCCCTTATTGTTTCTCCCTTGGTATGCATTTAAATAGTGCCACTCAAAGCTTACCTAATCTTTATTAAATACACTTTGCAGATCGCATTTATTAATTTGTTTGGTCCACCGGGTGACTGTTGGGGCCATGTGTATCAGTCCACAAGTATTCATTGAATCAATATAACCACTTGTACTCCTTACATTCTTACTGGTCTTTTAAATGCGACTTTATCACCCCCTCGTTCGGTGTCCCCACTTTATCTCTTTCCTGGACTGGCTTTGTCTGATAACTAAGCGGGTCCGGATGCTGCCTACCCAATTGTTGACCTCAACTACTAACTGGGTATAGATCTGAACCAGACCTGGATTTGAATCCTTTCTAAATGCAATAGTTAGTTTAGTGTTAAAATATTATATACTTTTTATAGCTGATTCATTATCGATGAAGTTAAATCCTGATTTAGGTTCGAATGCATACATACCAGCAGTAGGATGCTTGTCCTGGTCATATGCGCATGTTTGCAAAGTGAAGCCAGTGTCTCATCCGAATCTAATATTGAGATCAAAGAATATTGGATTGTCGATTTGAAAAGAGGTACAAACTTCCCCTTTCCTCTTTCCCCGGAGGTATATGATTGCTTCGACAAACTAAAGTGTAACACAATTATGTTTGCAGTCTCTAACAGTAGCACTCAGAGGAATCAAACCAATGATTAGACTTTCACTAGTCCGCTAACCAGTCCAGCTACACTACACCTCTTAAAGTAAATAGTTGATGATTGATTTTAAAGGTATATAATTGAACTATTCATTGAAGACGGCATCAGGTCCATCATATGGAACATGAAATGGATTGGATTTGCCCTTAACCTCAATGCCTTTGGGCTGATCACTTGTGAATGATATGAGCATCACATACTCCATATGCCTTTGGGCTGGAAGCAATGCACCCTTACTCCGCTAGTGGAATTTCCTCCCACTCATTGAGACATAGATACATTGGGATTTAGATCTGCAGTATAAAAATAGCAAAATCTTTGTATAGGATTTGATCCGTGACCTGTCCAAGGGGACTGGAGTCTTATAAATATTAACCTGATGCGTGTTGTTTTTTCTTTACTAGCCTATTTAATTTTCCCAGTAAAAGCAGTATTTTCTTGATGATTATAATATCTTCTATGAGCCGGCAATGTTTCTATGCAGATTCTTGTCCAAAAGTTTCATCAAATGTCTGCAAGCATGAAGTTAAAGGGAATTAGGACAGACCAAGAAAAATATGAAGATTAAGAATGAAAAAAATTAAAAATCTTTACTTTTTTTTTGAAAGGGGCACTGTCCCTACACTCAACATGATTATCCATTTGTTTAGCACGTCATATTTTTGTAAAAAAGATAATGCATGTAAAAGATAATGCATATATGTTTATCTGCTTAAAATCTTGTCACATCCACACCTAAATTGTATTGAGAAGTGCATCGCCTTTTATTGGCATGTCAATGTTTCATTTTTACAGATGCCGTTATTCATCATCTACCAATGTCATCACGTGATCAATTGTGTTTCTGGGATCCAATGTAATGTTAAGCTTGGTGATAGAACACATTTAGTCCTAAAATTAATGTTTTGACTTTTTCATTCAGCCTCCTTTTGTTTGAATTTCTATTTTATGCACCGTTACAAAATAACACTCATTTGCCCGATTGTGGCTCAGAAGAGTCGGTGGAAGTCTGAACATAAGGCGTATTTGAATTACATATTTACTTAGACAAACCTGTCTCCTTGGGATGACCTTTAACACATAGACGTCAACTTTTTACTTAGACAAGTTGTAGAGCTTTTTTTTTAAAAAAAAAAATTAGAGGCATTTTAATCTTCTGACTTCTATTCTAATTTCTAACTATTGACAGGAGATCTTTCTAACAGCTGTTATAAAGGATGAATGGACCCTTTTAACATCATCACGGATTAGTGGAAGCCTCTTCAATGATGGTGACATGGGCATTACTCCAGGCCATGTCCCAACGCTGGCCAGCTAGAGGATTAACTAAGAGGCATGAGGACGATCATCTGGACTCGTTCAATTCCCTGATATATAAAAGGATGCCTTGCTCTTGTTCGCCAGTATCCATCTGAAAATCCCATTACCTGCAATGGCAGCTACCATCTTGCTGGTTTAAGGGCGGACCAAAGAGAAGAATCAGAATGGCCTGCGGCTGCATCCCCATCCCAGCCGATGCCATCTGTGAGTGCCTTCTTGCATCGCTCAAAAGGACGTACGTCCATGCAAGGAGGCATGCAGGTTACCTAAAGAACCACGAAACGAACTATGAAACTCTGGGAAGGGAAATCAGTGAGCTAAGAAAGATAGAAGTGCTTGTCAATAACTTGGTGAGAGATGAAGATCTTAAAGGTAGAGATATTCGACAAGAGGAAGAAGAGTGGCAGATGAAGACTCAGGAGCTAAAGGATGAAGCAGAGTGCATTTTCAAAGGCTTTCCGAACGCCAAAGGGACGTGCACCTGTTGCCATGAATTGCCCAACTGTTGGTATTGCTACGGCACATATAAAGAAGGCACCTTTGGAGGCGGAACAGGTGTCAAGGCCTCGAGAAATCGATTGGTCACAGCCACTCATCCTGGAACCATTGGACGGGCAAGATACTGCTACTCGCTTCGTTAAGGAAATTTTGGACAGCATACAAGACGCCAGGATATCAAGGATCGGCATCCACAGAATGGGGGGAGTTGGCGAGACTAGTATCGTGAAGCATGTGCACAACAAAAGCTAAAGATTTCGACTTCGTCATGTACATCGTAGTAGGAAAATATCCGACTATAAACGCCTGCAACAGAAGATTGCCTGCTACCTAAAGCACTCTTTCTGCCAAAGGAGCAGATCTAAGCCAAGGAGAAAAACTTATTTCAACAAAAATGAATGGTGGAAAGTACTTGTTGATATTAGATAATGTCTGCCAAGGCTTCGATATACGTGTGTTGGGTGTTCCTGATCCAGCAAATGGAAGCAAAGTTGTGGTCGTAAGTAGAACCCTTGATGCATGCGATCCCATGCAAACTGGCAGAAACATCAAGGTGGAAGCCTTGTGCTGGAAAGATGCAATGTCCCTATTCCTTCATAACAAAGGGAATGTGATCAAACAGCTACCTATAGAAAAAATTGCAATGGAGGTCCTCAGGGAGTGTGCTGGTCTGCCGATAGCGATCGCCACAATTGGAGCAGCCCTGAGGAACAATGACGATGCCGGGGTGTGGGAGGATACTTTGAGAGCTCTGAAAAAATGCACGGGCGAGTCCGAAGGTATGGAGAAAAAGGTCTTTGACATTCTAAAGTTAAGTTACGATTTCTTGGAGGGGACAATAGGATGACCACAGGCTAGTTCCATCCAGTTTGTGGAGGGGTCAATTTGTTTGACAAAATTTTAGTTTTTTGCATACATCCTAGATATTGGGGTAGTTTATGTATCTGTTCAAAACTATAAAACAGGTGTTTGAAACATTAGAAACAGTGTGATGGCCCCCCAACGGGTACCCAGTACCTGTCCTAGTCGGGCCCGGGCCCGGACCCGAGCCTGAAGCTTGAGCCCGGGTCGGCCCGACCAGGGCCGATCCAGCCCGATAATATTTGAAAAATAATTTTTTGTTATTTTTTAATATAATAATGTATGTTTTACTATTAAAAATTATTTTATAATTTAGAAAATATTTTTTATTATCAAACAAGTTGGGCAGGGTTGGGCACGGGTTTCAGCTATCGGGCTGGGCCCGGTCCTGATCACCCAGGTAATATTTTAAAAATATTTTTTTTATTATTTTTTAATTTAAAAAATTGTAGTTTACTATTAAAAATTTATTTTAAAATATTTTTTTGGTATCAAGCCCCAGCCCAGCCCTAGGTTTCGGCTATCGGGCCGGGCCAGGCCCCGGGGCAGCCCCATAATATTTAAAAAATAATTTTTTATTAATTTTTAATTTGATAATATGTGTTTTACTATTTAAAAAAATTAATTTTATAATTTAAAAATATTTTTCTATTATCAAACGGCCCAAGAGATGCCTATTTATGCATACCTTCACAATTCTTCCTAACTGAAAAAACTACAACTTCATAAATATAGAAGAGAGAGACAAAGATAGAAAGAAACTCGTTCTTACGAATTTGAGGAATTTAGTAGGAGATGGGAGGAGCAGCACCATGGGCAGGATCATGAATAAGGGTATCATGAAGAGACCAGTGACTCTTGATGTTCTTTCAGGAGAAGTCATTGCTGAGAATCCATGCAAAGTGCTTGAAAGTTGAATATGTTGGAGATGACGGAAAACTTACGTGAGCTTCATGTTGGCAAGTTCAAGAACCGACAACATGGTTGGTGATGAACAAACAACGTGTGTTACGATCTCTGCAAAGACTTCTCCTGAAAGAACATCAAGAGTCACTGGTCTCTTCATGGCATCCTTCTTCATGATCTTGCCCATGGTGTTCCTCCTCCCCTCTCCTACTTAATTACTCAAATTCGTAAGAACCAGTTTCTCTTTCTCTCTCTATTCTATATTTATGACGAAACAGTTTCTTCGGTTATGAAGATTGTGAAGGTATGCATAAATAGGCAGATCTCGCCCCATTTGATAATAAAAAAATGATTTTTTTTATTATAAAATAATTTTTAAAATAGTAAAATACATATTATCAAACTAAAATTTATAAAAAAATTATTTTTTAAATATTATAGAGCTGGCCCGGGCGCAGTCCGATAGCCGAAACCCAAGTGTGTGGTTTTGTATGTTTTTTCCTTTTACTATGTCAAAAAACAAGTAGATTATAGTGTTTCTTTTCTTTCTGAATGCCTGTCTTAGTTTGCTTTAGAAAATGCATGTGCTTGGATAGTGCTTTTGTTGAAGAAATTATCGTAATGTTGCCAGAATTGTAATAATTAGTTGCATGAGCTTCTCCTAAATAAAGTTTTTGTTAACAAATTTATTATAGTTGGAAGTTTGATTAGGCAGGTACTAATGCAAACGAAAACTTTCAAGAAGTAGGTAATGCTATCATATAAAGAAGGCACCTTTGGAGGCGGAACAAGTGTCAAGGCCTCGAGAAATCGATTGGAGACAGCCACTCATCCTGGAACCATTGGATGTGCAAGATACTACTACTCGCTTCGTTAAGGAAATTTTGGACAGCATACAAGATGTCGGGATATCAAGGATCGGCATCCATAGAATGGGGGGAGTCGGTGAGACTAGTATCGTGAAGCATGTGGACAACAAAAGCTAAAGAGTTTGACTTCATCATGTACATCGTAGTAGGCAAAGATCCGACTACAAATGCCTGCAACAGAAGATTGCCTGCTACCTAAAGCACTCTTTCCACCAAAGGAGCCGATCTAAGCGAAGGAGAAAAACTGATTTCAACAAAAATGAAGGGTGGAAAGTACTTGTTGGTATTAGATGTTGTCTGGCAAGGCTTCGATATACGTGTGTTGGTTGTTCCTGATCCAGCAAATGGAATCAAAGTGGTGGCCGTAAGTAGAACCCTTGATGCATGCGATGCCATGCAAACTGGCAGAAACATCAAGACGGAAGCCATGTGCTGGAAAGATGCAATTGAAGGAAGTCTTTCTAACTCCCACACACAAAAAAAAAAACTAAAGAAGGGCACGTTAAGGTAAAGTTGAACAAAAGAAACTCAATACTATTTTTCTTTTTCTCACACTTTGGATTACACGCATGTACTAGTATTTAAAGAACAAAAGAAAAAACTACCCACTAATGCCACTTGCCAAAAGCAGCCTCATTTTGTGGACACAACCACTAATTCCTATTTTTATGGCTAAAGAAAAGAAACTAAAAAAAAACCACCACATGTTTACACATTCTCCACTTCCACATATTGCTCACACGTTCACATTAACTAACATTTCTCCCCCTTAATGTGAAAACTCTTGTACTCCAATCGCTTCTCGAAAATTGAAAAACGTTGATGGTGGTAGTGCTGTTGTAAAACCATCCGCAACTTGCTCTTTTGTGAAACATTGCTTCAACTCAATTTCTTCTTTCTAAATCACGTCTCTAATAAAGTGATAACGTAACTCTATATGTTTAGTCCTTCCGTGAAATGACAGATTTTTTGTCATGGAAATAGTAGATTTGTTATCACAGTATAACTGAGTTGGATTCTCTTGCTTCAATTGAAGATCTTCTAAAATACGTCTCATCCATATCGCTTGACATGCAGCAGCAGTAGCAGCAATATACTCAGCTTCCGAAGAGGATAAGGCTGTTGAACTTTGTTTCTTTGAGCACCACGACACAGCACTTGAACCAAATCCAAATACAAAACCACTTGTACTTTTTCGATCATCAACAAAACCTGCCCAATCACTATCAGTATATCCAATTAAACCAAAGTTAGTCACAGGTTTATAAAAAATTTCATAGTTGAGTGTAGATTGAATGTAACGAAAAATTCCTTTTGCTGCACCAAGATGTTGCACTGAAGGATCTTGCATGAACCTTGATATCAAACTCACTGAAAAAACAATGTCAGGTCTGGTATGTGTCAAGTACATCAATTCACCGACCATGCTTCTGAAATATTTTTCATTTACTTTTGCCATTTCATCATCTGCATTCAGCTTTGCGTTGGTGTTCATGGGAGTTGCACAACCATTACAATTCATCATTTTAAACTTTCAGAGTATCCAATGCATATTTTCCTTGCGATATAAAGATTCCTTCATCACTTTGTACTACTTGAAGACCAAGAAAGTAATGCAACAATCCCAAATTAGACATTTCGAACTCCCTCATCATACAATTTTTAAATTCTGCAATAAGGCTAGAAGAAGTGCTAGTATAGATAATGTCATCCACATAAACACTTACAATAAGTAAATGATTTTCACTCACTTTGACATAAAGAGTTGGCTCACTATCACTTCTTTGAAAGCCATTTTGATGAAGAAATTTATCAAGACGACTATACCAAGCACAATGAGCTTGTTTAAGTCCGTATAATGCCTTTTTAAGTTTATAAACCGTGTCTTCTTTTCCTTTAATTTTAAATCCAGGTGGTTGGTCAACATACACTTCTTCATTCAAATAGTCATTTAGGAAAGCAGACTTGACATCAAACTGAAAAACTTTCCATTTAAATTGAGCAGCAATAGAAAGAACCATTCTTACTGTCTCAAATCTTGCAACATGTGAAAACGTCTCAGTAAAATCAATTCCATATACTTGCACAAAACCTCTAGCAACCAGCCTTGCTTTATATTTTTTCACGTTAACTTTAGCATCATACTTCACCTTATAGACCCATTTTACTCCAATTGGTTCCTTCCCCGTCGGCAACTTAGAGAGCCCCCATGTGTCATTCTTTTCTATGGTTTGTATTTTCTCTTCCATAGCATTCATCCAATTTTTGTCTACACATGCTTCATTAAAAGTTGAAGGTTCTATAACAACAAAAGCAAATGCACACTTATAAATGTCATTTAAGGATCGTACCTTTCTTGGTGGAGTTTCTTCAGAAATGGATTCAATGCCTTCATTGATCGTCTCCTTCAAGGCTTCATCTTTCTCCTTTGGTTCTTCGTCAATATGATTTGGATTCACTTCTTCCCCGTCAAATTGGAGTTTCATGGTTTCATTCTTAACCCAATCCCAGCAAGCTTTTTCATCAAATATAATGTCTCTTCTTATAATCAACTTCTTAGTGATAGGATTATAAAGACGATAACCCTTAGTTTCACTACTATAACCAATGAAAATGTATTTTTCACTCTTCTTATCCAACTTGCTTCTTTCACTAGGATCAATTAATGCATATGCAACACATCCAAAGACTTTTAACATACTTACATTTGGTTTGCGATTCCATCATGCTTCGAATAGAGTTTTGTTTCTGACGGCCTTTGTTGGAGAAATGTTGAGAAGATATACTGCCGTATGGATTGCTTCAGCCCAAAATTCACTAGGTAATTGTTTTTCATTTAACATGCTGCGTGTCATTTCCACCACTGTCTGATTTTTTCTTTCGGCCACACCATTTAGTTGTGGGGACTTCCTTACTGTAAACTGCCCACAATTTTTACAAAATAAATCAAATTCGTCAGACAAAAATTCTTCCCCTCTATCCATACGCAGTATATTTATTACATTTTCACTTTTTTTCCGCAAAAACTTTAAACTCTTTATATTTATCCATTGCATCAGATTTGTGACTGAGGAAATATACCCAACTCATTCTACTGTAATCATCACTAAATAGCAAAAAATACTTGCTACCATTTAATGAAGAAGTTTTCATTGGACCGCATATGTCAGCATGAACTAATTGAAGCGGCATTTTAGCTCTCCATGATTTTTCAACTTGAAATGGTAATTTATGTTGTTTACCATAAACACACCCTTCACATACATCATCATGACAATCAATAGATGGCAGTCCATATACCATACCTTTTTGATGTAAGAGTTTCAACCCATTAAAATGAAGATGCTCATATCTCACGTGCCATAGCTTGGAATCATCAATTTTTGTCATAAAAGCATTTGTCTCAAGAGGAAACATTTTATTTCGAACTATATTTACTTTTGGAAGAACTACACCACTTTTATTTTTAATTTCACAAGCATGATTTTCAAATAAAAGTGTGTACCCTTTTTGAACTAGTTGTCCAACACTAAGCAAATTTTGAGCCAACCCGGGGACGTAATACACATCATTAATAAATCTTTTCATACCTGTTTCTGATTTGATGATAACTGTTCATTTACCCTTCACACTTATTCTATTGTTGTCTCCAAGCCACACATC
Source organism: Nymphaea colorata (assembly GCF_008831285.2). Classification (NCBI taxonomy): domain Eukaryota; kingdom Viridiplantae; phylum Streptophyta; class Magnoliopsida; order Nymphaeales; family Nymphaeaceae; genus Nymphaea; species Nymphaea colorata. Next base: position 1,213,428 of record NC_045138.2, on the reverse strand, counting down.
CAACTTTATAGTCTCGTCAATGTCTTTAAAAAAACTCTTGTCACCAGTCATATGATTACTGCAGCCGCTATCTACAAACCAAACTTCACTCTTGCAACGGTTAGCATCCATAGTTGTAAGAAATAAATTCTCATTTTCTTCTACAAAACTAGCTTGTTGTTTTGCCTTTTCAAAACATTGATCTTCTATATGACCAAACTTCTTGCAAAAGTTACATTGTTTTCCTCTAAAGTACTGATTTTGATTATCTTTCCCTGTTGTGTCATGGGTTTTATGGAAATTTCTATGGAATCTTCCACGTCCTCTACCATAACCACGAGTGACTCCTCTATAGCCTCCTCGTCCTTGACTCCTTCCTTCATTTCTTTGATCATAGCTTCCATTCTTCTCTTTTGAAAACTCTATCTTTGTTTGGAAAACTTGCTCTATTCCTTTTTTTGTTGACCTGTTCATGCGTTGCTCATGTGCTAAAAGAGACCCCATTAGTTCATCAATAGAATAAATAGACAAATCTTTGGATTCTTCTATTGCAGTGACAACATAATCAAATTTAGAAGGAAGACTTCTTAACACTTCAACCACCTTTTGCTCGGTTATGGCTTCACCGAAACTCTTCATTTGATTTACAATAGTAGAGAGTCTAAAAAAATAATTTTGAACGGACTCACCAGTTTTCATGCAAAATGTTTCAAACTCTCTCCTTATGATTTGGAGCTTAACTGTAGGAATCTTCTTATCTCCATGAAATTTTTGTTTGAGGAATAGCCACGCTTCACTTGACTTCTCTGCTCCAGCAATAGTTGGGAAGACAGTCTCTGATACAACCTACTCCAATACTGAGAGTGCCTTTGCATCTTTCTTCCGAAATTCCTTAACATCAATTTTCTCTATTGACTTTCCTACTGCCTTTGATACTTCAATTTCTGCATAACCATTCTCAACTAACTCCTAAAGGTCTTGTGAAATGAAGTAACTCTTCATTTTGATACTCCGAAACTCATAGTTCTCACCACTAAAAATAGGAACTAAGGATTGGGATAAATTGAGAGTATTTGAATTAGCCATACCAGCTTTCAAAAAATAACTCTTATCAATAGCACACGATTTGGAGTTCTTTGCTTCTGCAATGCTCCACGATACTTGAGATGCCCACGCAACCTGGCGTTCTGATACCAAGATTGAAGGAAGTCTTTCTAACTCCCACACACAAACAAAACTAAAGAAAGTCACGTTAAGGTAAAGTTGAACAAAAGAAACTCAATACTATTTTTCTTTTTCTCACACTTTGGACTACACGCATGTACTAGTATTTAAAGAACAAAAGAAAAAACTACCCACTAATGCCACTTGCCAAAAGCAGCCTCATTTTGTGGACACATAACCACTAATTCCTATTTTTATGGCTAAAGAAAAGAAACTAAAAAAAAACCACCACATGTTTACACGGTCTCCACTTCCACATATTGCTCACACGTTCACATTAACTAACAGCAATGTCCCTATTCCTTCATAACACAGGGAATGTCATCAAACAACCACCTATAGAAAAAATTGCAATGGAGGTCCTCAGGGAGTGCGGTGCTCTGCCGATAGCGATCACCACAATTGGAGCAGCCCTAAGGAACAATGACGATGCCGGGGTGTGGGAGGATACTTTGAGAGCTCTGAAAAAATGCACGGGCGAGACCGAAGGTGTGGAGAAAAAGGTCTTTGACATTCTAAAGTTAAGTTACGATTTCTTGGAGGGGACAATAGGATGACCACAGGCTAGTTCCATCCAGTTTGTGGAGGGGTCAATTTGTTCGACAAAATTTTTGTTTTATACATACATCCTAGATATTGGAGTTGTTTATGTATCTATTCGAAACTTTAAAACAGGTGTCTGAAACATTAGAAACAATGTGATGTCTGCTCAGGACCCTAACTCTAGGGTAGTTAGGAACGTTCGGCTTATAATTGACAATTTAGAGATTTTTACAAAAACCTCTCTTGAACTTATGGTTTAAAAAAAAGGTTTCCTCCCTTGTTGGTTTCCAGGGGTGGGCACCGGTACGGGCCCCCAACGGGTACCCAGTACCTGGCTCGGTCGGGCCCAGGCCCGGACCCGAGCCTGATGCTTCAACCCAGGTCGGCCCGACTAGGGCCGATCCTGCCCGGTAATATTAAAAAAATAATTTTTATTATTTTTTAATTTAATAATGTGTGTTATACTATTAAAAATTATTTTATAATTTTAAAAATATATTTTTTATTATCAAACAAGCTGGGCAGGATTCGACACGGGTTTCAATTATCGGGCTGGGCCCGGCCCTTGTAAGCCAGGTAATATTTTAAAAATAATTTTTTTATTATTTTTTAATTTAATAAATTGTAGTTTACTATTAAAAATTTATTTAAAAATATTTTTTTAGTATCAAGCCCCAGCCCAGCCCTAGGTTTCGGCTATCGGGCCGGTCCAGGGCCCGGTTCAGCCCGATAATATTTATAAAATAATTTTTTATTAATTTCTAATTTGATAATAGTTATTTTACTATTTTAAAAAATATTTTATAATTTAAAAATATTTTTTTATTGTCAAACATGCGAAGACCTGCCTATTTATGCATACCTTCACAATTCTTCCTAACCGAAAATACTACATCTTCATAAATATAGAAGAGAGAGAAAGAAACTGGTTCTTACAAATTTGAGGAATTTAGTAGGAGATGAGAGAAGGAGCACCATGGGCAAGATCATGAATAAGGGTGTCATGAAGAGACCAGTGACTCTTGATGTTCTTTCAGGAGAAGTCATTGCAGAGAATCCATGCAGAGTGCTTGAAAGTTGAATATGTAGGAGATAACAGAAAACTTACGTGAGCTTCATGTTGGCAAGATCAGGAACCGACAACCTGGTCGGTGACGAACAAACAACGCGTGTTACGATCTCTGCAAAGACTTCTCCTGAAAGAACATCAAGGGTCACTGGTCTCTTCATGGCACCCTTCTTCATGATCTTGCCCATGGTGTTCCTCCTCCCCTCTCCTACTTAATTCCTCAAATTCTTTAGAACCAGCTTCTCTTTCTCTCTCTATTCTATATTTATGAAGAAACAGTTTCTTCGGTTAGGAAGATTGTGAAGTTTGTCCATCAATGGGCAGATCTCACCTCGTTTAATAATAAAAAATGATTTTTTAATTATAGAATAATTTTTAAAATAGTAAAATACATATTATCAAACTAAAATTAATAAAAAATTTATTTTTTTAAATATTATCGAGCTGACCCAGGCCCGGTCCGATAGCCGAAACCCAGGCGTGTGGTTTTGTATTTTTTTTACTTTTACTATGTCAAAGGGCAAGTAGATTATCGTGTTTCTTTTCTTTCTGAATGCCTGTCTGAGTTTGCTTTAGAAAATGCATGTGCTTGGATAGTGCTTTTGTTGAAGAAATTATCATAATGTTGCCAGATTTGTAATAATTAGATGCATGAGCTTCTCCTAAATAAAGTTTTTGTTAATAAATTTATTATAGTTGGAAGTTAGATTAGGGAGGTACTAATGCCAATGAAAACTTTCAAGAAGTAGGTAATGCTGTCATATAAAGAAGGCACCTTTGGAGGCGGAACAGGTGTCAAGGCCTCGAGAAATCAATTGGTCCCAGCCACTCATCCTGGAACCATTGGACGGGCAAGATACTGCTACTCGCTTGGTTAAGGAAATTTTGGACATTATACAAGATGCCAGGATATCAAGGATCGGCATCCACAGAATGGGGGGAATCGGCGAGACTAGTATCGTGAAGCTTGTGCACAACAAAAGCTAAAGAGTTCGACTGCATCATGTACATCGTAGTAGGAAAAGATCCGACTACAAACACCTGCAACAGAAGATTGCCTGCTACCTAAAGCACTCTTTCCGCCAAAGGGGCACATCTAAGCGAAGGAGAAAAACTGATTTCAACAAAAATGAAGGGCGGAAAGTACTTGTTGATATTAGATGATGTCTGGCAAGGCTTCCATATACGTGTGTTGGGTGTTCCTGATCCAGCGAATGGAAGCAAAGTTGTGGTCGTAAGTAGAACCCTTGATGCATGCGTTGCCATGCAAACTGGCAGAAACATCAAGATGGAAGCCATGTGCTGGAAAGATGCAATGTCCCTATTCCTTAATAACACAGGGAATGTGATCCAACAGCCACCTATAGAAAAAATTGCAATGGATGTCCTCAGGGAGTGCGGTGGTCTGCCGATATATATCGCCACAATTGGAGCAGCCCTGAGGAACAATGACGATGCCGGGGTGTGGGAGGATACTTTGAGAGCTCTGAAAAAATGCACGGGCGAGACCGAAGGTGTGGAGAAAAAGTCTTTGACATTCTAAAGTTAAGTTGCGATTTCTTGGAGGGGACAATAGGATGACCACATTCTTGTGATCTAGCCTCCAATGGTTAACTGCTCAATGACTTTCCTGAATTTACCTGTGTGCAGCAAATCGTGGTTAACAATTGGCATCAAACAATTTTTCTGTTCACATAGATTACTTTCGAACCATGGGCAGATTGATGAGGGTATTAACTGTATGAAGGTGCTTGTTTTATAAGCATTGCCGTTTTTTTGAAGAAATATAAATAGAACTAATCGAGTGACAATTTCACTGGCATAGATCCTCTTTTCTGACGCCATAGCCATTGACAATAGTACAGATCCATACCAATGATATTATCACTGATAAAATATCACATAATAGAACTTACGATTCACCGCCAATATAACAGTGATCGTAGCAGTTGAACAAAACATAATTGCTAAAGACCAAATTCACCTGACCTGCACCTATGGCTAAAATGGCGAAAGCTTATGTCACTTTAGAGTCCTGTTGACGACATTTTGCTATTTTAGTGGGTACATGGGTAAAGGTGGGCATCGGGGCCTGGTCCGCGCTGTTTGATAACGAAAAAAATTTTTAGACTATAAAATAATTTTTGAATAATATAAAATAATTTTTTTAATAATAAAATACATATTATTAAATTTAAAAAATGGCACTCGAACAAAACATCATTGGTAAAGACCTGATTCACGTGACATGTACTTATGACTATAATGGCAAAAGCTTACATCACTTTAGAGTTTCGTTAATGCCACTTTGCTACTTTAGTGGGTGCATGGGTAAGGGTGGGAATCGGAGCCCGGCCCCAGTCGGTCCATCAGGCCCGAAACCTGGGCCCGACCCGGCTCGGGCCGTTTGACAATAAAAAAAAACATTATAAAATAAATTTTCTAATAATAAAATACATATTATTAATTTAAAAAATAACATTCGAACAAAATATCATTGCTAAAGGTCTGATTCACCCGACCTGTACCGCTTATATCACTTTAGAGTCCTATTGGCGCCATTTTGCTACTTTAGCGGGTACATGGGTAAGGGTGGACATCGGGGCCCAGCCCGGGTCAGTCAGCCGAGCTTGAAATCCAAGTCTGGGCCTGACCCGACCTTGGCCGTTCCATAATAAAAGTATTTTTTAATTATAAAATAACTGTTTATATTATAAAATATATTTTTAATAATAAAATACATATTATTAAATTTCAAAAGTAACAGTCGAACAAAACATCATTGCTAAAGACTTTATTCCCCTGACCTGTACCTATGGCTATAATGGTGAAAGCTTATATATCTTTAGAGTCCTGTTGACGCCATTTTGCTACTATAGTGGGTACATGGGTATGGGTGGGCATCGGGGCCCGGTTCGTTCCGTTTGATAATAAAAACAATTTTTAAATAATAAAATAATTTTTTATAATATAAAATAGATTTTTAATAATGAAATACATATTATTAAATTTAAAAAATAGCAGTTGAACAAAACATCATTGGCAAAGAACTGATTCACCAAACCTATACATATAGCTATAATGGCGAAAGCTTATATCACTTTAGAGTCCTGTTGATACTATTTTGTTACTTTAGTGGGTAAATAGATAAGGGCGGGCATCGGGGCCCAGCCCGGATCCGTCCGTCGGGCCCGAAACCTGGGCCCAACCAGGCTCAAGCCGTTTGATAATTAAAAAAATTTAATTATAAAATATTTTTTTATAATTTAAAATATATTTTTAATAATAAAATACATATTATTAATTTAAAAAATAACAATCGAACAAAATATCGTTGCTAAAGACCTAATTCACCTGACCTGTACCTATAGCTATAAAGGCGAAAGCTTATATCACTTTAGAGTCCTATTGGTGCCATTTTGCTACTTTAGTAGGTACATGGGTAAGGGTGGGCATCGGGGCCCGGCTCGGGTGGGTTGGCCGGGCTTGAAATCCAAGTCCAGGGCCGACCCGACCTTCGCCGTTTCATAATAAAAAAAAATTATAAAATAAATTTTTATAATATTAAATATAGCAAATACTCGAGTTCAATTTGATGATATAGCATCGCGGTCAAGTTAGACTGGCTTAACTCATTTTTATAGGATCAAGTTCAAGCTAGATTCGTTTAACTTGTTTAACTCGTTTATGTTAAGTTAACGTCACTTGTTTAACTTGTTAACTTGTTTAGTTTTATTTAGTCAAGCCAAACCTGAGTTTAACTGAGTTGAGTTCTTACAATTTGAATTCAACTCATTTAACATTTTGTGCATATATTTAAACTCAAGGTCTTCTCAATTATAAAAGAGCTGAGTTCAAGCTCAGGTTTTAATAAGCAAGTTCAAGTCTAGCCTAAGTTGGTTTGCCTCATTTTATAGCCGCAATAATGTCTCATACCAAACTGACCAACTGCTACTTAACTTTTGGCATGCATGGTTCTCCATGTGCAATGCATGGATGCCAGATCAACATACTATACACTGCTAGAAATATATATATATATATATATATATATATATATATATATATATATATATATATATATATATATGTTAGAAAAAATTATATGTGTTACTGCGGGGCTGTTTGGTAACAGTAAAAGTATGTTATTGTTTCATATATCTAGTAACTTTTGAGGTAAATACGTGCATAGAACGATAACATATTGTCACTTCCAACAGCCCTTGAAGGTGTCACTTTGCTAACGAAGGAAAAGTTAGTAAAAAGATCATTATTAGTATTATTAGCATTTCTCTAGCATGCATTAGAGAATGTATATCAAATTAAGATCATTATTAGTATTATTAGTAAAAAGATCACATCGCACCACAATGCATTAAACATCTGTTTGCTTGTGCCATGCTCCTTTGGGCTTGTGATTTGTTCTTTTCCTATCCTTTCATTCTTTATTTTGTACATCATTGATCTGTTTATAAACAAGGGGGATATCTCCATCCTACTTGGCTAGAACTGCACACTGAATCAAGTTAAGCCGAGTCCAAAAAGGTTGATATTGTTAAAAGTATATCAAATTCAGTCCCCTTCCTATGTCATAAGACATAAGCTCCTTTGTATTTTTAAGCATTTTAGTTCTTTTTAATAAGTAGTTCTTCGCTGATCGAACTACTCAGTACTCGACCATCGTACAGGATGGTGCAAATACTACACGCCTATAGTGAATTTCGGGTACATTAGCTCATGTTCTTGGCCTGTGAGTTCTTTGCTTATCGAACTACTCAGTACTCAACCATCATACAGAATAGAAAGGAAAAAGTTGGGTTTTAAAGCTTGCTCGTTAAGCTTCAGGAGAATGGTGATAGGAAGAAACAGCAAGGGACTAAAATTTATTTAGGCTGTGATCTCATGAAATTTTACTGAAGATCATTCTAAATGTTAAATTTGAATTTTTAGTCTGATTCTAATCTGACTTTTGTATTCGCAAACGAATCTTAATCGAACTACTAAATACACAAACAAATCCGAACTGCATTGTTATATAATTGAAAACCCACTTTCAGAATATATGGATATTGGATGTGGGACATTTGTTTTGAACTAAATTCGAATGCTAATCTGATCAGATATTTATTTAAATCTGAATCCAGTTCTGATCAGATGTCAATCTTTTATGTCTGAATCCCATCTTATTTCTTGTGCAGATGTCAAATTTTTTTTTTCATATCCTATCTTTTGTATGCAATTCAGTCAAATATCCAATCGAATAAGATCTAAATCCAATCCATTGACATCCTTACTTCCCAATAGAAAAAGTAAGAAGGGGTATCCCGAGTCCCCCTGAATCGCAAATATGAATGCTATTGATAATCATCATTATAAATAAAGCTCTAACCTTAAGGAGACAATCTTTTTCTAATTAAATAGAAATGAAGTTAGATAGCCATCAAAAACGAAGTCCTTGATGCTCCCCTACTATGTTTTCTCATGACAAATTTTGAAAAATAAAATTTTACTGGCTAATAGTTTCAAGAATTTTACCTTGGCCCCTGCAAAAATTTAAAAAAAAAATAATAATCCCTTGCCAAAAATGTAATAGGCCTTTTGGTCATACCTTACTAGCTCGATTGATTACTTTTAAATATGACGGCCAAAAATGTAATAGGCCTTTTGGTCATACCTTACTAGCTCGATTGATTACTTTTAAATATGACGGACATTCTTTGAAGAAATGAGGCCATTAACAAAAGCTTTATGCTCGGGAACGTTACAAGCCCAGGTGAATTCGAGGTTCATCGGTGAGAAAGGGAAGATTGTTCCTCCGGGGTTTAATAATCAAAATACTTATGAAACTGCCAAATATTTTTTAAACATGTTTTCTGAATGTGCTTTTTAGGTCGCCTCTACTACTCTTCGGATATATATGTATATAATTGATAAAAACTAAACCACTTAAGTAAGAAACAAAAGTCAGATATGTTAATATTAATTATTACAATAATTTTTTTTTGAAAACCAACCTTATAGATATGGTCCATTAATTTGGTTGTTTTGTTACTTAAATAATGTTTTTTATTAGTCAAAAAATGAACGGCTCTTATAACATCAAAATTTTGGTAGTATAAATATCATTTTTTTATAAAACTTGAACTAAAGCATGATTTACATTAAATTAGTGTTTATGAACACATTAGAACGTTCATATTTTGTTTGAAACCATTTTTAACATGAATTTAAGAGGCCTGAATTTTATGCCTTACCTAAGTAGTCAGGTACCTATCAATCATTCATGAACTAATACTAAATGATACATTACATTTTTAAACTTATTTTCTGTTAATCGTCCTTCACGATGGATTGGACTAACCTCATAAGTTTATTGACTCTTCGTAACATGGGTTGTCATTCATTAACAATTAAAAGAATTGGCGTTGGTTTGGAATTCACGAAGTAGTATCAAATAGAGAAAACCAGAATACTATTAATAAAATATAAATTTAGAATGAAGTTTCATGATTGAATCCAAATTCAGTGTTGAGAAGATATTATTAAGAGGCCAAAGTCTTTTCTTCGTCCTTTTCTTTCTTGCCCTTTGGGTTCAGAGTTGTTTTTGGGTTTAAGTAGAAAAAGAAACAACCATCAACCAAAGTGTCACACATACTCCATTTGTAGTTTATCAAACTGACCCACCAGTTTACCAATTAAGTGATGCCTCTCACGGCCAGTGGGTTCGACTGGGATCGATAAGGATTGAAGCCAGTTTACGGACATTATGTTAATTAGATTTTGATTCGGTTGCTAAAAATCCAATTACATAAAGCCTAGCAAAATTGCCTTCAAGTGTGGATCTCTGATCAAAGTTAATGCTGATTACTAGTTGGGAACTGGTGGAGTTTTTGCTGTCTATGGCGGTTTCAGAGAAAAGAATATATATGTTTGGCAGATTCCTCAACTGGCATATTCGAACCAAATTGATGACGTCTGATTTAATTCGGCGGCTGATTGAAGACTAATGGATGTCCTCTATTAACTTTTTCTTAAGAACTTTGAACTTTTTTTTTTTACTAATGCATTATGAGTGAGTGAACTCTGCCTATTCAAAGAGCCATTTAATTAGAGCCGTCCATCTGACATAAGTAGATGGTTGAGAAAAGAATATAAAGAAAAAGTATGAACTAATATTAGATGACCAAAATGTTCATCATCTTTTTCACCTTATTTTTCTCTAGTCGTCCATCATGTTTGATCGAACGATTTTCATTAGATGGTTGGGTGACTCTAAAAAAATCAGTCACCATTTATATATATATATATATGGTGAGATCTTTATCGAAACCTCAATCCAATCATAACCACCTAATGCATTGCATTAACAAACATGATTAAAATATACTGTCACGTATAATATATTAGAAAGATTTTTCTGTCCAAACCCAGACAAAAAGAAATCCAAAGATTTCAAATATATATTGATGCAATTATTTTTGAAACAATTTTATAGAATATAAGTTTTAGTGATTTTATATATTTCACTACTCCGTATTTAACGTTCATATCCTTGTGTATATGTTTTTTTTTTCAAAATTAACTAAATAGATACATTATTCGTGTCCGAAAAATGCAAGAATTAAAGAAACCTTTTAGATGCATAGACGGGCGTTTTCATCTTAAAAAAAAAAGTTCACACAAACTTTGATTTTTCTTAAACCCGTATTGCAGTTTTCAACCAGCTGACGTCTCTTGATAATTTGAACAAATTGACACCAACACTGATTTTTTTTTCTTTCTAAAGCTCCTTAATGCGGGCTTCAAAGTTCAAAATGCTCACGTATCTATTATCTTGACAAGTTGCCCAAACTAAATTAGTGGACGGCTCTCTCTCTCTTCTTACGTATAGAATATATGTCTCTCTCCATATATATTACTTGTGCATGCCTATCAGTCTCTTAAGTCATTCCTCATACATGTAATCATATAAATAGGTAAAAGGTATATAAAAAATTGAAAATGAACAAAAACCAATCTTGAAAATTTGATGCTTAAATTGAGTACAAGCCTAAAAGTTAGGATTGTTCGTTTGAAAACCAGTTTTTTCTTCTTTTTTTCTTTTTTAACAATCATCTTGATTATTTTATTTTTTATAAATGATAATAAAAGGAAGGAACAAAACTTGACAACTGAATTCCATTTTAAAATTTCGTTATACTGGCTTGAGAGAGTTTGAGAGAGAGAGAGAAAGAGATTAGTTGGAGTACGTGGTGAAGTGGCGACAAAGACGGGAAGAAAGTTATGACGAAGACGACAAATTGTGGGCATGTTTCTATAGTAGTTGAACAGCTTCAGAATACAGCGGGAAGCCTCTAGACTTAATTATTGAAAATTTATCACATTGTGGGATCACCATCAATCGTCCATTTGTTGATTTAGTTCAGTTGGTCAAACTGGCAGGACAGTGAAAGGTCGATCATCAATTCAATTTTCATGAGTATGATTCTTCTGAACAGTAAAATTCTTCTAAACTGTAAATAATGGATATGTGATGCTTAATTCTTCTCAACTGTAAATAATGGATATGTGATGCTTAGTTAATAAGTGTTTTACTCTCCATTTGTCCATTTCTTGTTTTGGTTCAGTTGGTCAAATTGACAAAACAATGAAATCAAATCGATTCTTACCGTAAAATTCTTTTGAACTGTAAATAATGGGTATGTGATGCTTAGTTAACAAGTGTTTCACTCTCCACCTAACTCATTAAGCAGCTCTGAACCCCGAGATAAGTTGAACGAGAAAGAGAAGCTTCAAGTGTTTTACTCTCCACCTAACTCGTTAAGCAGCTCTGAACCCCGAGATAAGTTGAACAAGAAAGAGAAGCTTCGGCTTCTTGAAGGTATCTCCTTCCTTATTGAGGTGTCTCCTTAGTTAGATGTATGTAATTGTCAATCTCATTTGGATTTCTCGAGTGAGCCAAATTTGGACAGATGCCAAGATTTTATGATCACATGAGCTCGAGTGATTTCTTGTTTCGCTTAATTAATTGCCTTCAAGGACTATCACTGTCGAAGGACTATCACTGTCGGGTATCAGATACACGGCAAGCAGTTCGGAAGTTTCTTCACCACTATATCTATTTATACTTGACAATGAATCGAGTGACAAGGAATTGGTCGCAGGAGAACGAAATAATTTAAGCAGACTCATTTTTTTGTGCTCTCTAAATTTATCTCCGTAGCTTCTGTTCAGCAGATTTTATATTTTATGAACATAAGTAACAAAGGGAAGAGTTTCTTTGCTTAAATCTTAAGGAATACGAAAGAGACTGCGTACTGTGTTCCTTTTAAAATTTTCAGAAAACAAAGTAGATAAACAAAGATTAATAAGGGAGTAGTATGAAGGGAACTTCCAAGTATACAACCAGAATCCATACAGCATAGAAGAGACGGCGGCTTTGACACAAAACAACCAAAATAACTCAACAATTTGGACTCCCTGCAAAAGAAAAAATCGCTTGACTCTTCCGAGAAGCAGCAATGAAGCAACACAACAGCATCTCCTACTTTATTATCTGTAAGTTTCGCAGCACGGGTTCCTCATCCTCCGTGCCTAATCCTCCATGCTGATGATGCAGCGAATGCCTTGACCGCTGAGCATCAAATCAAAGGCCTTGTTGATGTCCTTGAATGAAACGCGGTGAGTGCAGAATTTGTCCAACTCGAGCTCCTGCAATCATGATTTGAATGTAGAAATGAGTTCTGGTTCGCATCTCCCTGTGAAGATAATGAGCAAATGGCAACTACCCTTCTGAATTTGTCTTCAGAAGGAAGAGAGGGAGAGATTACCTTCTTCATGTATAATTCCACAACCCCGGGAATGTCGCTGCGAGGCTTGTAGTTTCCGTAGAATGTTCCTTTCAGAGTTTTCTCGTTCAAGAAGTTCATGGGGTGTGTCTTGAACACTGCATCTTTGTGAGGGACACCAACCAGGACAGCCACGCCCCATCCCTGCAACACAGCGGTATTTAGAAGAAGATTAATTCCTTATAGATTTATGGGTTTTTTGGGGACCAAAAGTAATTGCAGAATATGCATTCACAAGCATATAAATGCAAAGCTTTTGTCTTTTTAAGGAGAGATCAGGAAAATGTGGATGGTCAATGCAGATCAAGCAATAGTAGTCAGTGAAATCACTTACATCATGGACACATTCAAAAGCTGATATCATCGCATCAATGTGTCCTGTACACTCGACACTCCTGTCGACACCTCCATTTGTCAACTCAGCAATCACCTGAAAGCAACCGTAAATTCTTAATCAAAATTTACTGTGTACTCTGAAGCTAAGAAACGCATCCTTAATTTGTTAAAACAAAGGATGCATGCCATAGGGAAGCAAAGAATTGGCATATCTGGAATCTAACCTGTTGAATAGGTCTGTCATAGTCCTTGGGGTTCAAAAACTCTGTGCAACCAAATTTCTTTGCTGAAATCAAAGAAAAATAAGAAAGGGTCAGTGATATACACCTTGAAATCACCACAAAACGATCTATTACCTTGCTATCATTGTTTACCTTCTTCGAACCTGTTGGGGTTCAGATCAATCCCAATGATCCTTGACGCACCTGAAACTCTTGCACCTTCACAAGCCTAATAGAGTGCATCATAAAGGTATTCATAAGAAAACGCATACTCATAATAGAACACCAATCAGAAGAGAAAAAAAACTTACAGCAAGGCCCACAGCACCCAATCCGAAAACAGCTACGGATTGACCTCTTTTTGGTTTAGCAACATTAACAGTAGCACCAAATCCTGAAAACACGTTTCAAACAAATATTGATCGTAGTACTGCAGAAAACCAGCATCCCTTGAGCAAGATTCAGAAAGAATTTAGAAGATGGGAGGGGTCAGATGTTCTTGTTACCTGTTGAAATTCCACAGCTAAGGACACAAATCTTGTCAAGAGGTGCCTCTGGGTTAACTTTAGCAAGACAACCCACGTGCACAACTGTGTACTCACTGAAAGTGGAGGTACCCACAAAGTGGTAGATGGGTTGCCCCTTAATGGAGAACCTTGATTTCCCATCAGCAAGCATCACTCCCCTGTCTGTGTTGATCCTAAGGAGATCACACATGTTGCTCTCTTCTGATTTGCAGTGAGCACATTCCCCACATTCACCGGTGAAGACAGGGAGAACATGATCACCAGGCTTAAGCTCTGTCACACCTTGACCAACACTCTCGACAATCCTGGTAAATCCAGGTCATGCTTTAAGGGCAACACACAATGGAGAAAAAGAAAGGGTGGAAGACCATAAAAGAAGAGAAGACATGGCAAATACCAAACCAGAACAAGCGACTTTGTGGAGATTAGGCATATCAAAGAAGCATCAGAAAGTGAGATCTTTAAGGGAGTTCTTTTTATGGCCATCTTTGCAAATGAAACAACTGCAGAGACTGCGCATGGAAGATCATTTGGGTTTAATTAAAGAACGTTACTGCCTTTCCCTTGATCTTGGACAATGGATGTATTAATCAAGAAAGCGAGCACCAGCAACGCAGGGAAGAAGAAAAACATCATGGGCATTTGAAAGATCAAGTTAGAAAAACATTGTTTTTTTCTTAGAAAAATCGCAGTAACCTTATGAAAACAAGAAACACCATGCAGTAATGCACACAGAGACACACCTGGAGTCTACAAAATAAAAATATAAAACTATTAAAGAATAAGGGAAAAAACTCACCCTCCGGCCTCGTGTCCAAGGATCCTAGGGAACAAAGGCTTCTGGGTCTGCATTGCAGAAATTCAGAAAACGAAAGAAGAGATCAGTCAAAGGAACCGACCGCCAGTGAAGCATACTGTCTATCTTGTTTGCTTCCATTTCTAACCGTACAACTTCTAAAGAAGGTCAAGATTTAGACATGGAAGAAGAAAGAATCAGTGGCGAAGGTGTTAAAAACTACCTTGCAGTCCCAGAAGAAAACGTCAGTGTGACATAGAGAGGTAAAGAGGATCTTCACTCTAACTTCCATGGCCTGAGGCGGAGCAACCTCCACCTCTTCCATCACCAACGGCTTGCCTGCCTCCCATGCAACAGCAGCTAACACCAACACAAGCAGACAGACATATCAGATGAAAGTGTCTCAACAAAAGACAGGAAGACTACCATCTAAACAAAGGTTCCCCTCATTCTGATCTCGATCACCTCCATTAAAATCTAATAAAAAAGAACCCAAAACCTTGCAGCAAACTTCGCCGCATACCCACGAGAAGGAAATCTTCAAACGTCAAAACAGACCAAGCTTAAAATCCTTTTCTTCATTCTAAAACCGCACAAAAGAAACTAGAAAACTAATGATAATCCAACATCTATCAGACCAAAACCTTGGAAGCCCACAAAGTAAGCAACAAGATTTTTTTCAATCACAGTCCATACCTTTGCATCGGATCACCTGACCAGCAGTAGCCATTTCGCTTCAACAGAGACGAACAAGGTAAAGATCTGTATTTCCTGAACAATCCGAATCACTTCGATGTCCAGAGTAGGAGCTCAGAGTTATTTATAACTTTAGCATAGGGGGCTTAAACGGAGAGAAAGAAAGAGAGAGACTGATCGCGCTTGTTTTTTTGGGAGGAAGCACGCGTCAATACGGCTTCCTCTTCATTGATTGTCCCTGGAGAGTTTTGTTTTTCGCTTTTTCGCTCAAAGATCCAACGGCGCCTCAGATTAGACAGCATACCGCTCGTGGTTTTGCTGGTTTTTGAATTTCCTTTCATCTTCCGAGAGGGAGGAAGATATTTTTGATATTTCTAGTAGTTTAAGAGCGCCTTGCAAGTTACGATTCTGCCATTTTTTCTTGAGCCTTTCCATCATTCCATGGTCGGATCGTACCAACCTAAGAAGTGACAACAATCTTTCATTTCTATGATTATCTTTTCCAATCTTGTCAGTGTAAGAAGATCCGTTAAAAACTACTGATACGGGAAATGGGTATTCGATAGAAATGCCATTAACGACTTTAAAACTATGTTGAGATGTTAACGAATTTGGCTTTTCTAATTATTTTTTTGGTTGAAGGGTTGGATTTTTTCTGAAAAAAGGAAAACTCTCAAAAGCCATGGAAATGTTTGATTTTTCAAGAAAATTCTCAACTGTGGTAGCACACTGTGCCAGGCCAACTATCATAGGAATTGTAATTAGAATCCTTTTGAACTTGCTTTCCAGTGGACTACAACCCTTCCAGATAGTCTACTGATTTGAATGAATGGAGTGATTAGCACGCAAACTTTAATTGTTTTTTATATCAGGTTGCCCCTATTATTTTTTACAAATATAATAATATTTTATATATTGAATTAACTTTTGTATTTTTCATAAGTATTTCATGAAAATAATATATTTTCAACATTTTTATCTAGTTCACAACTGATTCGAAGAACCGATGAATCGTTGCATTCAATTTAGGATTCAATATTGGTGCGGAGCACTTCATTGCATGAGATCTATCAAAAGACAAAAAAAAAAAAAAACTTAAAATTTGCTTGCTGGAAAGTGATTAAAGTAGTGAAATAGGAGCATTTGAATCTCAGATTTGACGTGACTTGATATTATAAGGAATTTCAAATCCAATGATTTGAGGTCATGTTTTGTTGTCTGGAAAGTGTTTAAAGTAGTGAAATCTATGAGCATTTGGACATGATATTTGACGTGATTTGAGACTACATGGAACTTTGAATCTGACAATTCGAGGTCATATAAAGTTTTGGCTACATAATCAGGATTTGACAATTGTTTCATATAATGGTGAAATGCAATGGTGATGGATCCCATATAAAAGAGACTTTATAATCCTAAAGAAACATAAGCTTCTCCTTTCAGACTTGAAGATTTTCTTTATTTGTTTTAAATTAAAAAAAGCCACAATTTATTCACTTTTATTTTGAAAATATAAATCGATTGAATATATATAGTTTTGAAATTCTAATAGACTGATCACGTAGTCAAGGTGATACCTTTTATGTGTGCCTTTGCAATGGTTGAATGGGGTCGATGTCGACCAATCTATATATATATATCTATATCTATATATATATATATATATATATATATATATTTTGGTAGATACCATACCAATTGGGTCAGGGATAAAAACGACCTTTTAAGTTTATGTTAAAAAGTATTTTAAACAAAATATGACCCATTTAATGTATTTGTAGATACTAATTTAATATAAATCATGTTTTACGTCAAGTCACTTTTGTAAAAAATTTGATTTTTATACTACCAAAATTTTGATATTAGGAGAGCCGGTTATTTTTTTTACTATTAGAAAAATATTAGTTAAATAAAAAAATGACTAACTTAATATATGTTTCACCTCTAAATACTGTTAAGATTATATCTATGGCGTTAGATTACAAAAGAATTATTTTTATAAGTAATTTCAATAGGTCTGGTTTTTGTTTCTTACTCAAGTGGTTTGGCTTTTACCAACTTTCTTATATATATATATACTCATTTTCCTTTCTATCACTACCAACAAATACATATTGTCTAGCAAAACTAGATGATATGTTCTTGCGGATAACAATATAGAAGTTCAGCTTGAATTCCTTAAATAAAAGCAATCATTTGGACAGAAACCCACACCCCCCTCACTGTGTGGGTTATCGGTCCTGGCTGGTTGGAAGGTCATTTTTCATAGCCGGCCCTCAAGCCTGGCCGAGTATAAGTTGAGCCCAGGCCCATTGCCTATAAAGGAATCATCGGAAAGATATTGATGAACCAGCTTCCAACAGAACAGACTTGCACGTGGGCTTATGTGGACAGTTGCCCACATACTCTCACAGGAGTTGTTGATTTACATGTGGGATCACTTGATGCTAATAATGGTTAAGTTTTTTAATTACTTCTCGTAAGATATATATATATATATATATATATATATATATATATATAGAGAGAGAGAGAGAGAGAGAGAAGTAAAAACCAAACCCTTAAAGCAATGACAAAGAACAGACCCTTTAATTTTTCTTTAAAATTTTTTATTTTAAATAAATATAAACATCTTAATATATTTATAAAAAATTATTTTGATATTTTATACTTTGATTCAAGTTGTTTTTGTGAAAAATTAAGATTTTTTTATTATCAAAATATTGATGCTATGGGAGCCACTCATTTTTACATATTACAAAAGTACTATTAGAAAACCAAAAAATAGCCAGCTTCATATGCGTTTTGCATCAACCCATTCTTAAGATCACTTCATAAGGTTAAATTGCAAAATACACACTTTAAAGTTTAAATTTTAACTTTAAGCGAAGGTTTAACTTACTATACCTTTTTAACAGTACAAGGTATGCAGCTAAGGCCTCTTGGAACTGAATTGTTCTAATGAATAGAGGACAGCTCCTTATCCCTTCCTTGCTGCATTACGTAGTGGACCTCGCAGCATGCATAGACATTCTACCTACCGACCATTGTGATTTTCTGTGCCACTAGTT
Source organism: Nymphaea colorata (assembly GCF_008831285.2). Taxonomy (NCBI): domain Eukaryota; kingdom Viridiplantae; phylum Streptophyta; class Magnoliopsida; order Nymphaeales; family Nymphaeaceae; genus Nymphaea; species Nymphaea colorata. The sequence goes on along the minus strand of NC_045138.2, from coordinate 1,195,118 downwards.
TTCTAACTAATTTCCTGCAACAGAAGTCTTTCGATGGCTCACATAGATGCATGTTTCTTTTTTTTTATTATTATTACTATACATAGTTGGCTTTTGTTCCAAAAGATTGGAAAGATAATCATATTTGGTTCGTAACTACTATTATGTTTTGTAAGTAGGTTAACAATCACGATTCATGACTACTTTCTTTTTATATCTATCTCCACTACAACCACTGTTATAGTGGCCATCATCAAAGTTAACATCAACTTTGCTGACAAATGCATCTTTTTTCAAATCTGAATTTTGGCTTTCTATTGTATTTTGAAAATATTTTCCATATCCGACTGATTTAATGTGGTCTGATCAGGCATTAATTTATTTATATCCCGTTTGTTGACATCCTTATCACATTGACTCGAGCATAACTACTCGTATGTACAATTTTAGGTTGGATTCATGCCAAAGTCTGAACTCATTTGGACCTTAACGAGACCAACAAAAGAAATCGCTCTCTGTTGTTTCCAGTGATTCCCATGCAACGGTTGTCTTTCTCCTCTTGCTATACCAAATAATCGCTTCGATTGCAGAGTGAAGAGGTAGTTTTCTTCACAATGCTTCTTAACCGAAGAAACTACATCCCTATTTATGCACACCTTCATAATGTTTTCTAACCAAACAAACTACCTGCCTATTTATGCATGCGTTTACAATGCTTTTTAATAGAAGAAATTATCTGCCTATTTATGCATGTCTTTACAATGTTTTTTAACCGAAGAAACTATCTGCCTATTTATGTACACATTCACAAAGCTTCCAGTGATTCCCATGTAACGGTTGTCTTTCTCCTCTTGCTATACCAAATAATCGCTTCGATTGCAGAGTGAAGAGGTAGTTTTCTTCACAATGCTTCTTAATCGAAGAAACTGCCTCCCTATTTATGCACACCTTCATAATGTTTTCTAACCAAACAAACTACCTGCCTATTTATGCATGCCTTTACAATGCTTTTTAACCGAAGAAACTATCTGCCTATTTATGTATACATTCACAAAATGTTTCCTAACTGAAAAAATTACCTATATTTATGCACACTTTCATAATGCTTTCTAACCGAAAAAACTACCTGCTATTTAAGCATACTTTCACAATGTTTTCTAACCGAAAAAACTACCTGCTATTTATGCATACTTTCACAATGCTTTTTAACCGAAAAAACTACTTAGCTATTCATAAGAACCAGTCTCACATCTGTTTTTTCGATTGGAAAGCGTTGTGAAGGTGTGCATAGATAGGCAGGTGGCAAGTAGTTTCTTCGATTAGAAAGCATTAGATTTCTATTTATGCATACCTTCACAATGCTTTCTAATTGAAGAAATAGGTGTGCATAAATAGACAAGTAGTTTATTCGGCTATGAAGCATTGTAAAGAAATTATTTCTTCATAAATATAAAAGAGAAAGAGACTGGTTGTTATGAATTTGAGCAATTTAGTATGAGAGGGGAGGAGGAGCACCATGAGCAAGATCATAAAGAAGGCTGCCACAAAGAGACCAGTGAAATTTGATGTTCTTTCAAGAGAAGTCATTGCAGAGATCATAGATTGCCGACCATGTTGTTGGTTCATAATCTTGCCAACATGAAGTTCACGTAAGTTTTCTATGATGTCCAACATATTCAACTTTCAAGCACTTTGCGTGGATTATCTGAAGAGTTTCATTCAAATGAGGTGCACAGGTGCAAGATGTTGCGTGAAGCTGCAAGGGATTGATGGGTGCTTAGATGAGCCACCATTGTGGATGGATCTCGAAGGCTAGGCTGGTGGTTGTACCATAGGGCTCATGGCCATTTGTAATGGATCATGCAGAGGTATGAAATCAACTAGTGGCATGTGCCCTAGGCTTCATATGAATTTGTGGTTCTTTTTTCCATATTACAGGTTTAATCTTTTCATGTGATAATGTTTTTCTGTTATCTTCATAGGTTGCAACACATGCCCAATTTGAAACAACTCTTTATAAGCTATCCGCAAGTACCCCAATGCATCCCTGAATTAAGGAAAAGTATAATTACTTTACTAAATTTTAGTAGTATATGAAACTCTTCACGCCTTTTTTTCTTGTTTCTAAGATGAGAAACTCTTTAAAAACTATATCTAATCAATTTTGCCTCTCTCTTTCCTTTTTCATAAATATGCGGCGTATGTATAATATGTTTATGCATTCTATGTTTTCTTTGTTGGTGGGCCTGCAAGTTGAATGCTATAATAAGAGGAGAAAGGAAAAGGGCAAGTTGCACCTAGCAGAAACTACAGAGGAAGACTGCACGGAAGCCATGTATGCACTTGGAATTTTACTCTTAGGCATGTAGTTTCTTCGGTTATAAAGCATTGTGAAAAAACTATCTCTTCATAAATATAAAAGAGAGAGGGAAAGAGAGAGAGAGCAAGTGGTTTTTACGAATTGAAGAATTTAGTATGAGAGGGTAGGAGGAACACCATGGGCAAGATCATGAAGAAGGCTCCACGAAGAGACCGATGACTCTTATTGTTCTTCAAGGAAAAGTCGTTGTCAAGATCGTAGCATGCATTGTTTCTTTGTTACCGGATATGTTCTCGGTTCCTGATCTTGTCAACATGAAGTTCACATAAATTTTCTGTCATCTACAACAGAATAAACTTTGAAGCACCTTGGATGGATTCTCTAAATGGTTTCATTCAAATAAAATGCACAGGTGCAAGATACTACGTGAAGCTACATGGGATAGATGGGTGCTCAGATGAGCCACCATTATGGATGGATCTCGAAGGTTGGGCTGGTGGCTGTACCAATAGGGCTCATTGACGTTGATATTGGATTGTGCAGAGACAAGAAATCAAATTGCAACATATGTTCTTGGCATGATAAGAATTTGTGGTTCTTTTTTACATATTACAGGTTTAATCTTTTCATGTGAGAATGTTCTTCTGTTATCTTCATAGGTTGCAACACATGCCAAATTTGAAACAACGCTTTATAAGCTATCAGCAAATACTGCAATGCATTCATGAATTAAGGAAAAAAATAATTACTTTACTAAATTTAGCACTATATCAAACCCTTCATGCCTTTTCTTCTTGTTTCTAAGATGGAAAACTCTTTAAAAATCATATCAAATCAATTCTGCCTCTTTCTTTCATTTTTCATAAATCTGCGGTGTATATATAACTTGTTTTTGCATTCTATGTTTTCTGCGTTGGTGGGTCTGCAGGTTGAATGTTATAATAAAAGGAGAAAGGAAAAGGGCAAGTTGCACCTAGCGGCAGCTACCGAGGAAGGCTGCACGGAAGCCATGTATGCTCGTGGAATTTTTCTCCTATGAGAACAAGGGTCATCAACAATTGCAGACATGAAATGGCAGGAGAGAGCCGCTAAAGCCGGCGATGGCAGAGATGCCAGCCTGGTCAAAAGCAAGAAGAAGGCTGTGCAAATGCAAAGGAACCTATGGATTGCAGACGGACTCCTATAGCCTCAGCCATCGTACTATGCTGATGATGAGTGCCGGCAGGCTGGCAAGAGGTTAAGAAAGGTTGGTGGTGTGAGGAAGACGAAGAAAACGACAGACACTTTTGCTCATCTCTATGTAGATCGATGTACGAGTAAAATAAATTTGTCAAACAAATCTGATCTAATTTTGGCGACGGCATATAGAAATCATATAGCGTATGTAGTTATTTCATCGAAATGGAATAGATGAATAAATTATTTTTTGTTGCTTTTTGGCATAAATAGGCAGACAGTTTTTTTTGTTAGGAAGCATTGTGAGGTTATGCATAAATAGGCAGGTAGTTTATTCGATTAGAAAGCATTGTGAAGGTGTATATAAATAGACAGGTAGATTTTTCGATTCAAAAGCATTGTGAAGGTAAACATAAATAGGCGAGTAGTTTTTTCGGTTAGAAAGCATTGCGAAGGTGTTCATAAATAGGCAGGTAATTTATTTGGTTAAAAAGTTTTGCGAAGGTGTGCATAAATAAGCAGGTAGTTTTTTTTTTCATTAGTATGCATTGTAAATGTATGCATAAATAGACATGTAGTTTCTTTGGTTAGAAAGCATTGTAAAAAAACTACCTCTTCATAAATACCAAAGAGAGAGAAAGAGAGAACAAGTGGTTTTTACGAATTGAAAAATTTGGTAGGAGTGGGTAGGAGAAGCACCATAGACAAGATCATGAACAAGGCTGCCACGAAGAGACCGATTACTCTTGACGTTTTTCAAGGAAAAGTCATTGTAAAGATCGTAGCACGTGTTGTTTTTTCATCGCTGGCCATGTTGTCGGTTCTTGATCTTGTCAACCTGAAGCTCACATAAATTTTCTGTCATCTACAACAGATTCAACTTTCAAGCACCTTGGATGGATTCTCTAAAGGGTGATGCGCAGGTGCAAGATACTACGTGAAGCTGCAAGGGATAGATGGGTGCTCAGATGAGCCACCATTGTGGATGGATCTCGAAGGCTGGGCTGGTGGCTGTACCAGTAGGGCTTATGGCCGTTGGTATTGGATTGTGCAGTGACAAGAAATCAACTAGCAGCCTATGTTTTTAGCATGATAAGAATTTGGGATTCTTTTTTACATATTACAGGTTGAATCTTTTCATGTGAGAATGTTCTTCTGTTATCTTCATAGGTTGCAACACATCCCAAATTTGAAACAACGCTTTGTAAGCTATCATCAAGTACTCCAACGCATTCATGAATTCAGGAACAAGGAAAAGAACAATTACTTTACTAAATTTTAACAGTATATCAAACTCTCCAAGCTTTTTCTTGTTGTTCCTAAGATGAGAAACTCTTTAAAAATCATATCAAATCAATTATGCTTCTCTCTTTCCTTTTTTATAAATATGCGGTGTATGTATAATATGTTTTTGCATTCTATGTTTTTTATGTTGGTGGGCCTGCAGGTTCCACCTAGCGGCAGCTACAAACGCTGCACGGAAGCCATGTATGCTCGTGGAATTTTTCTCTTATGAGAACAAGGGCCATCAACAGTTGCAGGCATGGAATGGCAGAAGAGAGCCGCTAAAGCCGGCGGTGGCAAAGCTGCCAGTTGTTCAAGAGCAGGAAGAAGGCTGTGCAAATGTTACACACCTATGGATTGCAAACGAACTCCTATAGCCTCAACCATCGTACTGTGTTGATGACGAGTGCGGCAGGCTGGCAAGAGGTGAAGCCTTGAAAGGTTGGTGGTGTGAGGAAGACAAAGAAAACGACAGACACTTTTGCCCATCTGTACGCAGATAGATTTACGAGTAAAATAAATTTGTCAAACAAATCTGCTCTAATTTTGGTGATGGCATAGAGAAATCCTATGGCGTGTGTATTTATTTCATTGAAATAGAATAGATGATTAAATTCTTTTTTATTGCTCTTTTGCATAAATAGGCAGGCAGTTTTTTCGGTTAGAAAGCATTGTGAAGTTATGCAAAAATAGGCAGGTAGTTTGTTCGACTAAAAATCATCGTGAAGGTGTATATAAATATCCAGGTAGATTTTTCCGTTAGGAAGCATTGTGAATGTAAACATAAATAGGCGGGTAGTTTTTTTGGTTAGAAAGCATTGTGAAGGTGTTCCTAAATAGGTAGGTAATTTATTTGGTTAAAAAGTATTGCGAAAGTGTACATAAATAAGCAGGTAGTTTTTTTTTTATTAGGAAGCATTGTAAAGGTATGCATAAATGAACATGTAGTTTCTTTGGTTTGGAAGCATTATGAAAAAACTACCTCTGCATAAATATAAAAGTGAGAGAGAGAGAGAGAGAGAACAAGTGGTTTTTACAAATTGAAAAATTTAGTAGGAGAGGGTAGGAGAAGCTCCCTGGACAAGATCATGAAGAAGGCTGTGACGAAGAGACCGATGACTCATGATGTTCTTCAAGGAGAAGTCGTTGTAAAGATCGTAGCACGCGTTGTTTCTTCGTCGCCAGCAATGTTGTCGGTTTTTGATCTTGTCAACATGAAATTCACATAAATTTTATGTCATTTACAATTGATTCAACTTTCAAGCACCTTGGATGGATTATCTAAAGGGTTTCATTTAAAGAGGATGCGAAGGTGCAAGATGCTACGTGAAGCTGCAAGGGATAGATGGGTGCTCAGATGAGCCACCATTGTGGATGGATCTCGAAGGCTGGGCCGGTGCATGTACCAGTAGGGTTCATGGCCATTGGAATTGGTTTGTGCAGTAGCAATAAATCAACTAGCGGCTTATGTTCTTGGCATGATAAGAATTTGTGGTTCTTTTTTACATATTACAGGTTGAATATTTTCATGTGAGAATGTTCTTCTGTTATCTTCACAGGTTGCAACACATGGTCAAGAGCAGGAAGAATGTTGTGTAAATGCTAAGGGACCTATGGATTGCAGACGGACTCCTATAGCCTCAACCATCGTACTGTGCTGATGGTGAGTGCGGCAGGCTGGCAAGAGGTGAATCCTTAAAAGGTTGGTGGTGTGAGGAAGACGAAGAAAACGACAGACACTTTTGCCCATCTCTACGCAGATAGATTTACGAGTAAAATAAATTTGTAAAATAAATTTGTCAAACAAATCTGCTCTAATTTTGGTGATGGCATAGAGAAATCCTATGGCATGTGTAGTTATTTCATCGAAATAAAATAGATGATTAAATTCTTTTTTGTTGCTCTTTTGCATAAATAGGTAGGTAGTTTTTTCGGTTAGGACGGATTGTGAAGTTATGTATAAATAGGCAAGTAGTTTGTTCGATTAGAAAGCATTGTGAAGGTGTATATAAATAGCCATGTAGATTTTTCGATTACGAAGCATTATGAAGGTAAACATGAATAGGCGGGTAGTTTTTTCGGTTAGAAAGCATTGTGAAGGTTTTCCTAAATAGGCAGGTAGTTTCTTCGGTTAAAAAGCATTGTGAATGTGTGTATAAATAGGCAAGTAGTTTCTTCGGTTAGGAAACATTGTGAAGAAACTACCTCTTCACTCTACAATCGAAAATATTATTTGTTACAGCTAAATGAGAAAGACAACCGATGCATGGGAAGCATTGGAAGCAAGAGAGAGTCATTTCTTTTCTGGCCTCGTTAAGGTCCAAATGAGTTCTGACATCGGCCTGAATCTAACCTGAAATTGCACGAGAGCAATGCAAGGACATAAAAATTTGCTTTCCAGAACCTCTAGAAAATCAAGGAATTGTGCAGTCTACTTGACGGCCATAGTTTGCTACAAGGCTGCACAAATTAACTTAGTTGGGATGACTGAAGCTAGTAGGGCTGCTCGATGAACAGAGCTAATGCTTCAGCTCCTCGATAATCAAATCCTCAAAGAGAAAGCTGAGGACAATTTTGTTTATAATTAAACACAAGCTGAATAAACGTATATTACGATTATTAGTGTGCACTAAGAGTTTCCATTGAAATTATTAATTCAAAAAGTAAAGAGTTTTTAAAATATAAGTCTACAAGCTAAATAATATGAAATAATTTAGGTAATAAGAAATCCAAATTCTTGCCTTTTAAAATTAGGTAACAGTTGACTACGACCAGCATGATCGTCTAGGTACAACTTTGCAGGCTAAAGCTGCAGCTCCAGGCCGTCAGCCTTTCTTCGGTCCACAAGTTGACGATCATATATCATTTCTTCAATTTAAATCTGATACAATTTGTTAATAAGATGTTAATGTTTCTCGACATTGGAGCCAAATTGCAAGCCATTGAATTTCCTAGCTCAAACATAAGTTAAATCATCTCCAATTTCACTAATCAATTGTTGCGCTAATTGGACTTTTCCCGACTCTGAATTTGACATTGAATCCCAAAAACAAAAACAAAAAAAAATCTAGTCGCTAATTCATATTCTAATCAATTTTACAAGTGAATCCATTGTTTGTCTAAACACATCTGAGTTTGATCTTGATTGGATTATGCATACATACAATCTTATTTATTTTTGTGCTTGATAAAAATCGAATCAATTTTCACCCAATTCTAATATAATGTGCGATATTGCCAACTCCAAAATCAACATGGTATAACTACGTATTAACAAATCCAAAAACTTATACAATAAAGAAAAGTCCACGTTTCAATTAAGTCAGCCGTAATTAAATCTAACATCTGATGCTTATTCTACTTTCTGCACAATATCATTGATCTCTGAATTTTTCATCAAAATAAAGTACAAAAAAATTGATTCCACAAAAAAAAATTATATTTTGTTTGACATACAATGTCTCCTTTTTTGCCTAGTTCTTAGATTTTCTAGGCTGGTTAGCAGTAAATTTCCAATCGAGACCCTTTTAGATGATTTTATGTAGTGTTGATAACAAAGATTTTATTAAGTCAAATATGATAGGTGGTGGAGGTACATGCTCTTCAGGGACGGGGAAGGGTGGGGGTTTTGGCTATCTTCTTGGTGGTAGGCGGTGTGATGAAATACTACTCACTGTTTACCTCAAATAACTAAAAAAAAAACTTGTGTGCCGATCCCAAGTGTTGAATCTAGAAAATGAATTACATGGAAAAGATCCATGTTTGCATCTCACAATCAGGTCAGTTGGGTGTCAAGGCATTGAATATGATCCAGTTTTGATGAGATCTGTAGGTAACTATTAGTAATATACTAATATCCTTCCGGGTATGAATTTCATAGTCATTCATACAAGATATTCGTTCTGATCCAAATTTCTAATATTGATGGGCAACTTTCCAATGAAAAGGACATCAATAATTTCTCATTTGTGCCGTATGGACCTGGTCCAGATCTGTCACACGCAGTCGCTTTTGAATTTAGATTTGAGTCTTGTGGCGGTAAGTCCAGTCCAACCAGAATTTCCACTCCGAAGAACAAGGCAGAATAAAGAAAAAAAAACAGTTAATTCAATGTGGCTCAAATAGATTCAGCTGAAAGAACCTACCTTTAGTATGATTGTTCCCATCAGAATCATAATTTTTTTAAGCTGTCAAGTTTGATGCATCATGATTTATGAGCCCTTATTGTTTCTCCCTTCATATGCATTTAAATAGCGCCACTCAAAGCTTACCTAATCTTTACTAAATACACTTTGCAGATCGCATTTATTAATATGTTTTGTCCACCGGGTGATTTTTGGGGCCGTGTGTATCAGTCCACACATATTCATTGAATCAATATAACCACATGTGATCCTTACATTCTTACTGCTGTTTTAAATGCGACTTGACTGGATATGAGCCCAATCTTTAAGTCCACCCCTCGTTCGACACCAGCCGGGTCCCACTCTGCCCACCCCTCTTTATCTCTTTCGTGGACTGGCTTTATCTGATAACTAAGCGGGTCGGAATACTGCCTACCCAATTGTTGACCTCAACTACTAATCAGGTATAGATCTGAACCGGACCTGGATTCGATCCTTTCTAAATGCAACATTTAGTTTAGTTTTAAACATTGTATACTTTTCATCTGTTTCTTTTGCTGATTCATTATCGATTAAGTTAAATCCTGATTTAGATTTGAATGCAAACCTACCGGTAGTAGGACGCTTGTCCTGGTCATATGCGCATGGTATGCAAAGTGAAGCAATGTCTCATCCGAATCTAATTTTGAGATCAAAGAATATTGGATTGTCGATTTGAAGAGAGGTAGAAACTTCCCCTTTCCTCGGTATGCGATTGCTTCGACAAACTAAAGTGTAACACATTTATGTTTGCAGTCTATAAGAGTAGTACTCAGAGGAATCGAACCAACGTTTAGACTTTCACTAGCCCACACCTGCTTTAGCCCCTGCTTTGAAGACAATTGTATGTAAAGACTACACATCTATCTCCATCTTCATCAATGGACAACAAAAGAAAAAAGAAACAATATGGTAGTACATAAGATTGGACCTCTTGGGCTGCTTTAATTTTACTATAGTGGTTTGCCAAGGCATCACCATCCTGTAAATTTAAGTCTGCCTACATAGAGGGGAAGACATAGGTTCACGGAATGGAACTTGCAAAGAAGAAAAGGTGCACTAGCAATGCAAATGCATTCTTAAGACAATTAGTGCAAACCCGAAACCAATAAAGAAAAAAAAAACAAGACTAAAGTATGGGAGAATGCATTTTTGTGACAATAAGTGCAGAATTGAAAGTGTAAGGTTGCGTTTGGTTCACCGTAGATCTGAGATCCATGGTAATCTGAAAACTCTAATATCTCAAATCCATGGATTTGAGATCGGACACCTCCCCTCAAATCCGATCTTAAACTCATGGTTTTTAACATGTAGCATGAATTTGAAATTCATGCTATTAAGATCCTTTGATTGTTTAAACTGACAATCTCTCAAAACACATCTTTTGATGCAACCTCAGGTCAAACACAACCTAAAGGAAAAAAAACAAGATGAAAGATAGAGAGTTGATAATGAATAAGTTTTGGAGATGAGAGGCATGAAAGGATCACAGAAGAAGCATTGGTATAAAAGAAGAAGAAGATAAAGTACAGAAAATGGTTTGAGGAAAAGTTTTTGTTCTTGGATTCCACCATTGAGAACAATGTCAAATGCAGACTCTAGATTTTGTATAATCCTGATTCAGGCCCCACCTTTGCTAAACTTGACGTAAAGTGGCCTCAAGTTGCTGCTTGTGTACATGCTACTTGTGATCACGATCCAATAAAATCCTCCATTCTTAAAAAAGAAATGAAGTTTAACCGGAAACACACCAAAAACCAACTCCCAAGATAATTTCCCCTTTAACGTTAAAATTAGTGTTGCTCATCAATCTGATCAATAGACAAGCAAAACAATCATTCGACAAAGTAGGGATTACAAAACGAAAGAACGCAGAGTAGGGAGAGAGAGGTTGGTGTACCTCAACTTCTTTGAAGGACCACGGCACAGCTGGAGGCAATGTCAAAATGGTATCAAAAGAAGAAGGTATAAACAAGGTTCACCGATTGAATAGAAAAAGGCAGAAAAAAAAAGAAGCAACTGCACAACATAGGGATTAGGAAGAGAAAGAACACAGAATAGGAAGAGAGAAGTTGGCGTACCTCAAGAACTTCTAAAATCAACCATGGCAACGGATGGAGGCAGAGCAGCAGTGGTGGTGGAGAGCACGGTGAGCGGTCGAAGAGGAACCCAAAGAGTCAAAGGAGTCAAAGACGAGCAAGCCCTAAGGGGCAACAAATTTATCTCTCACAAAAAAGTCAGACTCTCCAGGCTAGGAATTTTTTTTTTCAGGGGAAGTTTACTCTGGATTTCATTTTTTACCACATCAAATTTAACGGGGTTTGACAACACTGGTTGCATTTGTACGTTTTTTTCATTTTTCACCTGCTGCACAGTGTTTCCCCCAACAATCAAACGGGGCCTTAATCTCATTCCCTTCACCGCACACACACACACACACATATATATATATGTAGTCTTTTTTAGAAGATTCCTAATTATTTGAATATGTAAATTATATTAATTCTAATTTTTTCTTTACGTCTTTGTGAAAATGACGCTGTCTTTATGATATCTTTCATTGGAAAGTTTTCTTTTGTTTGTTTAGCAATTTCAGGACAATTGGTTTCATTTCAAATTCCTACTACCGCAACTGTAATCCAATTGCTACTTGTTTAAAGCAATGGAAATTGTGGTTTTTAATCTGTTTTCTGTGTGGTCATAAATAAATTAAGCTCCGTCTAGATGTTAAATGGAGAAGCTATCCATGACTTGTGTTGCAGATTATTTTCTTTTCTGGGCTATGTGCAGTGTGGCAGCAACACATCTCCTTCTAGAGTGTTCATATTTTAGAAAACAAACAGTTTAAGTGCAATATTCATCTTCTACATCAAAAGAAATTCTCCAGGAGAGAATCAACACATGAAAAGGGCCTCCTGTTAAGCCTAGGGTCAAGCTGATTAAACCACCTGAACCGGTCATCTACTTAAAAGCAAGGTTCCTTTGCTTGTGGCTTCGAACAAACATTCCTCCATTTGCAATCTTTTTCCTTAGGAGACCACTTTTAATGAAAGGTATCGAGTAAAGGTTTCAAGTAAGCTTAACTTGAGAAAGGAAATCATTAGCTAAAATAGTAAGAATGTGATTTAGTGAAAATGAGTAATGTTGATAAAGAACAATGCAATGATATATATATGTGTATATATGTATATACATATATATATATATATATATATATATATATATATATATATATATGTATATGTATATTTGTATGTGTGTGTGTGTGTGTTTGTGTGTGTGTGTGTGTATTGTCCTCTGCAGATGTAAACTTATGATCTGTGAATTAGTTCAAGTTAACAGTCGAGGCAAATATTCTTTCTGGATTTCTCTTTCAGCACCTTTTTAGATCTTTTTTTCAGATTCAGACCGTCACCTAACATCGATTGGTATCTTCATTACTTTCTGTTTCTTGTTCTGATCATAAGCCATCTGTAATGCACCAAGAACAAGTATATATAATGGTTTTCTAAGTTGTGTTATTGTGCATGCTTATTTAACAAGAAATATTGTAACTTCATCAAGATTTTAAGTTAAAAATCTATTTATTGTGTGATTTTAGCAAGAGTAGTGACATCTTGCTTGCCTACTGAAAAATGATGCTGTAGACAAAGGTACTGCCATGGAATTGAAAAGGAAATTCCTTATCCATTTTTTGTACTTATGTTGTTTACATGATTGGTTGTTTATGTAAATTGGTAAATAGAAAGCCGAATAATTTACCGGTCGTGGTTATTTCATGTTGGATCATTTGGTTCTAGTTAAAGTTTGGGTTTTCCTAACTGACATATGTTCTTGATCAAGATCCATGGCCTTATTTATATTTACCATAGGTGATTAAGTTTAATTTTGCTATTTTAACTGTTTACAAGTAAGGATTACCAAGTATATGGAAGAGAAAAGCCTTGCCAAATAAGGGTATGGAGGTGACATGAAAATCATATATCTCTAATTGCCTGAGGCAATCATCTTATGACCCTAATATAGAATTACATGCATATGAGAACCTGAGAATATAATTAAATTATTTTATTCCTTTGTTACATTTGACCATGAATTCCATAGTTTTGGATGGCAAATATTTAATCGTCTTCAAGCAGAGTGAAAGTAACTGCCCGCTACCCAGAATCCAGTCTTCTTTTTTCTTTACCAACATGTGTTGATTCTCTCCTGGAGAATTTCTTTTGATGTAGAACACGAATTTTGCACTTAAACTGATTATTTTCTAAAATATGAATACTCTAGAAGGAGATGTGTTGTTGCCAAACTGCACATAGCCCAGAAAAGAAAATAATCTGCAACACAAGTCATGGATAGCTTCTCCATTTAGCATCTAGACGGAGCTTAATTTATTTATGACCACACAGAAAACAGACTAAAAAAGCTCAATTTCCATTAAACAAGTAGCAATTGGATTACAGTTGTGGTAGTAGGAAGTTGAAATGAAACCAATTGTCCTGAAATTGCTAAACAAACAAAAGAAAACTTTACAATGAAAGATATCATAAAGACAGCGTTATTTTCACAAAGACGTAAAGAAAAGAAAAAATTAGAATTAATATAATTTACATATTCAAATAATTAGGAATCTTCGAAAAAAGTCTCAAAGAATTATGACGATGATTTCATGATCATATTACCCAGTTACTTTTGAATTGTAAACAAGTTATGAATGTCAGTATATTTCCAAAATATCAGGTCTAGTATTTGGTAATTTGTATAACACATATTAGTGATGTGAAGTTTCTCAAAAGTACATTTCAAGATTGAAAATTCATGCTTGTAATGCATGAGATTAGAGGTGAATGATGAAGATGTCATTGTACAGATACTAAGAACCCATGCTTACAGTGGAATCTATGACTTATTTAAGTTTAGCTATAGTATTTGATTAATATAGCTCTTGATTTAAAATTTGATTTTAAAATTGTGAGCAAAGTGGGTATCCATGAAAACAACTTGTTACTTTGTTAGTGATGTTTAATCAAACTCAACAAATAGAATTTCTAAGAAAGAAAATGCTAAAGCAAAAGCAACTTTTCATAAGGACAAATTACTATGCAGATAGCTTTTTGTTTCTTGGCCAGCCTTACGAGTAGCTGAATCTACCTAATCCCCCATATAGGATGTCCAAATTAATGAAGGTGCCAATTAATGAATGTAAGGTCGATGAGAAGCCACAATTTAAGGAAATTAGCTTTAATGGTAAATAATGTTAACCTTTTTATTTCAAGAACTTGAATAGATGTGTCACAGGAATGCATGTTCATTCTCATCCAATAGAAGGAGTGCATTAATTTGAAAGCATCAACATTTGCTTTTGGGCATTAGTTGGAATTAGGAACTGAATGTTGTGGTTCAGTCTCCTACCAAAATCTTTTTATTCAAAGTAGAAAGTGCACCAATTGGGGAGGGTCCTTTCTGGTGAAATTGCAAGTGCTTGAGCTGTCAATGGCCATTTACAGACTTGAAGCTTCATGAAGTCACTTCTTTCAAGCAGCAGAGAGTTGGTAAACATCTCCCAAATACTTCCACAGTGTGGGACCATATTGGACCCTACCCAAATGTGAAGATTAAGACTTAAAATTGGATCCTGTTGAAGTTTTTTTTTTCTCAAGGATCTATGTATATACTTCTGTCTCATATTTATTTGTTACGCTAGTCGATAGCTTTTTTTTTCAACATAAATTATAGCCAATCAGAAGATTTATTCTGAGTAAGTGAGAGGATTACGACCCACTGCCCGAGACAATCTTTTGTCCACTAGAGGGCATATTGAGATCTACCATACTCAAGTCAGTTGTGGGTCAGGTTAAATGATGATTATTTTTGTGCACCCACAAATAACATTTCGAAGTTTTAAATTGCAAAGTTTTTCTCAAGAATAATAGGCGAGTTTAAAAAAATAGAAAAAATATAAACTTAAAAAAAAACTAAAAAAAAGTGAGAAACTAATAACACAAACATCAAAAGATAAGTAAATTTCAACAAATGAAACATAGAAAACAAAAAAAACTGTTTGGCATTAAAAAGGAGAAAAAATGAAAAAAGTGATAAAAACGAAAAAATTTCTTTGAAAATGTGTTAAAACGTGTTTTTTTTTATTTTTAACATTTTTTTAATTTATCAGGTTTTTTTTATGACTATGTTTTTATGTATGTGTATATGCAAGTATGCACATATTTATATGTACATGTACATGCATGCACGTGCATGATGTGCGGAAAGTGGGAGTGAGAGTTGTTTTCTATTCATGACATGGTATTGAGTAATTGGAACTGTTATGTGTTATTGGAAACCAAACTGATGCTTGCATTGATTACTGTTCACTACCCATCATAACAAGGGTCAAGCATTGATCCTTCATTCAAACAATGTGGGGCAATATTTGGAGTCATCATGATCCAGGGATTTGGAATGAAAACAATGAAAAAGAAAAGGCAGAGATCTAAAAATCAAGGAAACCGGATTATGATCAAAGAGATGAAAATGAAGGAAATCACCAAAACCTAGGGATTGCTCAGCCAAGAAAAATGACATATGTTCAAGAGAATGATCGGGAAATTTCCACCTAGGGACCCAACTCTTAGACTTAAGTTCAAAAAATGGGCTCCACATTTTTATTTTCCTAATATGAGCCAACTTTTGATGATAATGTAACAGATAATGTAACTTAAGTTCTGCAAGTGTCTCATGAATTTGCCCCAAACTTGTTGATGAATTATCAAACATGATGCTAAAAGGTTTCATCTTCTTACCAAACTTGTTGATGTTGTTGTCCATGGGGATGAGACCCACTGCATATTGCTACTGTTAGTGGAGAAGAGATTTGGGTATAATTTGGATGACAAGGATAGAAAACGGGTTTGTTTGTAACTCAGTTTCAATTTGGTTCTGGAAATTTAGTTTTTGGATGTTTGGATGGCAGGCTAAAACTTAGTTTTCTAGACTTTTGCATGCTTAATACCGTTTGGATGATAATAACATGGTTTTTCCATGTTTTGAATTTGGAAAATGAATCTAAAATTAATTTGTATTAGATCTAGATAGCCCAAATCTAAATTCAATTTGCTCACTGAGTTATTTTTTGGAGATTGGTTTTGTGATGACTTAATTTAATATATATATATATATATACGATTAATTTGTATTGAATGTAGAATAACAAAATCTAATCTCAATTTACATGGGTGCATAAAAGCATTGGGTAACAATATCAAAATTATGTATAGACCCAAATCCATGGAGCTGAAATAGACAACTTGTGATACCAATGGTGTAAATAATCATAATAACAGAGTAAACTATATTTGAAATTCTTGGTGCAAAAAAGAATTTTTTTTTTCCTTTCCTAAGATGTTTACAAGCGTTTTAAAAAGAAAAAATGCACCTCAAAAATGCACCAAACAAATGATTTCCTCCTTAACTCTAACTTTTCATAAAATAACAAGATATTTCACTCAAAGCAATCAGTAACAAACCTTCAGTGTTCAAAGTAGCATACTGGATTTGAATCCGATCCATGTAGAACTAATACAAAATTTTAATTCCTCTTTGGGTGGCTGAGTTTCACAATAAAAACACTAGGGATGTCGATGGTGCATAATCTAATGTTTGATTCATTTTCAGATTCAACTAGTTTAAGCTTTTGTAAGAAAAATTTAGATTTGATTAGTAAATTGGATTTGGATTTGTTATATGATTTTCTTTCCAATTTGGACTCGATATCCAAGTCTTTTTTCTTTCTTTTAAAAGACAAATTGTAAGTCGGGCCCAATCCTGGCCTGATGCCTAAAATTCAGGCCCCAGCTCCGGTCCGGCCCAATCAATTTAAATTATAAAATAAATATTTTAATATAAAATCATATATAAATATTAAAAGTATAATAAAATAATTATATATTAAAAATAATAAAATATACTTTAAAATTTATTATTGAGCCCATCTGGCCCAGTCCCATAACATTTCCAGCTGACCGGGTGCCATTTTTTTTTTAAGGCTGCTCGAACCCAACCTAGGCGGAGTATCAGGTAACCCACGACGTCCCAATCTTAATAAATTGTCAACCTCCTACTCAATAAAAAAGAAAAAATATATGTAGTTAATGAATAGAATCGACCTCTCTGCAGCTAGTACATGCTTCGTTCCAGCCAATAAGATGGGCTGCAAATAAGTCACATCTCGTTTGAGGTCTTGTCATTTTCAATCCCTATTCATTTAGCTGTGGCTGATCCAACCCATTTCAAACTTCATCTGATTTCATATTCATGCACTTCCACACAGCCAAGTGGATCTGCCTATTCAGGTGTTGCTTTATTAGGATCAAATTTGTGTTGTAATATATATATATATATATATATATATATATATATATATATATATATAGAGAGAGAGAGAGAGAGAGAGACTGGTAAGAACTAGACCAGTTAGATAAAGGGAAAAAACAGACCCCTTAAAATCAAGTATTGTTATTATTATTATTTTTTTGCAATCTAACCTTATGGTTATGGATATGATTTAAGAGTAATTTGATGAGAAACATACCTTAAGTTAGTAGTTTTTTTTCTTACATAATGTTTTTAATAATAAAAAAATGAACTGTTCATACAACATCAAAACTTGGATAGTAAAAAGATTTTTTTTACAAAAATACTTAAACTAAAGCATGATTTATATTAAATTAGCTTTTATATGGTTTTTATCTCTTACTCAAGTGGTCTGGTATCTACCAATAGATATATATATATATATATATAAACTGATTTATATTTAATTACTGTTTATATGGTTTCTATTTCTTACCCAAGTGGTTTGGTATGTACCAATCATTATATATATATATATCCCTGTGCTCTGGTATCTACGCCGTTGGCAACAATAATGTATTATCATGTTTTAGATAACAGAGAAAGAGATTAATATTAAAACTGTGGCACAGTTAAGAGATTGCAGTCGTCTTATTTCATTCAATTTCCCCTATGGTGGTATGAATTATCAAATCCATTTTGTCTTAAGCTAATTAATTCCACATTATAATTTAGTTAGTTGGTTAAGGTTCATAATAATAAAATTAGATCTTTTCTTATGAAAATATCATGCAAGATGCATCTAGAACTAAATCTGAGAAACAGTATTCCAAACATGTTTAAATTCAAAAAACAAGGGTTGCAAAACAGATTCTCATTTATACATCAAAAACCACAATTAAGGAGCTTGCAAAACAACTTAAGGATTTCCAATTTCATAAATTTATGGGGCATGTACGTTCATCAAAAACTGAAATCATGCGCAAGGTTCCCGATCAAACTGATCAGCAGAAGTGTTGGAGAACAGGACCAAGTCTGTCGTCGTCCCATGCCCCATAGATGTATTTCACATCTGAATCTGCATCGGTGATAATTCATTTATCTATCAGAAATAAACGAAGCTCAAGACTTGGTTGGACTCTTGTTTAATAAGTTTTTGATAATCAATGTCAAACTGGTTCAAGTATTGACCCAAGATGATATATTCATGGGCACAGCTTTATAATGATGGTTAACTGATGATAAAATTTACTAACTGTACAATCTCGTGGAAATTTTCCAGGTAGAAAGCAATAAGGTTAGGTGTCTCGATCTTAAATTTGCTGAGGGGATGATAGGCCTTATTGTCACAAATTGAACAACAAAGGAAAAGCTAAACAAAAAATGGGGAGAACCCTCAACATCCAAATGAGTTCTCCATTTGGAACGTTTATGCATGTTTTTAAAGTCAACCCTCAACATCCAAATTAGAATTGGATCGCATTTTGTGATCCTCTTCAACTATTTTAGGTTTCGGACACAATGGGCCAAAGTACCTCAACTTTTTTGATGCTATATTTTATGCCCGTGCCCTACACATCACCAATAGATAAGAAGCTGTATTCTTCTTCCAATTGTTTTTCCCCTTTGCGTGTAGAGAGTTGTTAAAGAGAACTATTAACAACTCTCTCCACGCAAATGGGAAAAACCCTTTTCCTTTTAAAGAGAACTATTAACAGTTCGTAATAGATTAACTGAACTTGAGAAAGAGCTTCCACGTGGCAGCAATCCAATGGCCGGCTAGGCAGTATAGATTTTCCAACATTTTTATTAAAGAAAAACTCGCTTTCGAAAGAAAAAAGAGATGCCCTTCTAAAGTTAGGCTTCTCAATTTCCAACGCACGTCTTAGTGGTAGACAAAATAGTTTGAGACAAACCTACCATCTTCTTTTAGCCATACTTGTTAAGTTTCTAAATCTGACTTGGATCGGTTGAATATTAAGCAGGTTAGGATCAATGAGTGAGGATGTTAATCGATCGTCGCATATTTGGATTTGTTGGATTGTATCTAAAACAAAAACACTATCCAAGCTCGTGCATTTCCTAAAGCAAACTAAGACAGGGGATTCAGAAAGAAAAAAGAATATGATATTTGAAACAAGATAATCTACTTGTTCCTTGACAGTGTAAAAGGAAAAAGCCCATGGATGCTTGAGTTGCAAATTATACCCAACACCTTCGCCTTTATGTAGGATCAGTGAACTCGCAAGAGGACCACAAAGAGAATCATAGCACACCAGGACCAGCTAAGTCATTTTCTTCCTAGCATAGCATTATTTTCCACACATTTAAAAACAAAAACCACTATTCCATAACAAATACAAATATGTGCTATTAACCGTTCTGCTGATGATCTAAGTGTTGGATCCCATACTAATGAAATTAGTTTTCCATTTGCAGGAGTGACTACATAAACAATTCAGCATTTTACAAAAACCTATCTCTTGAAATTATGGTTTTAAAAAAAAAAAGGTTTCCTCCATTGTTGCCAGGGGTGGGCACCGGGCTGGGCACCCACTGGGTAACCGGTAGCTGGCCCAGTCGGGCCTGGTTCGGGCAGCAAAAACCCGTCCCTGCGAGGGTCGATCCATCCTGGTAATATTTAAAAAATAATTTTTGACACTATACAACAATGGAAAGGGATGTAGCACAAGAGGCATCGGTTCTGGAGGGGATCGATAGGTAGGCAAGCCGCATCATTAATAATGCGCTTAACTTGTCAAAGATGACCCATTCCCAGAAGCCACGCCAAAGCGCAGGCTCAATAAAGAACTCCATTTAGAAAGAATCTACTTTCTCATGTGGGATAACCACGATACCAATTCTCTTTCTTATTCTGAGTCCCCCATGCCGTGACTTCTGCTTATAGTAGTGGAATGAATGGAAAGATCTCTTCGGACGGACTGAGAAAGAACTAGGCTGGACATTTTATTATTTTTAATTTAATAATGTGAATTTTACTATAAAAAATTATTTTATAATTAAAAAATATTTTTTAGATTATCAAACAAGCTGGGCTGGGTTGGGCCTGGGCTTGGGTTTCGGCTATCTGGCTGGGCTCGGACCCCGGTCAGCCGGTAATATTTAAATAAAATATATTATTAATTTTAATTTAATAATTTATATTATACTATTAAAAAAATTTATAATTTAAAAAATATTTTTTTTATTATCAAGCCCAGGCATGGGCCTGGGTTTTGGCTATCGGGCCGGGCCCGAGCCTGAGTCTGCCCGATAATATTTAAAAAATTATTTTTTTATTAACTTTTAATTTGATAATATGTATTTTACTATTTTAAAAAATATTTTGTAATAAAAAATATTTTTTATTATCAAACCGGCCAGAACCTGCCTATTTATGCACACATTCACAATGCTTCGTAACCGAAGAAACTCCCTCTTCATCAGTATCCATCTAATTTTACAAGTTTATGTGCATGGTGATGCCTAGTGCATAAATTCATCTCTCCTTGTAAATTATCACATAACTTAAAAGAGTCCTCTGATCGTGTGTTTCTATGCACATTATTATTGAAAATGAACTATCACATCCACAATATCCTAAAATGTCATCAAATGACATCTTTTATGGATACAATTATCTTCCAAAATCTCACATTTTCCCAGAAATAATACAGCAAGAGGCAATATTTTCTTTTTGACGTAATGTAATTTTATTGAAAAATACATCCTAAAAAAGAAAGACATCTCACTCCTAGGTACAATGAAAGAGATCGCAAAGATATATAGAAGCTCGAGTAATAGCTTTGACCAATCCAGGCAACATATATATAAAAATATAGAGAGAGAGAGAGAGATACCTCATACCGTTTTCCGTACTTTCTCTTCTTTTATACCAATGCTTCTTTTGTGATTCTTTCTTGCCTCTCATTTCATTATCAACTCTCTATCATTCATCTTGTTCTTTTTTTTTAGGTTGTGTTTGATCTGAGTTTGCATTAAAAGACGTGTTTTGAGAGATCCTCAGTTTCGACATCTTAATAGTGAGGTAAGTTGAAAGTTAAATTTTATATCCAATGACATTTCCATTAATATGTAGACATTTCCATTAATATGTAGTTACCAGCACGAAAGAGGAGAAAAGTGTGCTCAGCTAGGGATCTGCCAACTAATTTTAGTGCCACAATAAGCCCAGGAAGAACCACAGAAGCACATCCCTGCAGAAATTACACAACAGAATAAAGTAGCAGTAGATTTTACAAAACTATGTGTTAAGCTTTCTGCATAATTCTAAACCAGGTTGCCTAAACTTGTGTAATAAAAAATTACAAACTGCATAAGCATGCCACATGCATGTGAAACTTGTCTAAACCACTAAAGCAGGTTGTTCGCTTCAATTAGTGCTCTGGTGATCCAAAAAAACCAATGTAATAGCTGACAAGTGACAAGACACAGCCAGATCAACTGAGTTCTTAGCAAGACTGCTGAGTCCTGTAAACAGATTTACTGTCTGCAATATATAGCTGACAAGTGATATGCACATAGATAAATTCTAACAAACAATTAGAAGAAATATGTCACTAAGAGCTTCAATCCGAATGCATGTATACATTTAGTATACATTTCATATAGATGCATTACATAGGAAATGAAAATCAATGATCACAGAAAAAAACACTGAAAAAAACATGATACATTCCAATAGATCACCTTATATATATATATATATATAAACAGTGGCGGAGCCACATATAGGCAGGACCAGCCTCATTTATTTATCCATATATAAATAAACAAAAGAAAATTAGTGGGAAAAGTATAAGTGATCCAAAAATTTGGAGAAAATAGAGAACTTAATATTTTATATATTCAAGATTTAGACTGCGTGTGCTAATGCAATTTTCTTCTGTTTATGGATGCAAAAACATTAAAAAAGCGAAATTGATTTCTTTTTCTTTTTTATCTAAGATAACAACATAATGTATTGACTGTTCAATCAAATATGTAAGCAGACCTTGTACGAGCCTCGGTTTAGCTCCTGGCCTCATAAAGAGTGGGCTCATGCCGGCCCAACACTTGAAACCCAAGCCCTGGCACGGCTCGGTTAATATATATATATATATGTATATATATATGATTAATGATAATAAAATATTATAATTGTATAAAAATTAATAAAAATCATATTAAAAAATTCTAATCCAGCCAAACCGGGCTTAGTCGGGCCACCCGGATTGGCCCGATAACTTATTTGGCCGGCCCAGTAATATTTTTCGAACCCGTTGGATTGCTGCCACGTGGAAGCTCTTTTGCAAGTTCAGTTCAACTATTAAGAACTGTTAATAGTTCCCTTTAAAAGGGAAAAGGTTTTCCCCCACCTACGTGGAGAGACTTGTTAATAGTTCTCTGTAACAGCTCTCTCCACGCAAAGGGGAAAAACAATTGGAAGAAGTATACAACTTCTTATCTATTTACAGAGTGGTGATGTGTAGGGCACAATTGGTGATGTGTAGGGCACGAGCATAAAACGTAACATCAAAAAAGTTGAGGTACTTTGGGCCATTATGTCCTGTAAGAATGATTTAGAATAACCAAAACCTAAAATTATTGAAATGCAGCTACCGTTATAATATTTTTAGATGCATGAACTTCCCCTAGTAAAGTTTTGTTAATAATTTATTATAATTAGAAGTTTGATTAGGTAACATACCGAAAAAAATGCCTTAGCATAACTGTTCATATATATGTTCACATCAATACCGAACATATCGAAAAGTTGGACGAATAAGTTGTAAACGAACCTAAAATGTGAATCATCCTTCGGCATCAATACCGACCAGCACCTTGTGATTATTATTTGCCACCATACTTGATATGCTGAATTGCTCACTAGTCACTCATGTAAATGGAAGACTAATTTCATTAGCAATGGGATCCAACACCTCATGTAAAAAATTTGAATAAAAAAAATATTTAAATTTTCTAAAATGGCCATACCCAGTCTGGTACCCATGTCACCATATACCCATGTACCCACTGAAGTAGCAAAATGCCGTCAACAGGACTCTTTTAGTGTCATACATGTTTTGGCCACTATAGCCACAAGTACAGGTCGGTAACTCAGGTCTTTAGCAATGATGTTTTTTTTTTACTGCTACGATTATTGCTACATCGGCGGTGAATTGGAATTTGTGTTATGGGATATTATAGCGGTGACAATATCACCGGTATGGATCTGTACTACTGTTAGTGACTATGGCGTGAGGAAAGATCTATAACGGTGAATATTCTCACTCTATTAGTTCTATTTATTTTTTTCAAAAAGTGGCACTGCTTATAAGCAAGCAACTTCATAAAGTTCATACCCTCATCAATCTGGGCATAGTTAGAAAGGAACCTATGTGAACAGAAAAAAAGTTTGACGCCAATTGTGAACCATGGTTTGCTGCATACAGGTAAATTCAGGAAGTCATTGAGCAGTAAACTACTGAAGGCTACCTAGATCACAAGAATCAGGACAGAAACATGATTACTATCATTTGTTCAAGAAATGAGCATCAAATATCAACCACACAATTTGGGCTAGCATTCATTTGCAGTGTTTCAGCTAAACCATCTATCTAACAGGAACAAAATATTCAACTTTTGAACAGAAAAATGATAGTATTTACCTACTTCATGAAAAATTTCATTGGCATTAATGGAACAGAACAACTACCTAATCAAACTTCTAATTATAATAAATTATTAACAAAACTTTACTAGGGGAACTTCATGCATCTAAAAATATTACAACTGTAGCACCATTTCAATAACTTCTTTAACAAAAACACTATCCAAGCTCGTGCATTTCCTAAAGCAAACTAAGAAAGGGGATTCAGAAAGAAAAAAGAATATGATATTTGAAACAAGATAATCTACTTGTTCATTGACAGTGTAAAAGGAAAAAGCACATGGATGCTTGAGTTGCAAATTATATCCAACACCTTCGCCTTTATGTAGGATCTCTGAACTCGCTAGAGGACCACTAAGAGAATAACTCCCTTAGAACGGTGTCAAAAAGTATCATAGCACACCAGGACCAGCTAAGGCATTTTCTTCCTAGCATACCATTATTTTCCACAAATTTAAAAACAAAAACCACTATTCCGTAACAAATACAAATATGTGCTGTTAACCGTTGTACTGATCATCTAAGTGTTGGATCCCACACTAATGAAATTAGTTTTCCATTTGCATGAGTGACTACATAAGCAATTCAACATTTTACAAAAACTATCTCTTGAAATTATGGTTAAAAAAAAAAAAGTTTCCTCCATTGTTTTCAGGGGTGGGCACCGGGCCGGGCCCCCACCGGGTAACCGGTACCCGGCCCAGTCAGGCCCAGGTTCGGGTAGGAAAAACCCGGCCCGGTCAGGGTCGATCCATCTTGGTAATATTTAAAAAAATAATTTTTGACACTATACAACAATAGAAAGGGATGTAGCACAAGAGGCGTCGGTTGTGGAGGCGGTCGATAGGTAGGCAAGCCGCATCATTAATAATACGCTTAACTTGTCAAAGATAGCCCGTTCCCAAAAGCCACGCCAAACCGCGAGCTCAGTAAAGAACTCCATCTAGAAAGAATCTACTTTCTCATGTGGGATAACCACGATACCAATTTTCATTCTTATTATGAGCCCCCCATGCCGTGACTTTTGCTTATAGTAGTGGAATGAGTGGAAAGATCTTTCTCTTCATCTCTTCGGACGGACCAAAAAAGAAGGAGGTTGGACATTTTATTATTTTTTAATTTAATAATATGTATTTTACTATTAAAAAATTATTTTATAATTAAAAAAATAATTTTTTTTTATTATCAAACAAGCTGGGCTGGGTTGGGCCTGGGCTTGGGTTTCGACTATCGGGCTGGGCCCGGACCCCCGTCAGCCGGTAATATTTAAACAAAATTTTACTATTAATTTTAATTTAATAATTTGTATTATACTATTAAAAAATATATAATTTGAAAAATATTTTTTTTTATTATCAAGCCATGGCACGGGCATGGGTTTTGGCTATCGGGCCATGCCCAGGCCTGAGTCAACCCGATAATATTTAAAAAATAATTTTTTTATTAATTTTTAATTTGATAGTATGTATTAGAAAATGTTTTTTTATTATCAAACAGGCCGGAACCTGCCTATTTATGCACACCTTCACAATGCTTCCCAACCAAAGAAACTCCCTCTTCATTAGTATCCATGCAATTATTTACAATTTTATGTGCATGGTGTTGCTTAGTGCATGAATTTCTCATTCCTTGTAAATTATCACATATTTTAAAAGTATCCTCTAATCGTGTGTTTCTAGGTACTGATTATTTATATGACTGTCTATGATATCTGAATGTAAAAGAAGAAGAAGTGCAAGATGATGATGAACTCAGAAAATGGTGGTTCAAAATATAATTATTGAAAAGTGTGATGCTCCTGGTGCTTCACTTTTTTTTTCCCCTTGTCCTTTATACCTTATCATTAACATCATCATGATTTGCTTTATATTCTTCAGAATTTGTTAAATATATCTCTTGATGTTCTTTTAGAAGAAGTCATATTGTAACTTTTAAAACCAATGAAACAAAAAAAAAATATAAAGGGAGAACGACAACTAATGACAATGTGATATTGAAGCATCCGACTTGCTGAAAATCAAATGTCAAAACGAGGTTCATGATCGAACGAAAGATGAGGAAACGAACCGCATTCCAAAACAATTGCACCCTTTTCTCAAACCAAATAATCCCAAAACTAAGAGGAAGAAAGAGCGAAAGAAAAAAAAGAACGAAGAAGCTTTCTCGTGCACCAACGGATATACCAGCAATTGTAGCTAAATTTTCAACTTGAATTAAAATTTGCTAATTATAGAATAAGAAACTAGAAGGATGTCAGGTGATCAGTATAGAGATGACAGAAGAGGACCGCAAGCAAAGGATCGTACTCATCGCCTAAAATCAGAAACCAACAGCAGCTTCAACGTGCCGAAGAAATGAGAGCAAAGGAAAAACTAAACAGTATGGAGAATTTCGTTCCCATTGGCTCAATTCCCACAAGTCAAACCACAGCATCACTTATCATCGCCAATTTCACGTGATGTTTCCATTCTTCTCTTCGGCTCTCAGTCATCGTCTTCCTCCTGAAAGAAGCAACATGTATTATAACCAGATAGGACACATAAACTGAAGTAAATCGAATTAAAAGACATAATTTTGGCAGAAATCATCAGAAATAAGAAGCTAAACAATCAGTTAGGGCAAAAAAATGGAAATTGGAAAAAACAAAATCAAACGCAATTGAAAATTAAATCGAACAAAAATACTCAACGGGCCATTCCAGCTTCCATTTCTGAGAAAATGAGAGCGCAAGCCGCTCAGTCAATACTAGCAGATTCAGACATCGGTTTCCACTTATCACCGGCAGCCTTACAAGACGACGGTTAAAAAAATAATCAATAACGAAATGAATCAAGCTAGAAAAAGATATGAAGGAACACAAACTGGCTATCAACAAACAAGATCAAAATAAGTTTAAGCCAAAGTTAGGAAACACACAATAAAGTCGCCGGAGCAACGATGAATGGCAAGAGCAAGCAACTAGGCCCGAAAAAGAGATTAATCAGCAAAGAGATGACATTTCAACACAAAACACGAAAGGGTGACAAGAAGAAGATCATCATACATTTGAGAAGCCGGCGCCAGGAGGGAAAGCGCAAGAACCTCCACCCCCATTGCTCCCGTCTTTTATTCAAGCCAGACTCTCAGCGATCGAACTGCCCCCTTACATACTATACAAGTATGCACAGGTGACACGGCCTAGGCGAAGTGGGATTAGGTAGCATTTCTTAAGACCTCGATGACATTTCAGTCACTTTATGCTGAAATAGGCTTTAAGAACATCATTGTAATAGTCGAATCCACACTCAGTACTGCCTTTCTCCCATTAGAGGTCATTAGGTCTGACCAGCAGTGTGCAATAAGGCCGGATTCAGTAATATTCCTACACCCAAACTGAATTTGAGACGTTGACTCCAAAATCTGACTCGGAACCCATAAGCCTGTGCCATTATGTTAATCAAGCAAACTTTAAGAACTTTGCCATTATGTTAATCTAACCGTGTGAGAAATTCACAGGAAGCAAAGACCACTGTGGCAGATTTTTGGTGCTCAATTTTTTTTTTTATTTTTTGTCTCAAGCGTCCATTTAACTTTTTCTTTGTACATCTGTGTGTGTGTTGTATCACATTGAGACAATGGCAGTCTTCCCTTGTTCTGTATGGACGCTTTAGTGAAAGCCACTTTTTTATTAACTTCACGGCCATGAAGTGCTTGAACTGGTTAAAGACATGATTCCATATAAATCAAAAAACTAAAGGGAAAAGCTCACTGTTCACCAAAGGAGCTAAAAGTGTTAAGTATATCTCTCTAGGCCCTGGAATATGATCACTTTTTCTTTGCCTAACACAAACTCCTTGCCAAACTGTTGTATTTCAGGCCGTAGAGATATACTTAACACTTTTAGCTTCTTTGGTGAACAGTGAGATTTTCCCTATAGTTTTTTCCTTTATATGGAATCATGTCTTTAACCAGTTCAAGAACTTCATTGCCGTGAAGTTAAAGAAAAAGTGGCTTTCACTCAAGCGTCCATACAGAACAAGGGAAGACTGCCATTGCCTCAAGGTGATACAACACACACACAGATGTACAAAGAAAAAATTAAATTGACCTCCAATGGGAAAAAGGCAGTACTGAGTGTGGATTTGACTATTACAATGATGTTCTTAAAGCCTGTTTCAGCATAAAGTGACCGAAATGTCATTGAGGTCTTAAGAAATGCTACCTAATCCCACTTCGCCTAGGCCGTATCACCTGTTCATACTTGTATATTGTGGTGGAGGTTCTTGCGCTTTCCCTCCCGGCGCCGGCTTCTCAATGTATGATGATCTTCTTCTTCTTCTCACCCTTTCTTGTTTTGTATTGATTATTTTTTTAAACCGTCGTCTTGTTTGTTGATAGCCATCGCATGCATTTATGGTTTATTTACAGCTTTAATATATGTATATATATGCTAAAACCTAACACAAATTTTCGTCTGGTGGTACTAGCGCCCCTTGAAATAGAAAGAGGAGAATGTTTGTGCGGGACTTGTCATTGTGTGTCGTATCAAAGAAGCAGTCAAACACTTGCCTAGGGATTACGTGGCTCCATGATTGGAGATCGAATCACTCAAGTTAGACTAGAAGGTTAGTAATTAGACGGGTTTGAGATTCGAGGCTGATCTGAAATCCTTACTATTATTTAGACAAATATTGGATTTCAAAGTTGTAGATCATAAAAGATTTTAGGTTCAAGGTCCTTAGGTGATGAACCATAAGTTTTATCACAGACTTTTTGTCATATCAGCGTATATATGGGTCTCAAATCTGAAGCAACTAAATGCCCTTAACGCCCTGTTTGGTTGGAGAGAAAAAGAGGGAAAGGATGGGAAGGGAAGGAAAGGGAGGGAAAGGAAACGGAAGGGAAGGGAAAGGAATAGAATGGAAAGGAAAGGAAAGAGATGATTTAAAAGCTTATTTGGATAGAAAGGAAAGCAAATGAATGGGAGGGGTAGTGTGGAAATAAAAATACTCTTCCTCTTCCTTTCCTTTCCTTTCCTTCTCTATCGGTCCGATTTGGGAGGAATTGAATTTATACTACACAATCCTTCCCTTTCCTTTCCTTTCCTTTCTCTCCTCTCGCAGCCAAACACACTTTGTAAAAGAATTTCCACCAGAGCGAAGAAGGAAATTAACACACGACAAAAATGCAAGGCGAGGTACATGGTTCGATCATATATTGATCTATGTCCACGGAATGATGATCTTCTTTATTTTTTATTTTTCAACTCTCTTTTTTTTTTTACAGATTTCCTGCCTTTGATTTTATACATTGATTCTAGACGTTGGAGAGTTCAGCGTCTCTTTCAACGACAGGATTTTGTTTCTCTTCATAGTTGTCTCCAATAGGAAATCATGCTTTGTTTCCTTCATTGTTGTTGTGTTGTTTTCGTCAAGAGTATCACCTTCTATGGAGAGAGCCATTGATCCACTTTCTATTGTGGAGAGAGCCGTTGGGCTGTTTTCATCATTTTCGTTAACACCCCCGTCAATCTCATCCTATCATTGATAGGGTTGAGATTGAACTTGATGACCTTTAACTTTGGCGTTATTCAATATCTGAAAAACAGTTATAACAAATTATAGAATGTATTCATTTATTGGCCTTTAGGTACTCCTTTTGGTTATCTGTATGTTAGCTAGGTTTTTCACTATAAAGTTATTTAAGAAACTACTTGTTTAGGTTGTCTAGTCACTGATCTAGGGTTACAAGTAACAGTAACGCTGCAACAGGCAAGAAACAAATTTTCTAGGGATTGTACCTTAGAATAGTGAAACACAGTGCTTATAAAGAGTGGTGAGAACTGAGAAGTGTTATGTTGGAGAGGTGCTCTTACTCCTATGAAAAGCTTGCTTATTTATCAAGTAGACAACATTGCAAATCATCAGTAATATTTTCAACAAACTGTGATGTAGCTGCTATGCCCCAGATTCATCCACCACCAGAAAAATGGCTTATAGCAAATAGCCTATTTTGGAATGGTTTGGGTGCTTGGTGGATGCAGATCTATATTGGTAATTGTTTTCGCTGGTATAGGACAAAATCTCCCTCAACTACAACACCTTCCGCAGCAACCTCATTCTGCTGCTTTTTTGTCCCAGCATTTTCCATCATCTTTGACTTTAGCTGCCATCTGTCGGCTCCATTGTTGCTGTACCTATCGCCTGCAGGATTGATCACCACCTGCCATCTTCTGCCAGAGTTGATGACCATCAAAGCATTATCCTTTTGGTTTCGAGAAGAGGAAGTGTCATTCATCACCAGAGTAGTTGTCTATAGAAGCTATTGTACATTGGAGCTATCTTCGCTAGTCAGACCATCCATTATGTCATTTGAGTTAGAAAGAGAGGTAAATAAAGTACTAATGAGGTCCATAGTATATATTTTTTCATCCAAAATTTTAAGAATTTCAGCAATTATTTGATTGTTTTCTGAATCTTCTGATCAATTTTGACTCTAGATTTGTGATTAGACTTAAATTTGTGCATGATTTAGTTGCATGATTAAATCTAAATTTTGATCCTGTTTGCTAATGGTTCCTTGGTGGGTTTGACATGCTACCTTTATAATCATTAATTCCTTCGGAAAATTGAGAATATTGAATGTTGATCATAAGATTGCAGCAATCTATACTCTTTTGACTAGATGGCTCAGCCATATCTACAGATGTGGACAAAATTATGGTAAATGCCCATTGTCAGCATTGAACACTTAACTTTTTGTTTTCTCCAACTCAAAAATGTTTAACTTTTAACCTTGAGGCCAAGCATTTAGTCTTTTCTTGTCATTCTCCTTTCTCCTCCTGATTTTCCCCACTTTTTCATATTTTTTTGTTTTCGAAACTTTAGAAAGTTTTGGTTTCTACACTCCTAAGAGTATCAAGCTATATAAACCAATTTTTCTGCAAGAGTGTAACTTCATTTGTCAGCAGCAATGTTATCCATATTGTACGATACAAACGCGTATCATACGATACGTATGGTATAGGTCAAGAAAACCTATACGATACGTGTTTGATACACGATACGCGTGCATATTGCACGTGTATTGCCCATATCATGCGATACGGAGGCCGTATCACACGATACATGTGATACACCCCCGTATCGTAAGATGCAGGAGTAAAATGAAAAAGGGGCCCGATGGCCCCCTTTTTTGCGTCTTATTTTGAAACCTATGCTCCTCTCTCTCTCTCTTTCTTGTTTCTAAACACTGCAAGAGACGTGCGAATGAGAGATTTTCTTCATTTGCATCAAGATTTGCTGGTGAAGAAGCTTTATTTCTCATTGTGGGGAGTCTCGGGATAGTGGGAAGCTTGGAGAAAGAGGGTTTTTTGGTTTCTAACACCAAGAAGGTAAGAAATAATTCATTTTTACCGTTGAATCATTCATTTCTCTTATTTCTTACATTTATTTGTATGTTTTTACTTGTTTTGTGAAGATATAATGTCGGATCCTGCATGGTAGTGGTGTACAAGGGTGAATCCCAAAGATAGGTTAAGAGTTAAGTGCAATTATTGTAAGCAAATCATATGGGGAGGGATCTCTTGCTTTAAAAACCATATAGCTGGTACACACAACGATGTGGCTCAATGCAATGGCTCCCAAGAGAACCCATTGTCAACATATGTAAAGCACCAGTGTTGGAGCTTCTTAATGCATTGAAAGCAAATAGGATTGAAAAGGAAATGCAAGATGTAGAGGGAGGATATGGGGACCCACATGAAGAGGAAGAAAGTGAAGGTGAAGATGTTGAGCTTGAAGAAGAAGATGTTGGTGTCAGTTTGGGAACAGTTAAAGGGAAATGCATCATGCATGGAGGTGGTTCTTCTGCAACTACAACCAGAAAAAGAAGAGGTGCAATTGCAAGTTCAGTTTCACGAGGATGTGGCAGGAGTCATGGTCGTACTAGTGGTGGTAGAGTACCTACTATGAGGTCGAGTAATATGTCTGGTTCGATCAAGAATTTTTTTCCCAATTATACTGCTGTTGGTGCTCAGCCTGAGATTCGTATAGCCGTGCAATCAAAGGATATTGTTGAAGTAGCAGATGAAACCATAGGAAGGTGGTTCTATGATGCATCCATTCCCTTCAATGCAGCAAACTCTTATCATTTTCAGCCTATAGCAGATGCGATTGCTAATGCAGCAAACTCTTGGTGAAAGAGATGATATGAAGTTGATAGTTCATAGATGCCAAGAAATCACGAAGTTTATTTATAATCATGCTTATGTGTTGATGAGAAAATTCACAAATGGGGCTGAATTGATTCGACCTGCACAATCACGTTTTGCTATAAATGTTTTGACTATGCAAGGTATAGTCAAGCAAATAACTCCTCTCAGACAGATGTTTTCAAGTGATGATTGGGCTGCATATCCACATGCCTATAAAAGGAAGGCTAGGACAGTTGGGGATACCATCTTTGATACTGACTTTTGGGAATCATGTGTGCACTTATTGAAGATTTGTGTACCGCTAGTGAAAGTCCTCATATTAGTTGATAGTGAAGATAGATCTTCTATTGGATATTTATATGAGTCTATGGACAGAACCAAAGAGGCCATTAGAGATAATATGAAGGGAAAAAAGAAGTTGTACATGCCTATATGGAAGATTATAAATGAAAGGTGGTCTGGACAACTTCATCGCTCCCTTCATGCACCAGCCTACTACCTAAATTCTGTTGTTAGATATCTGCCCACTTTTAAGGACAGAGAGGTTGAGTATGGCATGTTGGATTGCATTGAGGTATTAGTAAGTGATAATAAAGAACAAGACGCTATCCATATGTCAATCAACAAATATGATACAGCTTCTGGTGTCATGGCGAGAGACACAACAGTTCGATGCAAGACAACTATGTGTCCAGGTATTAAAAAAAGTGACTTTATACTTTTTGTTGTTTAGCTTCTATTCTACCTTCTCATATATTTATTCTTTCTCATTTTTACTTTCCATCTGTTATTAGATTTGTGGTGGGAAAGGTTTGGGTCCGATTGCCCAGAATTAAGGAAGCATGCAATTAGAATCCTCAGCCGAACATGTAGTGCAACAGGATGTAAAAGAAATTGGAGTGTATTTCAGCACATCCACAGTAAAAAGAGGAATGGACTGAAACATAAAAGGTTGAATGACCTTGTTTACATTCGTTATAATATGAAGTTGAGACAAAGGTAAACATTTGTTATACAAAATAGAAAATTCTAATATATATTTTAATTTCTAACAATTTATTAAATTTTTCTCTTGTTAGGCAACTAGAAACAACATCTATGAGGAAGCATCACATTCAATATGATCCTATCAACATTGACCATTTTGATATATTAGATTCTTGGGTTGAAGAAGGACCATCTGCAATACTTGATGAGGACGATCTTGATGTTTTGAACCTTAAAGGAGCAGCAGGGATTATTGAAGCAAGAGAGGCTGGGGAGCAATGAAATGTTGGTGGCATTCCATTTGCAACAGAGGGGATAGAAGAAGCACTTAATGAAGAAAATGAAGAAGGATGAAGATGATGATGCAAATGACGATTGACGAAGCTTTTTGTTGAATCATGAAATATGATAACTATGTCTATATGTTTTGACTTCTGAACTTATAAATTGTGATGTAATCGAATACTCTTCGGCTGCTTAGTATGTTATTTTGATTTTGAATGTTTGATTTCTTATTTTGGAATGTGTTGTTTATATTCATACTTCATAGTTCATACTTTATATACATGAATGATGAATGTTCCTTTAAATACATTTTTCTTGATTTTTTTCTGATTTTTGCTTTTTTTTGGATTTTTTTAGAATTTTCTGATTTTTTCTATTTTTTAATATTTTTTACAAATTAAAAAATTAATTTTACGATACATTAGGATACAATTTATGATACGTTACAATACGACGTATAGGTTGGCCCGACCGATACATGATATGATACGACAGTGATAACATTGGTCAGCAGTAACTTATAAGTATACCAAGTTGAAAGGATATCATAAGTGGTCAATTTAGGAAGTAAAAAATTTGACACATTGGCAAATTTTGGTGTTAGGAGAATCTGGCATTGCTAAAATGCCATTAATTGCCTTTTAAAGCTATGCATTTATCTGGATAGTAGCAGTCATTGTTGTTTGTTTACCTATAACAGCAGCAGTACTAATTGCCACAACCTGAATACCTATATCTACAAAAGCTAGCAATACCAAATATTGACATTAGGAAAGTGGCATATGTTTTGCATTGCTTCATCTGTGTGTATGCTTCAGCTGCCTTGCTTATTGGCAACATTCACTTGTTTGGTGTTCTTTAATACTTCATATTAGCATACCAAGGAGTTTTCATGTAGATTTCATAAAGTTTACACACACACTCACACACATAATTTTTTTTTTTTTTTGGGTTCAATCATCAAAACCCAAAACATGCTTATATGATCTGTTTAGCTGGGTGTGAACTTGCAATGTGCATCCCAAAGGCGTAACATTTATTACCACTGATGGCATTACCTTTGCTTTGTGAACGAACTGAACCTACTGTAAGATACTCTGAAAGTGTCTTAATTTACATAACCTTTTCTTTGTCATGCTTGTATTAGGATAATACCATCAGATTATCTGCTTTTTCATGCTGTCAGCACTTCTATTCTTGTTTGTTTGTTAATTATTTGCTGCTAGGCAGGAAAATTGATTACAAGTCAGGGTATTGCAATGTTTCTTCTGCAAATGAGCTGCTCTTCAAGGGGCTTATCATTACATTCTTGTGTCGAACAACAATAGATTCCCGTTGTCAATAATTGCAGTCCCTTAATGTAGAGGTCCTTTTGGTGACCCGATTTACTATTTGATCCAGTTCAGTGTCAATATTGAAATAGGTCGAATCAGATCATAATTAGGTCGAACCAATATGATCCAAATCAATAATACACGAGGGTGGGTTGTAATTGTAAGAGATTAATATTCATTTCTTAGGGCTGCACACTAGCCTAGTCAAGCCCGAGCTTAGCCAGGTCCAGGATTCGAGCTCTTTATAGCAAGCTCGAGTTCGAGTCAACTACATAAAATCGAGATCTAACTCGGCTCGTTTAACCCATTTGACTAGTTTAGACGTTAACTTGTTTAGCATGACCTCCTGTAAGCATTAACTCGTTTTACTCATGTAACTCCTTTAACTTGTGTAACTTGTGAAACCGGTTTTGACAATATTATATAGAGTACCAGTTTCAAGTCGAGTCGAGTATAAACAAGTTGAGTTCTTGAAACTCGAACTCGATTTGTTTATCATTTCGAGTATCTTTGTAAGCTCAAACTTGGCTCATTTATAAACGAGTCGAGCGCGAGCTGATTTTTTCGAGCGAGTTAGGGTCGAGCCCAAGTTGGCTCGACTCAATGTGCAGCCCTAGCCATACCCAGATCCACCTAAATAGACATTTCATGGGGAGACTTCTGCTGCTCCGACGCATTGACAAGGCCTTTATTTTGAAATGGAAATTAAGAAAAATAGCAACAGAAATCATATATGTTAGGTGCATCCGATCTAATTAAATGAAATATCATTTATTTCCATAAAAAGTATAATTAATATTTGAAAGTTAATTAAAGAAATAATTTCTCCTGATAAGATAAATAGCTGCACAGAGGGATTGAAAAGACTACAGTGAATGAAAAAGATAAGTTGGCCATTGGTGTTGTGGTGGTACCAATAATTAGTGGTGGAGCAAGAAATTTTTCATGAGTGAGGTTGAATGGTTTCTAAAATTTTGACGGGAGCAAATAAAATGTTTTTACATGTAAATTTTAGAAAAAAAGAGGGGAGGGGGGCCTAGGGCCCCTGCCGCCCACTGGCACCATCTTGTCAGTAAAAATCTATTTTGAGAAAAAAAAGAAAAAAAGGATGACAAGTAGGTTATGGTTGTTGCCAACATGTTCACAAGTCGAGTTTGAGCTAAGAGGTAAGCTGAGTGGGCTCGAGCTAGGCATGTGTGCCATAAGCCAAGCTAGGGTCAAGCTAGTTGATTAGTTCGTTCTTGGCTCAAGCTTGAGTTGATTAGCAGGAGCTGAAGAAACTCGACTCAGCTTGGTGAAGTATGAGTCTATAAATTTGATTTTTAAATTTTTTGTGGAGGCACATTTAGAAAAATAAGCAGGGCGATTTGATGGAAGGAAAGAAGTTTGAAGTGAAGGTGGTTTTGACAAAGGGCAGACTCAGGTGTGGGCTAGATGTAAGTAATTGTCCATACAAAACCCCAAAAACAGTTTGTTTTTATATTTTCATTTTGAGTATTTTTTATTTATATATATACATATTTAAAAAATTTAAATAACTAGTGCCCTTTAACTATAATTTTAATAATATTTGGGAACAAATAACGGTTAAAGACTTCCGGAATTGCAAAAACGGTAAAACTTTTTCAAAGGGAAAAAAGTTACGTTGTCTGAAACAGGGCGAGAAAAAGAAAACGACCCCCATGATTTTTAGTTGCCTGAAAATAAGATGTTTAGAGTCGTTCATTTTGTTGTTGAGTGAGGATCTTTCAATGGTTGCTCAAAGAATCAGTCTACATTTTTTGTTGGGAAGTTATTTTTGTCTCTGCTGAATGTGAACAACTACTTCTAATTATAACATAAAGTTTACTTAATGCTTGACGTTGCGTCAAATATATAGCGGATATTGGCGCTCTAACCAAAACAAATTCTATTTTGGCTATTAACTTCTCCATTACTATGTTCTGACCCTTCGTTCGGAGGTCACCACAGACTCGAGGACCACTCGTGCCTACCCGAACTCTACATCGGCTGGGTTCTGGACCAATGACCTGCTATTTTCCTTCATGAGACCCAATCCCCTCGAACCATCAGACCCAGCATTGACTGGCAATCCATCACTTGACCATCTTTGCCTATCTTCTGACTTTGGGCCCTGGAGGAGAAAGGGAATAATGAAAGGAACCAAGATTGAAATGAGGGGAAGGAAAAGGAATGGAAAGCACCTGCAGCGTACAAGCAGAGGAGTCTTTAGGTAGTCTTTCCCCATTGATTTCCAAGTGGGACCTGCCCATTTTCTTATCAAAAGATGAAGCCAGGACAGGAACAACTTCTCGAACCCTATGCCGAGATCTACCCTGCCCAATGCATCATGGACCTTGGGTGTCTCCTTGGCTCCATGGCTAACAAACGTCAAGCATTAAGTCAACTTTATGTTATAATTCGAAGTAGTTGTTCACATTCAGCAGAGACAAAAATAACTTCCCAACAAAAAATGTAGACTGATTCTTTGAGCAACCATTGAAAGATTCTCACTCAACAACAAAATGAATGACTCTAAACATCTTATTTTCGGGCAAATAAAAATCATGGGGGTTGTTTTCCTTTTCTCACTTTGTTTCAGACAACGTGACTTTTTTCCCTTTGAAAATGTTTTACCCGTTTTTGCAATTCCGGAAGTCTTTAACCGTTATTTGTTCTCAAATATTATTAGAATTATAGTTAAAGGGTACTAGTTATTTAAATTTTTTAAAGACATCTATATATAAATAAACAATACTCAAAATGAAAAATATAAAAATAAATGGTTTTTGGGGTTTTGTATGGACAATTACTTACATCTAGCCCATCCGCCCTTTGTCAGAACCACCAGGTTTTCACTTCAAACTTCTTTCAATCCATCGAATGCCCCACTTATTTTTCTAAATGTACCTCCACAATAAACTCAAAAATCAAATTTATAGATTGAAAAAACATTGTTCGATACACAAATTGAAACCATAGTTGAATGTATTTTCAGCCATGGTCTTTCTTGTCGCTATTAATTAAAGTGGTTGTAGCAATAGCTATTGTGGTTATTTACTTTTTGTCATGGTTTAGACCATAGTCACAAATAATGTTTCAGAGTTTTAAACAGTGGGGTTTTTCTTATGTATAATACAGTGAACTTTAAAAAAAATATGGTAAATTTTTTAAAAAATTAAAAAACTAAAAAATTAGGGCAAAATAAAATAAGTGAACTACTAATAACACAAACATCAAAAGTAAGTAGATTTGCAACACATAAAAAATAGAAAATAAAAAAAACTATTTGGCATTGAAAATAAAAAAATGAAAAAAGTAAAAAAAAATGTTAAAAACTTGTTTTTTTCATTTTTAACATTAAAACTAATGTTTTTTAAATGTTAAACGATTATTTAATTTATCACATTTTTTTTCAAAAAAAACATGTTTCTATTACTATGATTTAGACTATAGTCATTGTAACTTCCAGCAATGATTTACCTGAACTACTAGCTATGGTTTTAGTTGTGGCTGTTACTTTTATTCAAGCTCACCATATTATATCCGAGAAAAACCTCGTCGTTTAAAACTGTCATTATTTGTGACTATGATTAAAATCAACCAGCCCATGGTCACATGAGTTTTTTTTTTTCAAATTTTGTGAATGAAAAAACCGTCACAGAATTCTGTGACTGTAATATATTGGTCACCATTTTTATCTGTAAAATTCAACATTGGCAATAGTTTTTAACATCACGAAATATAAAAATATAAAAATAACTCAACTGACAATAGATGTTGGCGGAATAATTTTAATTTCACTATGTAATGTGTATATGGTCATTTGTCTCAGTTGAAGGATGTCGCCTTTACCCCTTTTCCAGTCAAAGGACCATTTCTATCATTTTGCCTCTCTCATTTACGACGATTTGTGGTACCTACAAATGGAATCTGTTTTGCATTATTACAAAACAGATTATCACATA
This sequence comes from Nymphaea colorata, assembly GCF_008831285.2. Taxonomy (NCBI): domain Eukaryota; kingdom Viridiplantae; phylum Streptophyta; class Magnoliopsida; order Nymphaeales; family Nymphaeaceae; genus Nymphaea; species Nymphaea colorata. The sequence goes on along the minus strand of NC_045138.2, from coordinate 1,156,409 downwards.
TCTTAAAAGTATCCTGTGATCGTGTGTTTCTATGTATATTATTATTCAAAATGAATTGTCACATCCACAATATCCTAAAATATCATCAAATGACATCTTTTATGGATACAATTATCTTCCAAATCTCACATTTTCCCAGAAATAATATAGCAACAGAGGTAATATTTTCTCTTTGGTGTAATATAATTTTATTGAAAAATACATCTTAAAAAAGGAAGAAATCTTCTCCCCTAGGTGCAGTGAAAGAGATCGCAAGAATATATAGAGGCTTGCTTAATAGCTTTGACCATTCCAGGGAACATAGAGAGAGAGAGAGACCTCATACCGTTTTTTGTACTTTCTCTTCTTCTTTTATACGAATACTTCTTTTGTGGTTTTTTTATGCTTCTCATCTTTAAAACTTATTCACTATCAACTCCCTATCTTTCATCTTGTTTTTTTTCTTTAGGATGTGTTTGATCCAAGGTTGCATTAAAAGACGTGTTTCGAGAGATCTTTAGTTTAAACAAACTGAGGATCTTAATTAATAGCATGAATTTCACATTCATGCTACATGTTAAAAACCATGAATTTAAGATCGGATTGGAAGGGAGGTGTCCGATCTTAAATCCATGGATTTGAGATATTAGAGTTTCCAGATCACCATGAATCTCAGATCTACGGTGAACCAAACAGAACCTTAAAGAATGCACTCTCCCATGCTTTATTCTTGTTTTCTTTTTTCATTGGTTTCGGGTTTGCATTTATTGTCTTAAGAATGCAGTTGCATTGCTGGTACACCTTTTCTTCTTTGCAAGTTCCATTCTTTGAACCTATGTCTTCCCCTCTATGTGGGTAGGCTTAAATTTACAGGATGTGTTGCCTTGGCAAACCAATGTAGTAAAATTAAAGCAGCCCAAGCGGTCTAATCTTGTGTACTACCATATTGTTTCTTTTTTCTTTTGTCATCCATTGATGAAGATGGAGATAGATGTGTAGTCTTTACTTACAATTGTCCTCAAAGCAGGGGCTGAAGCAGGTGTGTGCTACGTGTGGTCTAAACATTATTATACATGCCATTTTCGAATGGTGTGTCATTTGTCTGAGCACCCATCTGTCCCTTGCAGCTTCACGCAGCATCTTGCACCTACACATCCCATTTGAATCAAACCCATTAGAGAATCCATGCAGAGTGCTTGAAAGTTGCATCTGTTGGAGATGACATAAAACTTACGTGAGCTTCATGTTGGCAAGATCAGGAACCAACAACATGGCCGATGACAAAAAAACAATGCGTGCTACGATCTCTACAACGACTTCTTCTGGAAGAACATCAAGAGTCACTAGACTCTTCATGACAGCCTTCTTCATGATCTTGCCCATGGTGCTCCTTCTCCCCTCTCTTACTAAATTCTTCAAATTCGTAAGAACCAGTTTCTCTCTCTCTTCTATATTTATGAAGATGTTGTTTCTTCGGTTAGGAAGCATTGTCAAGGTGTGCATAAATGGGTAGGTCCACCATCATATAATGTATAAGATATCTGATAATCCAAACCCATTATACTTGATCGAGATATTGTAAGATCTACATTTGAATTGAATGCTTATCAACTCGTAGAAAGATCAAATAGTACTTTTTTGATATATCTGAGTCCAGACACTCAGATAATTATGGACTTGGTTTAAGAATCCAATCGCAATTGATCTTCATATATTTCTTGAGAAAACTAACTTTGAGTATTCCAGATGGATCCGTCGGTTGCTTGTATACCATTCTCAGTCTGCAACTCCTCATCATCATCTTCATCTTTACTCACTTCCCAATCATCTTCCTCCCTGACTTCCTCACTCCTCACAAACTTGTATTCGAGAACTGGGTGGCCATGGTTTCCTTCCTTGCCATGGGAGGAGCATGGAGTTTCTGGTAGCCATTCTTCCTCTTGACGTATTCGTCATAAATTTCTGGGGCTGGGCTCGAGGTGCCCAAAAATTTAGACTCCCCAACAAGGACGATGTTGATGACATTGGAGACAACAAACTGGGATTTTGAGCAAAGGATGTAACCCATCATGTTGGGAGACTTGATGAAGAAGCAGAGGGGAGAAAGCCAGAGAGGGCTTGATAAAAATAAGCCTACCATGATTGGTGTCACTGCGTAGAAGGCCAGCATGTGGAGATAATTGGTCTTCTTGTACTTGACCATGGCTCTGAATTTCTCAACTTTTATGGGGTCTATAGCTCAAGAGATGTGCAGTAAAAGAAAAAGAGAGAGAGAATGAAAGAAAGAGAGCTCACAATCCGGATAAAATTTTGGGAGCGGGATTCAAGTTCATTGAATAGGAGAGAAGATAGAGAGAGAGCAGAGGAGGAATTCCATATGAGAAAATAAGTCAGGCGGGGGAGTTTATATAGCATTGAGGAAGATGGTGGTAGTGGTTTTGCTTCAATATGCTGCCTTTTAGAGAGAGAGAGAGAGAGAGAGAAAGAGAGACTGCTCTCTCTCTCTCTCTCTCTCTCTCTCACAAAGGCAGCATCGTTGAAGCAAAACCACTACCACCATCTTCCTCAATGCTATATAAACTCCCCCGCCTGATTTATTTTCTCATATGGAATTCCTCCTCTGCTCTCTCTCTATCTTCTCTCTGTTGGATCTTCCTATCAAGGAGAAGAGGAGATCACGTTAATCAATTACGACATTCTTGGAAAGAGATGAGGAGATTGCGTCGATCCTGGACAGAGATTTTTGGAGATATCTCTTTCAAGCTTTTCTGGTTTATCCCTAACCTTTCTCTCCCTCTCATCTTTAGCCGATTGTAAATGCTGCTATAAATATCTCCCTTGTATCTCTGATTGTTTTAAGTTCTGAATAAACAAGAGCTCCTCTCTTCTCTCGTGGATGTAGGCTAACATGCAGAACCACGTATTTTTCTGTGTGCTGTGATTGATTATGAATGTGGTGTAACAATCACAAAGTTTTCATCACTCTCCTATTCAATGAACTTGAATCCCGCTCCCAAAATTAAATCCCGATTGTCAGCTCACTTTCTTTCATTCTCTCTCTTTTTCTCTTTTACTGCATATCTCTTGAGCTATGGACCCCGTAAAGGTTGAGAAATTCAGAGCCATGGTCAAGTACAAGAAGACCAATTATCTCCACAAGCTCACCTTGTAGGCAGTGACACCAATATTGGTGGGCTTATTTTTATCAAGCCCTCCCTGGCTTTCTCCCCTTTGATTCTTCATCAAGTTTCTCCTGTACGTCTTCCTTCCCAACATGATGGGTTACATCCTTTGCCCAAAATTCCTGTTTGTTGTCTCCAATGTCATCGTCATCGTCCTTGTTGGGGAGTCTAAATTTTTGGGCACCTCGAGCCCAACACCAGACATTTACAACGAATACGTCAAGAGGAAGAATGGCTCCCAGAAGCTCCATATTCCTCCCATGGCAAGGAAGGAAACCACCATCACCACCCACTTCTACTAAGACAAGTCTGTGAGGACAGAGGAAGTACAGGGAGGAAGATGATTGGGAAGTGAGTAAAGATAAAGATGATGAGGAAGAGTTGCAGACTGAGAAGGGTGTGGAAGAAGAGAGCTATACATGCAACTGACGGATCCATCTGGAATCCTGAAAGTTAGTTTTCTCAAGAAGTATATGAAGATCGATCGCGATTGGATTCTTAATCAAATCCAGAATTATCCGAGTGTTCGGGCTCAGATATATCGAAAAAGTAATATTTGATCTTTCTACTAAGCATTCAATTCAAATGTAGATCTTACAGTATCTCGATTAAATTAAATGGGTTTGGATCATCAGATATCTTATGCATTTCATGATGGTGGACCTGCCTATTTATGCACTCGTTCACAATGCTTCCCAACTGAAGAAACTACCTCTTCATAAATGTAGAAGAGAGAGAGAGAGGAACTGGTTCTTAAGAATTTGAGGAATTTAGTAGGAGAGGGGAGAAGTATCACTTATTGTGCCTTCCATGTCCGGAACAATTAGCACTCTCAGCTCTCCTAACTGAGTTATAAAATATGGCCGGCAGATTTCAGCTTTATTATATGCATATATATGCTAAAGCCTGAAATTAACTTAGTTGTTAATTCATGTTCTAAACAATTTTACAAGCGGATCCATTGTTTGTCTAAACACATCTGAGTTCGATCTTGATTGGTTTATGCATACATACAATCTTATTTATTTTTCTGCTTGATAAAAATCTAATCAATTTTCATCCAATTCTAATATAATGTGCAATATTGCCAACTCCAAAATCAACATGGTATAACTAACTACGTATTAACAAGTCCAAAACTTATATAATAAAAAAAATCCAGGTTTCGATTAAGTCAGCCGTAATTAAATCTAACATCTGTTGCTTATTCTACTTTCTGCACTGTATCATTGATCTCTGAATTTTCAATCAAAATAAAGAACGAAAGAATTAATTCCACTGAAACAAATATATATATATTTTTTCATATAGTGTCTTCTTTTTTTGCCTAGTTCATTAGATTTTCTAGGCTGGTTAGCAGTAAAGATTCCAATCGAGACCCCTTTAGATGATTTATGTAGTGTTGATAACAAAGATTTTGTTAAGTCAAATATGATAGGTGGTGGAGGTACCTTCAGGGACAGGGAAGGGTGGGGGGTTTTGGCTTTCTTCTTGGGTGGTAGGTGGTATGATGAAATACTACTCCATGTTTACCTCAAATAACTAAAAAAAAATTGTGTGCCGATCCCAAGTGTTGATTCTACAAAATGAATTACATGGAAAAAAATCCATGTTTGCATCTCATGATCAGGTCAGTTGGGTGTCAAGTCATTGAATATGATCCAGTTTTGATGAGATCTGTAGCTAACTATTAGTAATATACTAATATCCTTCCGGGTATGAATTTCATAGTAATTCATACAAGATCTGGGTTCTGATCCAAATTTCTAATATTGATGGGCAACTTTCCAATGAAAAGGACATCAATAATTTCTCATTTGTGCCGTATGGACCTGGTCCAGATCTGTTACACCCTGTCGCTTTTGAATTTAGATTTGAGTCTTGCAGCAGTAAGTCCAGTCCAACCGGAATTTCCACTCTGAAGAACATGAATCTCTTTCCTAACAAGGCAAAATATAGAAAAAAAAAAACACTTAATTTAATCTGGCTCAAATAGATTCAGCTGAGAAACCTACCTTTAATATGATTTTTCTCATCAGAATCATAATTTTTTTAAGCGTCAAGTTTGATGCATCATGATATATGCACCCTTATTGTTTCATGCATTTAAATAGCGCCACTCAAAGCTTACCTAATCTTTATTAAATACACTTTGCAGATCGCATTTATTAATTTGTTTTGTCCACCAGGTGATTGTTGGGGCCGTGTGTATCAGTCCACACTTATTCATTATATCAATATATAACCACATGTACACCTTAGATTCTTACTGCCGTTTTAAATGCGACTTGACTGGATATGAGCCCAATCTTCAAGTCACCTCCTCGTTTGGTATCCCCTCTTTATCTCTTTCCTGGACCGGCTTTATCTGATAACTACGCAGGTCCGGATACTGCCTACCTAATTGTTGACCTCAACTACTAATCGGGTATAGATCTGAACCTGACCTGGATTCGATCCTTTCTAAATGCAATATTTAGTTTAGTTTTAAAACACTGTATACTTTTTATAGCTGATTCGTTATCGATTAAGTTAAATCCTGATTTAGATTCGAATGCAAACCGGATGCTTGTCCTGGTCATATGCACATGGTTGCAAAGTGAAGCCAGTGTCTCATCTGAATCTAATTTTGAGATCAAAGAATATTGGATTGTCGATTTGAAGAGAGGTAGAAACTTCCCATTTTCCCCAGGGGTATATGATTGCTTCGACAAACTAAAATGTAACACATTTATGTTTGCAGTCTATAAGAGTAGTACTCAGATGAATCGAACCAATTATTAGACTTTCACTAGTCCACTAACCAGACCAGCTACACTACACCCCTTGAAGTAAAGAGTTGATGATTGATTTTAAAGGTATATAATTCAACTACTCATTGAAGATGACATCAGTTTCATCATATGGAACATGAAATGGATTGGATTTGCCCTTAACCTCAATGCCTTTGGGCTGATCACTTGTGAATGATATGAGCATTACATACTCCATATGCCTTTGGGCTGGAAGCAATGCACCCTCACTCCGGTAGTGGAATTTCCTCCTGCTCATTGAGACATAAATACATTGGGATTTAGATCTGCAGTATAAAAATAGCAAAATATTTGTATAGGATTTGATCCGTGACCTGTCCAAGGGGACTGGAATCTTATAAAAATTAACCTGATATGCATGGTGTTTTTTCTTTACTAGCCTATTTTATTTGCTAGTAAAAGCAGTATTTTTGTCTTAACGATTATAATATCTTCTATGAGCCGGCAATGTTTCTATGTAGATTCTTGTCCAAAAGTTTCATCAAATGTCTGCAAGCATGAAGTTAAAGGGAATTAGGACAGACCAAGAAAAATATGAAAATTAAGAACGAAAAAAATTAAAAATCTTTACTTTTTTTTTTGAAAGGGGAACTGTCCCTACACCCAACATGATTATCCATTTGTTTAGCACGTCATATTTTTGTGAAAAAAGATAATGCATGTGTTTATTTGCTTAAAATCTTGTCACATCCACACCTAAATTGTATTGAGTCAAGTGCATCGCCTTTTATTGGCATGTCAACGTTTCATTTTTACAGATGCCGTTATTCATCATCTACCAATGTCATCACTTTCAATTGTGTTTCTGGGATCCAATGTAATGTTAAGCTTGTTGATAGAACACATTTAGTCCTAAAATTAATTTTTGACTTTTTCATTCAGCCTCCTTTTGTTTGAATTTCTATTTTATGCACCGTTACAAAATAACATTCATTTGCCCCATTGTGGCTAGAAGAGTTAGTGGAAGTCTGAACATAAGGCATATTTGAATTACATATTTACTTAGACAAACCTGTCTCCTTGAGATGACCTTTAACAGGTATAAATTTCAAATCAAGCAGTCATTTAACAGTTCTTTATACCAGATGTCAACTTTTTACTTACACAAGTTGTAGAGCTTTTTTTTTCTTTTTAACTTTAGAGGTATTTTAATCTTCTGACTTCTATTCTAATTTCTAAGTATTGACAGGAGATCTTTCTAACAGCTATTATAAATGATCAATGGACCCTTTTAACATCATCATGGATTAGTGGAAGCCTCCTCAATGATGGTGACATGAGCATGACTCGAGGCCACGTCCCATTGCTGGCCAGCTGGAGGATTAACTAAGAGGCATGAGGACGATCATCTGGACTTGTTCAATTCTCTGATATATAAAAGGATGCCTTGCTCTTGTTCACTAGTATCCATCTGAAAATCCCATTACCTGTAATGGCAGCTACCATCTTGCTGGTTTAAGGGCGGACCAAAGAAAAGAATCATAATGGCCTGCGGCTGCATCCCCATCCCGTCCGATGCCATCCGTAAATGCCTTCTTGCATCGCACAAATGGACGTACGTCCATGCAAGGAGGCATGCGGGTCTGGGAATGGAAAACACTGAGCTAAGAAAGATAGAAGTGCTTGTAAATAACTTGGTAAGAGACGAATATCTTAAAGGTAGAGATATTCGACAAGAGGCAGAAGAGTGGTGGAAGAAGACTCAGGAGCTAAAGGATGAAGCAGAGTGCATTTTCAAAGGCTTTCCGGATGCCCAAGGGACATGCACCTGTTACCGTGGCTTGCCCAACTGTTGGTATTGCTACCGACGGGCGAAAGCGGCTGAGCACAAACACAGGGAGGTGCAGCACATATAAAGAAGGTACCTTTGGAGGCGGAACAGGTGTCAAGGCCTCCAGAAATCGATTGGTCACAGCCACTCATCCCGGAACCATTGGACGGGCAAGATACTGCTATTCGCTTCGTTAAGGAAATTTTGGACAGCATACAAGATGCCAGGATATCAAGGATTGGCATCCACAGAATGAGGGGAGTCGGCGTGACTAGTATCGTGAAGCATGTGCACAACAAAAGCTAAAGAGTTTGACTTCGTCATGTACATCGTAGTAGGCAAGGATCCGACTACAAATGCCTGCAACAGAAGATTGCCTGCTACCTAAAGCACTCTTTTCGCCAAAGGAGCACATCTAAGCGAAGGAGAAAAACTGATTTCAACAAAAATGAAGGGCAGAAAGTACTTGTTGATATTAGATTATGTCTGGCAAAGCTTCGATATACGTGTGTTGGGAGTTCCTAATCCAGTGAATGGAAGCAAAGTTGTGGTCATAAGTAGAACCCTTGATGTATGCGATGCCATGCAAACAGGCAGAAACATGAAGGTGGAAGCCATGTGCTGGAAAGATGCGATGTCCCTATTCCTTCATAACAGAGGGGATGTGATCAAACAGCCAACTATAGAAAAAATTGCAATGGAGGCCCTTAGGGAGTGCGGTGGTCAGTTGGAAAGACCTGTCCCGGGCCCGAGCCAGATGCTTCAGCCTGGGTCGGCCCGACCAGGGTTGATCCAGCCTGGTTATATTCAAAAAATAATTTTTTATTATTTGTTAATTTAATAATGTGTGTTTTACTATTAATAAATTATTTATAATTTAAAAAATATTTTTTATTATCAAACAGGCTGGGCCGGGTTGGGCCCGAACCCGGGTTTCGGTTATCGGGCTGGGCCCGGGCCTTGATCAGCCAGGTAATATTTTAAAAATAATTTTTTTTTTATTTTTTAATTTAATAATTTGTAGTTTACTATTAAAAAATTATTTTATAGTTTAAAAATATTTTTTTTATTTTCAAGCCCCAGCTCAGACCTAGGTTTCGGCTATCGGGCCGGTTCAGGGCCCGGGTCAGCCCGATAATATTTAATTTTTTTATTAATTTTTCATTTGATAATATGTATTTTACTATTTGAAAAATTATTTTATAATTTAAAAATATTTTTTTATCATCAAACGGGCCGAGACCTGCCTATTTATGCATACCTTCACAATGCTTCCTAAACGAAGAAACTACATCTTCATAAATATAAAAGAGAAAAAAAAAAAAAAGAAACTGGTTCTTACGAATTTGAGGAATTTAGTAGGAGATGGGAGGAGGAGCACCATGGGCAAGATCATGAAGAAGGGTGTCATGAAGAGACTAGTGACTCTTGATGTTCTTTCAGGAGAAGTCATTGAAGAGAATCCATGCAGAGTCCTTGAAAGTTGAATATGTTAGAGATGACAGAAAACTTACGTGAGCTTCATGTTGGCAAGATCAGAAACCGACAACATGGCCGGTGATGAAGAAACAACGCGTGTTACGATCTCTACAAGGACTTCTCTTGGAAGAACATCAAGAGTCACTAGTCTCTTCATGACATCCTTCTTCATGATCTTGCCCATGGTGCTCCTCCTCCCCTCTCCTACTTAATTCCTCAAATTCGTAAGAATCAGTTTCCCTTTCTCTCTTTCTTTTATATTTATGAAGAAGTAGTTTCTTCAGTTAGGAAGATTGTGAATGTGTGCATAAATAGGCAGATCTCGGCCATTTGATAATAAAAAAATAATTTTTTAATTAGAAAATAATTTTTAAAATTGTAAAATACATATTATCAAATTAAAATTGATAAAAAAATTATTTTTTAAGTATTATCGGGCTGGCCCGGGCCTGGGCCTGATCCGATAGCTGAAACCCAGGCGTGGGGTTTTGTATGTTTTTTCCTTTTACTCTGTCAAAGAACAAGTAGATTATCATGTTTTTTTGTTTCTGAATGCCTGTCTTAGTTTGCTTGAGAAAATGCATGTGCTTGGATAGTGCTTTTGTTGAAGAAATTATCTTAATGTTGCAACAGTTGTAATAATTAGATGCATGAGCTTCTCCTAAATAAAGTTTTGTTAATAAATTTATTATAGTTAGAAGTTTGATTAGGCAGTTATTTTGTTCAGTACTAATTCCAATGGAAACTTTCAAGAAGTAGGTAATGCTATCATTTTTCTGCTCAAAAGTTGAATATTTTATTTCTTTTAGATAGATGGTTTAGCTGAAACAGAGCAAATGAAAGCTAGCCCCAAATTGCGTGATTTATATTTGATGTTCATTTCTTGAACAAATGTTAGTAATCATGTTTTTGTCCTCATTCTTGTGATCTAGAGAGCCTCCAATGGTTAACTGCTCAATGACTTTCCTGAAATTACCTGTATGCAGCAAATCATGGTTAACAATTGGCATCAAACATTTTTTCTGTTCACATAGATTACTTTTGAACCATGGGCAAATTGATGAGGGTATTAACTGTATGAAGGTGCTTGCTTTATAAGCAGTGCCGTTTTGTTAAGAAATATAAATAGAACTAATCGATTGACAATCTTCATTGGCATAGATCTTCTTTCTTCACGCCATAGCCATTGACAATAGTACAGATCCATACAAATGATATTGTCACTGCTAGAATATCACATAACAGAACTTACGATTCACCGCCAATATAGCAGTGATCGTAGCAGTCGAACAAAACATTATTGCTAAAGATATGATTCACCTGACCTGTTCCTTTGGCTAAAATGACAAAAGCTTATGTCACTTTAGAGTCCTGTTGACGACATTTCGCTATTTTAGTGGGTACATGGGTAAGGGTGGGCATCAAGGCCCGACCCGGGCGGTTTGATAATATAAATTTTTATAATATAAAATAATTTTTTTGATAACAAAATACATATTATTAAATTTAAGAATAGCAACCGAACAAAGCATCATTGGTAAAGACCTCTATGGATATAATGGCAAAAGCTTATATCACTTTAGAGTTTTGTTGACGCCACTTTGCTACTTTAGTCGGTGCATGGGTAAGGGTGGGCATCGGGGCCCGACCCGGGTCGGTCTGTCAGGCCCGAAACCAGGGCCACACCCGGCCTGGGCCGTTTGATAATAACAAAATCTTTTAAATTATAAAATAAATTTTTATAACATAAAATATATTTTTAATAATAAAATACATATTATTAATTTTAAAAAATAGCAGTCGAATAAAACATCATGGCTAAAGACCTTATTCACTGACCTGTACCTATTGCTATAATGGCGAAAGCTTATATCACTTTAGAGTTTTGTTGACGTCATTTTGCTACTTTAGTGGGTACATGGGTATGGGTGGGCATTGGGGCCCGGTCCCAGCCTTTTGATAATAAAAAAGTTTAAATTATAAAATAAATTTGTATAATATAAAATATATTTTTAATAATAAAATACATATTATTAAATTTAAAAAATAACAGTCGAACAAAACATAATTGGTAAAGACCTGGTTCACCTGACCTATACCTATAGCTATAATGGCGAAAGCTTATATTACTTTATAGTCCTATTGACGTCATTTTGCTACTTTAGTGGCTACATGGGTAAGGGCGGGCATCGAGGCCCGGCCCAGGTCGGTCTGTCGGGCCCGACCCTGCTTGGGCCGTTTGATAATTTAAGAAATTATAAAATAAATTTTTATAATATAAAATATATTTTTAATAATAAAATATATATTATTAAATTTAAAAAATAACAGTTGAACAAAACATGATTGATAAAGACCTGATTCACCTGACCTATACCTGTAGCTATAATGGCGAAAGCTTATATTACTTTAGAGTACTGTTGATGCCATTTTGCTACTTTAGTGGGTACATGGGTAAGAGCGGGCGGGCATCGAGGCCTAGCCCAGGTCAATCTGTCGGGCCCGACCTGGCTCGGGCCGTTCATAATTTAAAAAAAAATAAATTATAAAATAATTTTTTATAATAAAAAATATATTCTTAATAATAAAATACATATTATTAATTTAAAAAATAACAGTCGAACAAAACATCATTGCTAAAGACCTGATTCACCTGACCTGTACTTATGGTTAGAATGGCGAAAGCTTATATCACTTTAGAGTCCTATTGGCATCATTTTGCTACTTTAGTGGGTACATGGGTAAGGGTGGGCATCGGGGTCTGGCCTTGGTCAGTTGGTCGGGCTTGAAATCCAAGTCCGGGCCCGACCCATCCTTGGCCGTTTGATAATAAAAATAAATAAATTATAAAATAAATTTTATAATATAAAATATTATTTTTAATAATATAATACATATTATTAAATTTAAAAAATAATATTTTTTTTTTAATTATTGACTCGTTGGATGTCGGGCCAGGCCAACCCCGACCCGGGTTGTTGGTCGCCTGTCTGTTTTACGGTGAAGAAGAAAAAACAATGTAGAAGAAAGAGAAGTGAAAGGCAAAAATGAAAAAAAAAAGTTTTGAAACTTTCTTTATGCGGTTAAAATGAAAATTTTCTTTCCACCCAACCCCACCCCACCCTTTTAAACTATTTTCAAAATGGTCGGAATAGTTTTTCAAAATTATCTATATGGCTAATAGTTTTAAAATTTTTCAAAACACAATCTTGATAAAATTTTGGCATCTAAACGGACAGTAAAAAAAACTGATAATTGTTGTTTGAACCTGAAGAGTTCAAGCGAAATCCTATGTGCGTAAACAAAGAAACCATTTTTATGAAATGATCAAATTTATAATTTTTTAATTAAAAAGATAATATTAGGTACCACCTTACCAACATATCCGAAAACGCCATAACCGTACCCAGACCTAGGAGACATAGATGTGGGTTGTACGTATGGCAGTATGTAATACAGCAACTGCATCATTGACAACTTCTATTCATATAGGGGCGGGGCCAAGGAAGGGCCCACATTATGCCTGGGCACTGGGTCGGGCTACCGCCGAGTACCCGGTACCTGGCCCGACTCGGGCCTGACAAAAAAAGGAACCCGGGCCAGCCCGGTAATTTATTGGGCTGGGCTGGGTTGGAACGATAAGGCCGGATGGGCTCGATAATGAATTCTTTAAAAAAAAATTTTTAATTTATATATATATTTATAATATTTTATTGTGATTAATTATACTTATGTCATTTTTTTAATATATATTTTCAAATTTAACTGGGCTGGGCTCATGCTCAGGTTTTTCAAATCGGGCCAAGCCCTAGCCTGGCTTTTGGATGTCAGACCGACCGAGGCGGCCGGCCCAGCCCGATGTGCAGGTTTAGCCAACATGGGCCATGATCCCACCTAAAAAAAATTTAAAGACATTATATATAAATTTTAGAGAATTTTATTTGTCCTATATAAAAATTTTTGAAAAATAATATTTCCACCCATATCAAAATTTAAAAATTTTAATTTGGCTCCCTAATGAAAAATTTTTACCTCGGCCCCTGTATCCATGGCTGTCATCACCAAATAGATTTTTGGATGCAACTTAGAGGTAGATGAGCAGCTCGATTTGCACATGCATGTGAGGTTTCACTCAACTAAACCAAACAAAAACGCAAAAGTCTCCAATTACGAAATTGGTGGTCTTAAAATTGTGGTCAACGTGCGAAGCATGACATATTATTACAACCCTGCAGCAGTGCCAAGCGAGCTAATCTCCTTCCAAAATTTATACTGACCAAAAATAGGACGAATAAATAGCAGAAGAGCATAAAATGTGAATCATCCATCCATATCCATGCGGACCAGCACCTTGCGATTATGAATGGCCAACAAGATAAGGGCAAGAAGGAAAGAAAAAGAAAGGAGGACGCAACCATTCAATGATCGAGCACGTTTTGGTCCTCATGCACAAGATTCTTCCAGCTGCTGTCACGGGTTGGCCGGCTAATCTCCCTCACGATCTGGCAGTCCAGCAAAGCTCATATATTGAATTTGATTCTTTAATGAAAGAAATGAAGAAGTGAACTGTGCATATGTTATCTTCATGTTCCAAAAGATAACAATTGGTCACTAAGGAATCATACTTTTAAGTGCGTAAACTAGATTTTTACAAATCAAAATAGTTCGGGCTATACGTTGATTTAGTTTTTAGAGATTAAATCTTATTTACCTATATTAGGAATATGAATTTTGTCTTGATTTTTAGGATTTTTAAGAATAAGGCCGGCATTAATGTCTTTAGTTTGTTAAGTGTGCTGCCAATGTGTGCACTCTTAGGAGGTCACCAGTTGATTCGTTTCCTGAGTTTGCGTTCAGTACAACGCGTTAGCTATTTTGGCGTAGTCATGCATGTTTGCAATTTGAAGAAGACACGAACTTAAGCCAATTAAGTATTGGCCCCATAGGGGAGTGTGGCAGCTTACGACAAATCTCTCGGTGTGTTGAGCATGCAAACCAAGAACAAAAGATCAATTAAGCAGCGGCTCCATCCATGTCACGTGGGTGCGGGTGCTTGTGCGGGTGCAGGTGCCCGTACGGGATGTGGAAAGTTCTAAAAAAAATTAGGTGTGGGTGCGGCAAGAGCATATAAATATAAATAAATGTGTGTATATATATATATATATGTTATTTGTTATATAAGTAATTATATTTTTCTATATTTTTAAACTTTTTTTTTATTAAGGTTACGTTGAATCGATATATCAATGAAAACTCGATCAAAAAATTTTTGAGAACAGCTAATAACGCTGTGTTGGACCGCTCAAGCACCAGCATCAGGTGCCGTGTGACTCAGGGCTCCATCCTCTCGGGTGTTCCTTTGTCAATGCTGTCATAAAAACAGAAGAAAGTCGGTGCCGCAAGGGTAGACCACTTAAATTGCAAATCTAGATATAATTTATTAGACATAGTGGCTACATACGTCTCTTACAAAACAACCTGGTATTATATATACCGAAAGGAATTGAAATGAGCTGGCCAAGTCCATTGCCAGTTGAGTTCTTTTTCATTTGATGAATCTAAAAACTGTCAAAAATAGGGCATTATGCAACCACAATTCATTGATAACAGTTTTTAGTGGCAGAATGTGTCATTTGTGACAGTTTTTTGCATTGTAAAATATAAGAAAAGTTCATGCAGGAATTGGCATTATCTTCACACACACTGTCACGGGCCGAGTTTCTCCAGCCCGCGCGGCGCCGAAGGTGTTCCCCAAAGCCTTCGGCCAGCCGTCTCTCTCTTAAGCTAGCGGAAGCATTCATCTTTTCTTCGGGACTGTGGACTAAACGAGGAGTGCTAAGCACTCGGCACACCATCACCCAGGTTTATCCCATTGTCGACCATCGGCAAGCCGTGGCCATGAGGCCCTGTCAGAACTTCGCCATTCTTCCAAGTGTCTATCTACATCCAAACGAAATCTGGGTGGGGGTAGACTCTTTTTGGGAGGAAGTCCCCAGCCGAAGCCAGTTGACGACTATATGTCATTAAGTAAGGCGGTCGACCATCGCCCTACTCGACGATGAGCATTCACTTGCTCACCCCCGCGTGACTCTACGCGGTTGTGGAACGTAGCGTATGCACCCACTGGAGGAATTGCCCCTAACCCACGCGCACCCCCTTGTGTATTCAAACACTACTCGTGGGGAACCCACTGGATTCCCCAACGACGGACTCGCACTTCCAAAGGGACTGCTGATCTTGATGCATTTAAACGCCTTGTCACTGCACCACCGCGCTGCACATTCCACGTGCATTGCTTTCTGCTTCACTCGGCGACCGATTGATCCCACATGCCTTCCAACTATGCCTAAGCTGGCCAAGCAGCATTACCTTTTACTGGCTTGGCCGGGCCAGACGCAGTCGACCGGCAACACACACACATATGTATAATTTGCTCCCTTTTTTGTTAAAGGCATTTTCATCATTTTTTGCCTCGTCATTTAGGGGAGAGTGAGTTGTGTGCATAAGGGCGGTGTAGACATCAAAAAGAAGGTGGGAGGTATGGTATTATGAGGATTTTTAAAAAAATGGTTTTTTGGACTTTTTAGCCTTTTTCACTAGCTTTTTTATTTTTATAAAAAACAAGCTTTTACGATTAGGTGTATTGGTATTTGACAAATTTTTTGTGCATCCGAAGTTGCATAGAGCTTGGCATTGGTGGCAATCCATGGTACTGTGGATTGAATCTTTGTTGCATTTGATGAGCAGCAAGAGCATACGTGTTCTTTAGCAAACAAGAAGTAAAACGTTGTAGCCTAAGGAAGATGTACCGTTATGCAACGCAAGCCCACTTTGCGTCTAGCAAAGGTAGGGCATGAATCAGAAGCATAAAAAAAGCTAAAGTCTGGCGTTTGAAATTATTAGCAACGGCAAATCCAAAACCAAAAAGTTTCCCTTCAAAATAAAAGTAAGCACAGGTTTTTCTAAGCAATGGGATTTATAATATTAATCAACAAGGAGTAAGTACAAGCCATGGGATTCATACTGTTTTTAGCTTTTGCTTTTGTGCCTTGCTTCTGTCCGCCCTTTTTGCATGCTCGTGACTTCATGCCATCCCATAATCTCATTGGCTTTGCAGTAAATTCTCATTTGAAGGATTGAACACATAAACAACATCTGCTTCAGACCTTGCAACCAGACGAGAAAAGAGACAGAGACAGCAACAGGAAAGAATCTGGACATGAAATTTTTTCTTTTGTTGAATGGTATCCTTTGATTCGTTTAAAATATTTTCATCCTTGCCAAAAGTAAACTTTTTTAACTCTTCCAAAAGTTCCTTTTGTTTTTAAATTTAAAGGCCTTTCATCCTCTGAATTCAAGTATTTGCAGAAAGTCCTTCGACAGCTATTATGGGTGAATAGACCTTTTTTTTGTTGGATAGTGGCCTTAAACTCTATCTTCACATCTAGTAGTTACTAGATAATCTTGCTAAACAGTTATTGAATAAAATCAAGAGATTTACATCCAAATTAAAAGATTTACGTTACCTCCTTCTAGCCGTAACAGTTGCTCGGCATTGAAAAACCCTGAGAGGCGTCTACAAAAGCCAGCTAATCTCAAACTTAAGGTTAATCATGAGATTACCCTACCCGGCACCTCCTACAAGCAAACCAGTGAATAAGCAAACCCGTGAATAACCTATCTCTGCTTACATTTTTCTCTCTTCCTTTTC
This sequence comes from Nymphaea colorata, assembly GCF_008831285.2. NCBI lineage: Eukaryota > Viridiplantae > Streptophyta > Magnoliopsida > Nymphaeales > Nymphaeaceae > Nymphaea > Nymphaea colorata. Next base: position 1,139,474 of record NC_045138.2, on the reverse strand, counting down.
TACTTCCTTTCACTCCTCTCCTTCACTTGGTGTTGCTGCTGCTTCTTCACGCACAAACTAGAGAAGCTGCTAGTGAACCTGCTGCGCAGAGTGAATCAAGGGTGTCGTTCCACTGCTGTCAATACAACACTTTTAACATCACCAAGGATGAATGGAAGCCTCCTCCATGATGATGATGACATGGGCATGACCCACAGTCACGTCCCAACACTGGCCAGCTGGAGGATTAACTAAGAGGCACGACGAGGACCATCTGGACTGGTTTAATAAGAGGACACTTGCTCTTGTTGATCAGTAACTGTCCAAAAATTCCATTACCTTAGTGGCCGCTAGCTTCTTGCTGGTTTAAGGCGGACCAGGGAGAAGGATCAGAATGGCCTGCATCCCCATCCCGTCCGACTCCATCTTTAGATGCTTTATTGCGTTGCTCAAGTGGACGTATGTCCATGCATGGAGGCATGCGCGTTACCTGAAGAACCACGAAAGGAACTATGCAACTCTGAGAAGAGAAAACGATGAGCTAAGAAAGATGGAAGTACTTGTAAACAACTTGGTGAGAGATGAGGATCTTAAAGGTCGAGATATCCGACGGGAGGCAGTCGAGTGGCAGAAGAAGACTCTGAATCTAAAGGCTGAAGCAGAGTACGTTCTTAGAGAGTTCCAGGACGTCCAAAGGACGTGCACCTGTTGCAGCAGCTTTCCCAACTATTGGTATTGCTACCGACGGGGGAAAGCAGCTCTGCGCAAACACGGGGAGGTGGCCGCACATATCAAGAATGCGCCATTGGAGGCAGAACAAGTGTCAAGGCTTCCTGCAATCGATTGGGCTGCGGGACTGAACCCGGAAGCATTGGATGGGCAGGAGACTGCTCCTCGCATCGTTAAGGAAATTCTGGACTCAATAGAAGACACCATGATATCAAGGATCGGCGTCCACGGAATGGGGGGAGTTGGCAAGACTACCATCGTGAAGCATGTGCACAACAAAGCTAAAGGGTTTGACTTCGTCATGTACATGGTAGTGGGCAAAGATCCTGACTACAAACATCTGCAAAAGAAGATTGCCCGCTATCTATACCTCTCTTTGCCAGAAGGAGCAGATCAAAGTGAAGGAGAAAAACTGATTTTAGCAAGGTTGAAAGGCAGGAAGTACTTATTGATACTAGATGATGTATGGCAAGGCTTCGATGTACATGTGTTGGGAGTTCCTGATCCAGTGAGTGGAAGCAAAATTGTGGTAGTAAGTAGATCTCTTCATGTATGCCATGCCGTGGAGACTGGCAAAAACATCAAGGTGGAAGTCATGTCCTCTAAAGATGCAATGTCCCTATTCCTTCATAAGACAGGGGATGTGATCAAACAGCCAACTATAGAAAAAGTTGCAATGGAGGTCCTTAAGGAGTGCGGTGGTCTGCCGATAGCGATCGCCACAATAGGGGCGGCCCTGAGGAACAATGACGAGGTCGGGGTGTGGGAGGATACTTTGAGAGCTCTGAAACAATCCACTGGTGAGACCCAAGGTATGCAGCGAAACGTCTTTGAGATTCTAAAGTTAAGTTACAATTTCTTGGATGAGACCATCCAAAGATGCTTCTTATATTTGTCAATGTTTCCTGAGGACGAGATCATATTCACATACTTCTTGAGCGTGAATTGGCATCTGGAAGGTTACATAGGCGGTAAGATGAGTATCAAGGAAATCGTCAATAAGGGTCGGACCATAATCTCCAGGCTTAAAGATGTCTCCTTGTTGGAAAGTGCAGGTTATGCTCAAAACGTAAACATGCATGACCTGATTAGGGACCTGGCCTTGTACATCTCATCATCTGGAGATGAACCCATGTGTCTTATAAGGACGAGTAGAGGAGTGCGTAAGGCACCGACAGAGGAAGAGTGGAAGAAAGCAAAGAGAATATCACTGATGAGGACTTCGATAGAGCAACTACCGAACAGGCCGGACAGTCCCCAACTGAAAACGTTGTTATTTGAAGGATGTGAGGGACTAACAAGCATTCCATGTAGTTTCTTTGATTCTATGCCTGCACTAGAAATACTCAACCTCAACGGAAGCATGATCAAGAGGCTGCCTGATTCTCTTACCAATCTAAAAAGTCTTCGGGCTCTATACTTCTATGGTTGTAAAATGTTAGAAGACATATCAGCTGTAGTAAATCTTCCCGAGCTTCAAGTGCTAGACCTATATTTGACGGGTGTAAAAGAATTGCCTGATGGCTTTGTAGACCTGAAAAAGCTGAGGATCCTAAGGATGGGCTTTACTTTTAAGCTTTGTAAAATACCACCTAATTTGTTTTCTAATATGCCTCTCTTAGAAGTACTCAACATGTACCGAAGCTACGGTCTCTGGGACACGGGTTTGGAAGGAAGTGCTTCAGCTGACCTGTCGCAAGGAAGACTAAATCTAGAAGACCTTGCAAACATAGAAAATTTGAGTTCTGTGGAGCTCACCATCAATGAAAGTGGTGAAAGCATTCAGAGGCTTATGGATAGCAAATTGATCGGTCGCCTTGAAGGACTGGCTCTACAGTGTTGCCTCAATTTTGAGGGGATTGATTCATCAAAGGCAGAAGAAGCGGAAAGACTGAAGGCATTCATGGTGCAATCGTGTCCAGAATTAAAGAAAATCATCAGAGGAACCGACCCCAATAAGGTTATATTTCCAGACCTACGTTTACTTCAGTTGGAGGAGTTGCCAATGCTAGAACACGTTTCTGTGGAAACGGAGGCACATATAAGCTTCTTGAAGTTAGAAAAGTTGACGATTAAAGGCTGCAGAGTGTTGAAGACCATCTTTACGTATGAGTTGTTGAAACAACTGCAAAACTTAGTTCACTTCGAGGTATCAAACTGCCCTGAGATGGAGAATGTTATTGAAGGACAAGTTGGAGATGAAGATGAAGTCTTCCCCAAGTTGACAAGTTTCAGTATCTACAATCTGCAAAAGTTAACCACCATATATAACGGTGACTTGAAACTCAAAGCCTTGGCATCCATAGAGGTCAGCAAATGCCCATTGCTAAAGAAGCTTCCTCTAGATGCCCAGAATTGCGGGAAAATAAAAAGTGTCCAGGGAGAAAAGGAATGGTGGGAAGGATTGGAGTGGAAAGAGGAGAGCACCAAAGCTGCACTCCAGAAGTACTTCATCTTAAAGCCTACAAATGCATAAGTGAGTGTCGATCGATTGTAAGAAAGCAGTTCTGCAACAGCATTACCTACCTCCAGATTCATATATGATGATGCATCCATGAAGTTGGTCTATTTATAGTTGGAATTCCAATAAACATTTTATCTTAACTTTCTTCCTGATTTCTAATTCCTTCTTGTTTTGCTTGGCAGTGGCAGCTAAATGTTAGGCTTGGCGTTCGACTATTTGGTTGCCGCTGCTGTGCTTGATAATGTGAAGATTGCTATTAGTTCCTGGGATGCTTTTGATAGTTTCTTCTTCTTGATATTTTCATCTTGCTTTATGAGGTGCAATAAAATTTTCGTACTTCTGTTTTTCTGTTCATGGGCGTGACGCCTTGTGTTGTTTAATCCCTAATTCTAGTTCTGGTTTTGTGTGTTTTTATTTCATACCTGATCTATTTCTGTTGACGATTTTTTTCTTTTGGCATTGATCCTTTCCGCTGTCTGTTTTAATTCCAGTGACAAATAAAGATGATTTTCCTTATTTTCTTCCAAATTAAAAGAGATTGCCGAGTGAAGCAGATCATTAATCTTTCATAATGGCCATCTTATTTGCCTACTTTGTGTTCTCAGAGAGGCTACCTTTCGTATGGCATCGTTCGGGAATGGGCTGATAGAGTCAGCTACCTATGACCAACGAAATTTTCCTATTTTATTCAGTGTCCTATGAAGTGTAGGATGAGAAACGTAATAAAGGTATTACGTTGCTTACTAATTCCAACAAGATCATGAACATGAATGATAATCCAATTCTCGTTTATGCATCGAAAACCACAATTGAGGAGCTTGCGAAACAACTTAAGGCTTTGCAATTTCACGAATTCATAGGCAATGGATGTTCACCAGAAACTGAAATCATATGCAAGGTTCCCGATCGTCAGCCGAAGTGTTGTAGACAAGACCAAGCATTATCGTCGTCACATGTCACTATAAAAAGTTCTCTTTTATATTAACCATGAGCATGTTTCATCGTTACTTGTTTGTTAACGAAAATGAAGGAAACAGCCCAACGGTTCTCTCCACAATAGAAGGCGATACACTTGACAAAATTGGGATAGCAACAATCAAGGAAAGAGAGCACGATGACAAGAAGAAATTTCCTATTGGAGAAGACTATGAAGAGAAATAAAATTTCAAACGTTGAAAGAGATGTTGGATCTTCTAGCATCAAACATAGTTGTATAAAATCATAGCAGGAAACTTGTAATGTGTAGAGTTGAAAAAATTCAAAAATATGAAAACCATCATTCCTTGGATGTATATCAATATGATTGAACCACGTAATTCCCTTTGCATTACTGTCGTGTGTTGATCTCTCTCTTCTTCTTTGAAATTCTTTTATGGTATCAGAGCCATTGTATCATCGTTAAGGATCAACTTCTGTCATGACGTCCTCTTCATACAACAACACACATGGAAGTCAGCTGAATAATGGTACGAGAATTCCTTCTTCTTATTTACTGCAACATCCAAATCATTTGCAACTCTCTCGGCATCAAATTGAACAGTGAAAATTATCTGGTATGGGAATCTCAATTTACACCCATACTCCTGTCATTTGATCTGATGGGGTTCGTTGATGGAACAAAACCTAAACCAGAAAAATACAAGCCTGGCATGACAGAGATAAGCCAAGACTATCTCAATTGGCTGCGACAAGATCAAATCCTACTATGTTGGATCAAGTCATCATTATCTGAAAACATTCACGCTGGATTGAAAACTTTGGCAGAAGTTTGGAATGCGCTGAAAAACTCTTATGCTGCTCATTCACGGTCTAGGGTTATACAGTTGAAATCTCAGTTGCAAGATTTGAAAAAGGGCAACATGTCTATGGATGCATATTTTCAGAAAATAAGAGTTATAGCACATCAATTTGCTATATTATCTAAACCTGAAGATGAAGATGATTTGGTTTTATACATTTTGAGAGGTTTGCCAGTCGAATATCTTGCTTTTAAGACAAGCATGGAGACACGGAAAGAACCCGTTAGCCTAAACGGAATTTATGGCCTCCTACTTATGCAAGAGGCAAATCAAAAGGGCCATGATGATGAATTTCTGCCCACTGTGAATAACATTTTCAAGGGACACAATGAGAGGCAACATACTTACCGTGGTCGAGGAAAATATTTATACAAAAACAGAAATTTTCAAGGCAAAGAAAGGCCAATATGTCAGATTTGTGAGAAGACAGGGCATGTAGCTAAAAATTGTTATACTTACTTGAATCTCGTCAAAAACAAGAGCCCAAATCCTCAAGTGTTCCATGTTGTCACTGGAAACTCTTCAAATCAGCCAGTTCAGGATGACAATTCGTATCCCGATTCAGGTGCAACCCACCATGTCACCAATGATATAAACAAACTTTTAATACATTCAGCGGCGGTGGCCAGAGCAACTGACGCTCTGCGCTTGGAGGTTGAGCGGCGAAGGGGTCTCAGATAGAATCCCCCGGCATTTGCCGGGGGGATGGAGATGACAGGGTTTGATGATGTACAACTCGAGGGAGAAGCAAGGGCCAGATCGAGTGGTGAGAGAAGCCCTGCGCACGGTGGTCGGGTGGATAAAGGGGAAATTAGATGGAAACCCTCGACGACGGCTGGAGGAATGGATATGAGTGGGACGATGGACCTGGATGATAGGGTCGAGTTCCCTGTTTTGGGGAAATCGGCTGGTATCACCCACACGAAAGGAGTTGTGTGTGAGAAAGATCACCGGAACAACATGGAGGTAAATCGAGGCTCAGCCTCCATGGATGGGCTGAATGAGGCGCGGTCTCAGCAAGGGAAGGGTGATGCCGACGCCACCCCCCACAGGAGCGGGATGCAGGGATGGGCTAATGTTGTTGCGGGCAGTCAGGATAAGGAACTGGATGCCTGTCCGGAGGCGACTATTGATAGGTCAGGAGATGAACCTACAGTGGTGTTCCCTGCAGAAGCGTACCAGAAAATGGAGGACATATATCCTTTTGCAGCTGTGGCTGGATTCTACGAAGGACGATCAAGCACAAGCATGGATTACAGGTATGTTTTTCAGACTTTACGTAAGCTTTGGGTGAATGTTGTATGTCCAAAGTTTTCTGTCATTGGGAATGGGCGGTTCTTGGTACGAGTGAGTTCTGAGGAAGAGCTCATGGAGGTTCTGCGCAGAAAATGGGTTGTGGGAGGTCGCATTTTCATTGCAAGTCGGTGGAAACCAGGAACTGAGTTACGTTTGCATGAGGAGGAGGCTGTTCCTTTGTGGATTCGTCTACCTCAACTTCCAGTGTTGTTTTGGAACTCTTATAGCTTTAAAGCCATAGCACAGGGGCTGGGCACATCGTTTGTTAGGGCAGATGAATGTACTTTGCAAAAGGAAAAACTTGGGTTTGCGAGATTGTGTATTAATGTTCCCCTCAACTTTCAACCTGTGGCCAAAATCAAGTTAGAAGCGAAGGAAACCAAGCTTGTTCAAGATGTGCTCTATGAATCTAAAATTAGGTTCTGTCATGTTTGTGGCACAACCTCACACTATGAGGATATGTGCAAGTATAGAGGGACCACCTTGAGCTCAAGTACTGAGGCGCAAGCCTGGAAAAAGGTCCTAGTGCCTAAAAAAGCTAGAGGAGGCATTCAAAGAAGCAACCCTGGCGAACAGGGGCTTCATGCTAATAGATTCGCAGCCCTCAGTAATCAATTCCAGGAAGGTCATGGAAATGATGTGGGTACTAATCTTCCTAGTGGGGGCAGAGAGGGGAGTGCTTCCTCTACTAAGCAAAAGGAGGATAAGAGGGCTGAAGATACAGAAAGTAAGAAGTATAATAAAAGAGGGATGAAAGATGGAAAAGACCACACAGATGGGAAGGAAGAGGGAAGCAGGATGGAGAGCACTAATATACGGATGTCCAATCCCTTCTTCAGTCTTACAGAGATGATAGGCAACAATGCTAGGGACCAAGCTGGCCCTTCCAAATTCAGATTTGTAGCTGAATCCAAAGGCTTCAAATCAGTTAAGGGGAAGGATGGTGACATGTCTAAGCAGGAACTGCCCAATCAAGGCCCAACCATTACAGGTAGACAAGGGGAGGCCGCTGAAGATAGGCAGAGGGGAATCCGAAAGTCTACTAGGTTTGCTAGCAAAGGGAAGAAAGGTCAGCCTCCTGGAAATAAAATTTTTAGTTTTGAAGAGGCCCTTGCACATAGCTGTAATGGATCCAAGAAAAGGAAAAAGGTTAATGATAATATGCACCATGTATTTATGGATCTCCCTCAAGGTGAGGGCAATGCAAGAAATGAAAATGACATGGTACTAGTGACAGAGGGTACAGCTAAGGAGGCACCGACAACTCTTGTTCATGAAAATCCTTAGTTGGAATATCAGAGGCCTTGCTAAGAGGCCTGCTCAACATGAATTGAGCCTTATCTTAAGCAAGTTCAAACCCTCAATTGGTTTTGTCGTGGATTCTATGATTACCACCCATAGAGTAAAGGTAATTATGGAAAGATATCACACTTATAGGTATGTGACTAATGCTGATGGCCCTGACGGAGTTGTTAGAATCTTATGCATGTGGAATGAAGAGGAGATGGAAGCTTCCCACGTGGTGGCTGACCAGAATTGGGTGGGTGTCTCTTTCCGTAGAGTAGTTGACAATAAAGTTTTCGTTGTGTTTGGTGTATATCTGCCACCAAGATTCGGGGAAAGACTTCAAAGCTTCTATCATCTTGAAGATCTTGTGTCTAGAGTTGAGGGACCAGTTTTGCTTATTGGTGATTTTAATGCCATGCTAAGCAATTGTAACAAATCGGGATCAGCACCCTCAGCTAGCTCCTATTTATCCTTCAGTCGTTTCATTTATGCTTGCAGGTTAAAGGAGGTTGAAGACAGAAATAAGAAGTTCACTTGGTCGAATCATCGACAAGGTCAAGACTCGGTGCAATGCAAGCTGGATTGGTGCCTAATCAATGATGAGTGGATTACTAGTTTTGGGAGGGAGGGCTGTCTTCAGGTTCAAACGTATGCCAGCTCGGACCATTGTGCCCTTATCTATCAAATCAGGGATGTGAGTGATGATCATAGGGGCAACAAGCCTTTCAGATTTTTTAAGCCTTGGTTGATGGACCAAAAAGGTAAGGACGTGATGTTCGAAGCTTGGAGAGGAGAAGTTAGAGGGTGCCCCATGTTGCGTCTCCTTATCAAGTTGAATCGACTGAGACTGGCTGTGTTAGAATGGAATAAAAAGTCTTTTGGTGACCTCAATAGTACTATTGCTAATCTTCAAGCTAGCTTGGAGGGTTGTAGGGTTCGTGTGGAACAAGGTATTGAAGGCGCGCTAGATGATGAACACAGGGTCAGGCAGCAACTCGCTCAGGCCCTTCTCATGGAAGAGGTAATGTGGAAACAAAGAGCTCGGATACGTTGGCTTGCGGAGGGCGATAAGAACACAGCATTTTTTCACGCGATGGCTAAATTTAGGCAAGCTAAAAGGAGGATTAGAAGCCTTCAATGTGATGGGATAGAGTATGTCCATAGCTCGCAGATTCTTGAAGGGTGCACTGAGTACTTTAAAAGGGTCCTAGCCGAGGATGAAGCGCACGGCAATTTGTTTGACGGTATTGATAACACTCCTTCAGTCTCTGAGTCTGATAATTCACATCTATTACAGCCTATCTCAGAGGAGGAGGTAACGGTTGCAGTGTGGAGTTTAGACAAGGATAGCGCAGCTGGCCCGGATGGCTTTCCCAATTACTTCTTTCAAGAATGTTGGGTGATGGTAAAGACTGAAGTAGTGAGGGCTGTGCAGGATTTTTTCTCATCCGGAAAAATGGTGCGAAGCATCAATGAGTCTATGATATGTCTCATTCCCAAAAAAGCTAACTCCAAAAAGGTTGAAGATTTCAGACCCATATCCTTGTGTAACACTATTTATAAAATCATAGCTAAAGTTATTGTAAACAGAATGAGGGGCATTCTTAGTCATATTATCAATGTTAACCAAGCTGCCTTTTCGAAAGGAAGACACATTCATGACAACATCATGTGGGTGAACGAGACCATCAATTCTAAGGAGTTTTGGGACAAAGGAGGCTGCTGCCTCAAACTTGATTTAATGAAAGCTTATGACAGGGTCTCCTGGGTTGGCCAACAGCATGCAGTTTTTGGGATTTCACTACAGATGGATTGGAAGAGTCATGAAGTGTGTTTCCTCTGTGTCTTATGCTGTTCTTGTGAACGGCAGGACCGGAGAGAAATTTGATGGGAGGCGCGGCCTGCGACAAGGTGACTCTTTGTCACCCTATCTATTTCTTATTGTTATGGAAATGTTTAATCGAAGGATCATCAAGGAAACAATTAGCAGAAACATTCAGGTCCCAAAAATCAGGCGTGTGAGGCCTAGTGGATGTGCTATGCTGTTTGCTGACGATGTCATTCTGGTGGTTAAGGCCACCAAGAATACTATTACTACTATTAAACTCATTTTGCAGAACTTCGAGCGATTGGCTGGCATGAAGGTGAATGAGCATAAGTCTGAAATTTTTGCCAGAACCATGATTGATTACCACATGAGGGAAATTCAGTGTATCTTGCCCTGGTCTAATGGCAGCCTCCCTTCGGAGTACCTCGGATTACCTTTGTTTTTGGGCAATCTTACCGAAGATATTTGCTTCCCACTTCTTGATAAGGTGGAGAAGAGGTTGGTTGGTTGGAAGGCAAGAGTTTTGTCTTATGCAGGCCGGATTTGCCTCATACGTTATGTGCTCTTGACCTTGCCTTATTATTGGATGATGGCCTTTAGAATTTCTAAGGTTGTTTTAAAGCGTATCGAACAAGTTTTTATAAAATTCTTGTGGAATGAGGAAGACGGCTCAAGACACATCCATCTTATTAATTGGGAGCGTCTTTGTTTGCCTATTGAGGAAGGTGGAGTTGGCATCAGAAGGCTGGAGGATGTTAATAGAGCGATGCTTGCTAGCAGGTGTTGTCGGATGTTAAGTAGTAGGGACCCGTGGGCTAATCTCTTTAAGGACAAATATTTAAGTTCTCACAGCCTTTGGACACTCAAGAGATCTCCTAGGCCAAGTTGGGGCTGGAAAGGTTTGCGATGGGGTTGGAGTTGGATTGAAAGCAGAGTAGAGTGGAAAGTTGGGAATGGGGAAAAAATCAGATTTTGGATTGATCGTTGGTCGGGACAAGTCCTTATCAGCAGGATTGATGGTAATCATTATATACTAATGTACAGTGATGCCAATATCAGCATTAGTCAACAAACTCGTGCCAATCATGATGGTCCATCCTTTGCTCTAGCTGTGCAGCTTGGAGTCTCCCATGCCAGCATTAGGCTAAGAGATATAGAGGACATGCTTGTTTGGAGTGATGATGGCAAGGAGAGCTTTAAGGCAGGTGAAATTTTAAATAAATGTCGAAGTCAAGGTGTTAAGGAGTGGTGGCGAAGGAAGCTTTGGGTTAGTTATGCCCCTGCTAAGAGCTGCTGGCACTCTTACATAGCCTGTGAAGGCAGACTGCCCACTCTTGATAGGATTCAAAAGACTGGAATTCATCTTGCTAACCGTTGTTCATTCTGTCATTGTGAGGAGGAGACTAATGCCCACGTTTTAATTAATTGCAAAGTTGCTAAGGAAGTTTGGAGGTATATTGCTGCAAAGTTCGATAGAGTGAAATTTCCCCAAGGTTCAATTGCAGAAGCGTTCAAGCGTTGGCTCCAAGCGAGGATAAAGGAAAAATGGAGGCGTCGGTGCTGGAGGATGACATTTTTAATAGTTTGTTGGAAATTGTGGTGCTTCCGAAATAGATGCTTCCACGACAGCCTTCCACCCCAGGTTGGCAGGTTCAAGGAAGATGTTTGGAGGAACTGCATAGACAGCTTCTCCTCTATCAAGTGGGCCACTGAGGATGATATTAAGCTGAGAATCTGGACTGAAACCGGGCTCAACACTGTGAACACCATTGGGGCTAATAGAGAGGGGATGTTAATTAATATTGTTAGCGCCTCCACTCGGCAGGGTCCTAACATAGCGGGTTTAAGTTATGGAGATGATGGACAAATGGGTTGTGCCGTCATTATTAACGTGTGTGGTAGGATGCACGAAGGAGAATGGGCTGTCTTGGAACGCATACTCAGTTTTCATAAAGATTATGGAGGTGACTATGTTATTGTCTCCCCCATTAAAGAGTGGGTAAGGAAAACTCGACAACAACTGGAAGGTAGAAGACTACATTTTTGCTGGAATGGGTGTCTTCAAAATGTTCACATGTGTATTTCTGTAAAGCAGGGGGCTGCGACTGTTGACATAGGTCGTTTAATTATGGAACATGCCAGTGATACTCATGATTATTTTGCTAATTTGAAAATGTATATGCATAGACCGTAGGATATGGTTGTCCTCATTTTTTGTGAAGGGTTGGGTCAATCCTTTGTGCGTATTGTTGAGGTCCTTTCTGGCCTTCCCTTGTATATATCCATTTTGTTGGAATAAAGGTAGGGAGCCTAACCCCCAATTTTGTTGGAATAAAGGTAGGGAGCCTAACCCCCAAGCAAGCTCTTTACTTCAATACATTCAGACTACCGAGGGAGAGACACTCTAAAGGTTGGCGATGGAATAGGTTTGTCTATACTCCACATTGGTTCGTCCATGCCTACTAGAAATTTAATTTTAAATGATATATTGCATGTTCCAAATATAACTAGGAACTTGTTATCCGTTCAAAAATTTTGTAAGGATAATGATGTTTATATTGAGTTTCATCTTAACGCGTGTTATGTTAAGGACCAAGTCAGGAAGGTACTGCAGCAAGGAACCAGCCAAGATGGTTTGTACAAAATTAATTTTGCAACAAAAAATAAAGAGGCCATGTGCAGCAAAAGAGCATCATTGGAGACTTGCATAAAAGGCTTGGCCACTCTGCCTTTGCTATAGGTAGGCATGTCTTGAATGGTTTTGATTTATGCTATGATAATTTGCTTCCCTCTACTTTGTGTGAAACATGTCATAAGGCAAAAAAACAGGAACTCCCTTTTCAAGTTGTCTTATAAGGCACAAAAACCCTGTCTTATAAGGCACAAAAACCCTTTGGGATTATCTACTCTGATGTTTGGGGACCTGCCCCGGTCATAGGAACAAATGGTTATCGTTACTATGTTTTTTTTTTTTTATGCATATTCTAGATATATATGGTTTTATTTGCTTAAATTGAAATATGATGTTAGAGCTGCTTTTAAATCTTTTAACGCACTAGCTGAAAATCATACAGGGAACGAGATTAAATATTTGTATTCTGACGGGGGTGGTGAGTATCAAAGCCTACAACTATTCTTATCCAAAAATGGCATCGAACACTGAAAAAGCTACCCACACACTCCCGAACAGAATGGCATCGAACTCCGACTACCCACACACACCCGAACAGAATGGGAATGCTGAAAGACGGCACAGGCACATCATTAAAATTGGCACGTCTTTACTAGCCGAAGTAAATATTCCCAAAATTATTGGACTTATGTTTTCAATTCTGTTGTATAAGTTATCAATCGCATGCCCACCAAAGTACTCAATTATCTTTCACCATTGGAAAAGTTATTTCAAAAAATCTCAGATTATAATTTTCTTAAGGTCTTCGGTTGTGAATGTTACCCTCATTTGAGACCTTATGTGAATCACAAACTTGATTTCAGACATGAAAGATGCGTATTTCTTGGATATGCCCCTCAACACAAGGGTTACTACTGCCTGAATTTAAAAAATAAAAAAAGTTTACATCTCGTCATGTTGTTTTTAATGAAATGCTTTTTCCTTTCAAGGAATTAAAACTTAATGAGCAGCATGTTTCTAGTGATCAACAGCCACCTTAATATGTCCCCATGTTATTTTCAAACAATAATCACTTGAGAGACACCAATGATCATAGTAGTGATATTGAGGAGCACCATGATACGTCCAACCTAGAACAAAGTCAAAGCCTCCCCAACCATGATGATTAAGTCGATTTGATACAATCTAGCTCAAATGAGAGACATCAAGACGAAGCCCAACCTGAAATTGTCGAGCCATCATTGAACCTATTAGAACCCAAAGTATGACAACACGATCTCAAGCTGGTATAGTGAAGCTCAATACTAAATATACAATTATGAAACCCATATAGCAACCAAATATTCTTTAGTCCTATCTACAATATCAAATTTGACTACTAAGTTCAAACTCAATACTCTTTAAGAAGCTCTCGCGAGTAGACATTGGAAAGAAGCTATGAAAAATGAACATCTTGCTCTTCTCAAAAATCAAACTTGGAGTCTTGTACATACCTCTAGTGCCAAACATATTATAGGATGCAAATGGGTTTTCAAAATCAAAGGAATGGTTGATCGTTTGCTAGAAATGTACAAAGCCAGACTTATAGCCAAAGGATATAGTCAAAAAGAAGGGATTGACTGCACTGAAACCTTCAACCCAGTTGTCAAACCCACAACCATTAGAACGATACTCACTAGTACTTTGAGTCACAGGTAGAAAATCAATCAATTGGATGTCCAAAATGCTTTTCTCCATAAAACTCTAGAAGAAGAAGTTTACATGTCTCAACCACCCGGATTTGAGGATAAGAATTATCCTAATCATATTTGTAAGCTACATAAAGCACTATATAGCTTGAAGCAAGCGCCAAGAGCTTATTTTTCACGTCTAAGTACTTTTCTTCACAAGATGGGTTTTCAAGGAGCCAAAACAGATACATCGCTTGTCATCTACAAAGATCCAAACGTGGTCATGTACATCCTCATTTACGTCGACGACATCATATTGACGGGAAGTTCAAATTTGCACATTCAAAAACTGATTGCAGCTTTCAAATCAGAATTCGCAATCAAAGATATTGGAGATCTACACTTCTTCTTGGGCATTGAAGTAAAAGATACACCTCAAGGCTTGATTTTGTCTCAACAGAAATACATTTTGGAGCTACTCAAGAAAACAAATATGGTAGGAGCCAAACCAATTTCTACACTCATGGCTACATCACCAACTTTGACAGCACATTCAGGGTTTTCCTTTTATGATCCAAGCCTATATAGAAGCATAGTTGGAGTTCTACAGTATGCTACAATGATTAGACTAGACATATCTTTTGCAGTGAACAAAGTTTGTCAATATATGCATAATCCAACAAGCATCCATTGGGCTGCCGTGAAGCAAATATTAAGGTACCTAAAGCAAACTTTTGATTATGGATTATGTCTAAAGCCATGTACGGAAATGGGCTTTTCAGCATAAAGTGATGCGGATTGGGCTGGATGCCCAGATGACAGAAAATCCACTAGCGGCAATGCAATCTTCCTTGGAGACTTTGTCTCTTGGGGTTCAAAGAAGCAAAATGTGGTGTCTCGCTCAAGCACTGAAGTGGAATACAGAGCCATTGCTAATGCAACAACTGAAATTACTTGGATCCAATTTCTATTGCAAGAACTTAGAGTAAAATCATCACGAGATTCCATTCTTTGGTGTGATAACATTGCAGCTACATATCTAGCATTACATCCAGTATATTATTATAGATGCAAGCATGTAGAAATCGATCTTCTCTTTGTTAGAGACAAGCTTGCAAAAGAAGAATTGGTCATTAAGTATATTTCAACCAATGATCAGATTGATGACTTATTGACAAAACCTTTGTTAAAGCAGCCGCATGGAGCAATAATGCCAAAGATAAAGGTCATCAAGTTCAATCTGAATCCTATCAAAGACCGGATGAGATTGACAAGGGGTGTTAACGAAAATGAAGGAAACAGCCCAATGGATCTCTCCACAATAGAAGGCGATACACTTGACAAAATTGGGATAGCAACAACCAAGGAAACAGATGACAAGAAGGAATTTTCTATTGGAGAAGACTATGAAGAGAAATAAAATTTCAAACGTTAAAAGAGACGTTGGATCTTCTAACGTCTACAATAGATGTATAAAATCATAGCAGGAAACTTGTAATGTGTAGAGTTGAAAAAATTCAAAAATAAGAAAACCATCGTTCCGTGGATGTAGATCAATATGATCGAACCATGTAACTCCCCTTGCATTACTGTTGTGTGTTGATCTCTCTCTTTTCCTTTGAAATTCTTTTATACTTAACCCGCTTCTCATCTTTATAACCATGGTTGACTGATGTTGACATTTACTAGGTTCGAGTATCAAATATTTCTCCTTGTTTGCATATGAAAACATAAAATAAGGTGATTATGAAACAAAACTAAAACTGAAACAAAACCAAAACTGAAAGCAAATAGTGGGTTCGGGTGCTTGAAATCAAAAGGCAATAGTTGACATTAATAAACCAGAAATAAGGCCATTCCAGTTGCATAGCGTCGGGCTTGAATATTCAAGATGCACCTATGTCCTTAATTCCCCTAAATGGCTCACTCAATCCGAAGTGATTACCTGAAAAGGGGTGTGCAGAAAAAAATTGGTGCATAAAAGTAAAAATGACTAAAATACCCTCATTAAAATAATAAAAAACTTTTTAAGATGTAAAAGAAGATTTAAAAATAAAAAGGTCTTAAATATCCACTTCCTTTATAAAAATTTCAAAAATGCTCCCATGACCCCTCTCTTGGTGTATATATACTTGTGTTGTGCACGCAACTCAATCTCCACTTATACAAGGATACCTAGCTATTACAATCCAACATTCACGATTGCATACATCAAAAAAACCTTCATCTTGTGAGTGTCCCATAAATATGCTTAAAAGTTTGAGGCAGATTGGTATAATACTAGAATTGTTATTTATGAACTTGTTTTAATCTTTCAAACAAATTCATGAAACACTTATAAAATTTTTTTGGTACCAAACGACCCTTAAAAGAACACATTGAGCATCAAGTGGACCCAGCTAGTACTTTGTCTGATCCATACTCAAAGATGAGTCTGAATATTCTTATAAAGGCTAAGATAGTCAACTGGATCCTCTATAAACTTTATGAATTCAAGTCAGCAAGGAAAAATAGGAGCATTTGCACCTTCAATAACCAATATTTTTAAACAAAAAAAGTAAAAGAAAAGCTTACAACGACATGCATACAATACACTTAACTAACTTAAACTAGGGTTACATTAGGATTAGTTACAAACCTACCCGTGCCTCTTCTACCAACCGCCCCAAGAAAAACCTGAAACACCCTAATGAATTTTACGTGAAATTAAAGAATCAGCAACATTGATCTAATCAAGAAATTAAACTAATTCTTACAAAGCAAACCAAAACCTAAAACAGGATAGTGACTGTTTGGATTGACAAGCTGTATGGCCTTGAGGTGGGTTGTATTCAACATATATTTGCTTCATGTCCCCAAAGGGGTTGATAATATGAATAAGGTGGGGGCTGGTAGGCGGTCAGTTTCCATTTTGAATCTTTCAAAGATGTTGATAATATATGAATAGGGTGGGGTCTGGTAGGCGGTCAATTTTTATTTTGAATATTGGAACATTAATTCTTTGTACTGCAAAAGGAGAGTCACTGATGCGCAATTGAAGCGCAATGGGAGGATGACACATTGAGACTGAAAATAGGCTTTGTACTCTAGAGGAATGTGGGGTTAAGTAGGGCCTTTGGCATAGTGCCAGGCGGCAGGTTTTCCTGCACTAGGTCCGGTCCCACTTGTGGAAGATTTATGTTTCCATAATATTCCAACAAAAATTCTTGTTTCCTTCATCCAACAAAAGGCAGACTTGAGATCTTGTTCTTAGAGGTTTATGTGTTGGGAGCCTCAATAGCACAAGAGTTGTGTTCAGGTAAGGTTAGGCAGCTGGCTGGGCCCATGCCCAGAAAAAGGGGCACCGGAATAGGGCTGGCCCGGTTGGGCCCAATAAGCCCAAGTGGGATAGTGTATTTTATATTTATTTTATTAATTGATATATATAATATTTTATTACGATTAACTACATTTATATATTATTTTATATTAAAAAATTTTAATTTAATCGAACAGCACTCAAGCACGGGTTTGAATGGTCGGGTGGGCCCATAGGGCTGCACACGAGCCAAGTCGAGCCCAAGCTTGCCCAGCTCGAGCTCGACTCGACTCAAAGAGCTCGTACTCGAGCTCGAACTCAAACTCGAGTCGAGTTCCCTTGAGTCAAGCTCGAGTCGTTTAACTCGTTTAGTTTAGGCATTTACTTGTTTAGCGTTAACTCATTTAACTCATTTAGCTCGTTTAGGCGTAATTTAACTCGTTAACTCGCTTAACATAATTTATGGCAATAAGTGTAGATTACCCTTACTCTTATGAACATAAAATTAGGAACAATATGCCAAGGTAATAACAATTTGGTGTGCTCACATAATTTCAGAAATGCGAAGTGCTGTAAAATGTAGCTGCTATTACAAATAATCAGTGATAAACCTCAGCAGCTAGGAACTGAGCTCAGAAAGAAATTAAGAACAGGAGAAGAAAAGACAGCCCAGAAGATGAATCCCGATGATGAAGAAATGGGGCCTCCTTAAGAATATCTGCTCGGAAGAAAGAAACCTCTCCAATTCCTATTGTTGATTCAACTTGTCGCCACTGGAACATCTTTTTCACTTTCAGGCCTTGCTGCTTCTGCCACAGGTGGTATAGCATCGACTTCATATTGCACCGTCTTAAAAAAAAAAAATGGAACAAAGAACACAGATCATGGTCATTTAGAAAATTAGAATATCATGAATAAGAATACCATCTTTAAGAAGGCATGTATAGCTAATGAACTGACATGGTACCTTCTTGAAGAACTTCGAATAAGAATTGTCTCAGATGAGTCTGTATAACCCAGCAATGCATGTACAGAAATAGGCAAAGCAGCAATTGACTCATCTTTGTTTTGGACAGGCAATGAAGAAGATGGGTACATGTCTGTTCCCATTCCCAAGCAGTTCCCTCTCTCTTTCAAAATTGCAAGTTGATATCCTAAACAATTGTACACAACAATCTTCAGCAAAGAATAGTATGTAGATCACACAACCTTTTCATGTACTAAATATTTCAACATTTCTCACAACAAATAAGGTTGAGAAAATATGAAGATATACATGCATGTGTATATCTACTGCATCGAATGGCACCATATTTTCACTAAAATATAAAACATCAAAATTCTAGTGGCCATGTATGCGTCTACTGCATCCACTAAGCCTTTTAGCATATACAAAATATTCAACTTTGTTGACCACCTTACTAAGTATATATGAACTAGTTTGTGTGCATGATGATGGAACAACCATAGGGCAAGTAACTAACACTAGTTTAAGAAAGTATCACATAAAATAGTCGGAGGATTTGTACTGATTATAGGTGAACTTCACATACATAAATGATTAAATTGCTAACATGAACAGTTCTCATGCTATAACTGGTAATGATTTTCGACCTTAAACTCAACAAGCATGTGAGTTTCAGCAAATTGCGGTGTTGCAGGAAATCGAGTGGTACAGAAATCTGACGTCTTCCCTACTGACCACCTGGAAAATGGTTATGCTTGCAAACCATTTGGAAGAAACAAAAAGACAAACACCTACAACAGGTCTGCCACTTATCAAGCTCATGCAGAACATTGGATTAAAGAAATGGCTGGTGCAGATGACAATCCTAACAGGTGTAACAAATATGTAGAAGGTTGTACAGCAAAATCATTGAAGGTAATTGGAGTCTAACGTAAGAACTATGTGCATGTCTGTGTGGTGTGTATAAATATTTGTTACTTTAGAGAGAAAGAGATCCAGACATAAAGAGTTGACGAATACGGACATCCTGAAGAATATAGAAAGTTAATCAAAAGTCAAAAACTATTTTCAACATCATGCTTTGTCCAATTACCTGCTCTGGTGTACCTTTACTAACTCATGCATTTTTCCATGACTGTCAATATACGTTAGAGCCATTCATTTGTCAGTTCGCTTTGTCCAACAGGAAGATTGTTCGCTCATGAACAACGCCATGCTATCAATATGGTGAAATTCGTACAACATCCATGCTATCAATATGGTGAAATTCGTGGCACTGAGGAAACTGAAAACAATACGATAAGTTCAAGAAAATGGAATTATACACATCAGGAATGGGATCAGTAGCTATCAGTAGCTATGTCAATGACATAAGTGTATGGTCAGTAGCTGATGGAACCTTAGTGCTGCAATTAGTTCACCAACTGCTGAATGAGTTTCTGGCGATATCATGTTCAATGACAAATTAAATGCCTGTCCATATGATCATTAGTTCCAAAAACAAAAAATCCTAGTGACAAGAATTTATATACCAGAAACATTGCACAAAAAAGAGTGATGTTATTAAATTGTTCCCCACAAGATTCTCTCTGAAGAAGCTATACGAATGGAACAGTTTCCTCCAAAAAACTTGGAAAGAAATCCATTTGCCAATAAAAACCTCCTGAAACCGTGAAGGCTGATGGCTGAAGCCTGAAGCTGAGCTGCCAGCTGGGACGAACTTAGGAGACTTTAGGGTTGCATTTTGGGGGAAACACTTTGGAAATGAGAGAAGAATAAAGGAAACTAAAAAGCGAAAAGAATGTTTCCCGCCTGAGACAGGAAAGAAAAGAAAGTTTGCCGCCTGAGACAACGTTTGGGAAACCGAGTTTTTCAATTAAAAAGCGAATCGGTACATTTTCAAGTCGAGCCGAGCTTTAACGGTTGGAGTTCAATGAACTCGAACTCGAACTTGGCTCGACTAAAAAAATGAGTCCACAAATGAGCTCGAGTTCGGCTCATTTATTAAAACAGTCGGCTCAAACTCGATTTTGAGTCGAGCTTTAACCAGCCGAGCTCGAGTTGCTCGGCTCGTTGTTCAGCCCTATGAACCCGAGACTAGCTCTTTATCGGGCCAACCCGATGCTCAGGCTTATATGTTCGGGTGCTCTGAACAAAATATGTTCTGAAGAAAAACAAAAAAACCTGTTATACTGACAAGATTGCTAAGGCTGGAGAAATATTCTTGAAATGACAAAAATGCCCCACCTAATAGCTTGTGAGGGTTATATGTTCGAAGCCGAACACTCTCGCCACCCTCATAATGTTTGTTCTGGGTGTAGGCTGCTAGATGCAATTGCAAAAGGTTAAGAGCCCCATCGTGAAAACCTACGAGGTGGCCAGGTTTGTAAAACCTCCTAAAGAGGCAGGAGCTGTTTGGTAGAAATCCACTAAAATTAAAGTAGATCATGGAAGGGCAATACTTTTATTTAAAAAAAAAAAGGAGGATAACTCATCTTGGATCCACTAAGCTATTAAATTGCAATTTAGAATTCTTGAAAGAGACATACAAACCAAACCAAACCTTTGAATTTAAGGAGCAAAAAGTCTGCAATTTTATGAAATTTAATTTTTTTTTAATAGATGTGGTGGTAGGTCGCTTACAGGTATAGTAGAGACTATGTGCATTTGAGGACCGAAGTGTCTCCTTGGATAGAAAATGGAGACACGCGCGGCAGACGCCAACTTGCACATAATATCTAGTGCTTAACACCAGCCAAATCCAGCTTCAGCTTGACTAAAGATAACTTGAGCTCGAACTGGAGTCGAGCTCTATAGCAAATACTCGAGTTCAATTTGATTCGCTTAAGTCATTTTTGTATGCTCGAGTTCGAGCTAGAATCACTTAACTTGTTTAACTCCTTTACGTTAAGTTAAGGTCACTTGTTTAACTTGTTAACTTGCTTAGTTTTATTTAGTCAAGCCAAAGCTGAGTTTAACCGAGTTGAGTTCTTACAACTTGAATTCAACTCATTTAACATTTGGAACATACATTTAAACTCGCACTCCACTCATTTATAAAAGAGTCGAGTTCGAACCCGAGTTTTAATGAGCAAGTTCAAGTCTAGCCTAAGTTGGTTCGACTCGTTGTATAACCGCAATAACATGTCATACCAAACTGACCAACTGCTACTTAACTTTTGGCATGCATGGTTCTCCATGTGCGATGCATGGATGCCAGATCAACTCACTATACACTCCGAGGAATATATATATATATATATATATATATATATATATATATATATATATATTACTAATGAGTTGTTTGTCAATAGTAACAATATGTTTAGTACTGTTTCATGTTTCATGGGTCAAATCATTATAGAAAAAATTATATATATCACTGAGGGACTGTCTGTTTGGTAATATTAAAATATGTTATTGTTTCATATATCTACCGAACTTTTGAGGAAAATATGTACATAGAACAATAACATGTTATTACTTCCAAACAGCCCTTGAAAGTGTCACTTTGCTTGTGTCATGTTTGTTTGCGTTTGTGATTTGTTCTTTTCTTATCCTTTCATTCTTTATTTTGTACATCATTGATCTGTTTATAAACAAAGGGGATATCTCCATCCTACTTGGCTAGAACTGCACACTGAGTCGAGTTAAGCCGAGTCCAAAAAGGTTGATATTGTTAAAAGTATATCAAATTCAGCGCCCTTCCCATGTCATAAGACATAACCTCCTTTGTATTTTTAAACATTTTAATTCTTTTTAATAAGTAAGACTAAAAATAACAAAAACATGTTTGATGGTAAACTGGAAGACCTCACTTTATAAGGGCGAAAATGGCTTTTAGAAAGGACCTCCTATGAAAAGGTGAAAATAAAAATACCCCTTTAACATGTGTTAGCCACCACACACGGAAAGTATTATCCTCAGGTATTTCAACTATTTTACAGAAAAGATACTTTTTTTCCTTTCCTTTCTTTTTTCTCTTACAAGAGAGTCTCCTTTTTAGTTTTTTAGAAGCACTTTTTTGAAACTTTTTTATGGATTTAAGTACAAATTGGATCTGTTCTGGACTGTTGTCGCATGTGAGAAGCCATGTTTTCTAGCTCGTATTTTTAAGCATAGTAATGTTTTCACTTGTATGAAAAATATTTCTTTCTTTTGTTTCAGCTCCACCGATATATCAATTAGAACTATGAGGCAAATTTACAAGATGGTTTTTGTGAGAGTGGCTTGCATGTTCGGTGGCTAATTTATTGGTTGTGCTGAAAAGGGTACTTTTGTCATTCAACATTGAATATTTTGGTTATTCTACGAAAAAGAAAACCTTTCTTTTTTCTGCTTTTGCCTTGAACCCACAATGAAGCTTACAGAAAAAGGTGCAATGTAAACCTGTTTTTGGTATTATATCTAAACATGGAGGCCTGAATGAAACTACGAGACCAAAAAGGGCAAAAAAGAAAGCAAAAATAAGAGAGCTGGTGCGGGATGACTGCAGTGTCCCGCGAAATTGCCTTTTGTTCTTTTGTTCTTTGTTCTGTTCATCTTCCTCCGACGCCACTGTTGACTGCCCATGCCTTGAACCATGAAGAGGTTGGTCTTGCCTCTGAAGATTGATGCGATTTGTCCGGAAGAAAGGTGAAGGATGAATAGGCCATATTTCTTTCGATGACAAAGTCTTCAGAAGGAGGGCTTCCCCATTTTTCGTCTTGACATAAACTGAACAAATCGAGCAGCAGAAACTACGTTGATGGACGTGATCGACGACAAACTCAGAAGGATTTATGATGGCGAGGCGTCAAATCGAGAAGATTATTTAGCCACAGAGATTCCTGCCATACCATTGGATGGCCAAGAAGGGGCACCTGCGATGATACAGAGGGTCCTGAGCTATTTACAAGATGGAACTATTACCATGATTGGCATCTATGGAATGGGAGGAGTGGGCAAGACCACCCTCGTGAAGCATGTCTTCAACCAAGTTGGTGGGTTCGATTACATGTGGTTCATCACTGTTTCCAAAGAGCCCAACTATCAAAGGATTCAGTCCAGCATTGCTAGAGATTTGGGTATCTCTGAATATGAATGCTATGGAACAGAGGAAAGGGCAGACCAAGTGTTCCAAAGATTAAAGGAGAGGAAGTACCTATTAATCCTAGACGATGTTTGGGCTGGTTTTGAACTGCATGAGTTGGGAATTCCAAATCCCTCTAGAGATAATTTATCCAAAGTTGTGATGGCAAGCAGATTTCTCCATGTGTGCGATACCATGGAGGCGGACATAAGTCTAAAGGTTGAAGTTATGTTCGAGGACGACGCCTGGAAGTTATTTGTTGAGGAGGCAGGAAGTGTGGTGCTGCAGCCAAGCATAGAAGAAACTGCAAGAGAGGTCTTGAGAGAGTGTGGGGGCCTACCACTGGCCATCAGAACAGTTGGAAAAGCCATGAGAGACAAGGGCGACGTTGGTCTGTGGCGGAGCGCCTTGAGAACACTGCAGGAATCTTCTGGCGAGATTGCTGGTATGAAATCCGAAGTTTTGGAGAGCTTAAAACTTAGTTTTGATCACTTGGACGATGCTACCAAAAATTGTTTCTTGTATTTATCTTTGTTTCCTGAGAACGAGATCATTTTTACATACTTCTTGAGCGTGAATTGGTATCTGGAAGGTCTGATAGCCGATGTAGGTGATTTCAATGAAGTTGAGAACAAGGGTGTTGCTGTCATGAGCAATCTTAAAGATGCATGCTTGTTGGAAAGTGGTAATTATGCTCGAAATGTTAGGATGCATTGTGTCGTCAGAGACATGGCTTTGTGGATTGCATCATCAAGAGATGAGCCTATGTTTTTGACGAGAACAGGTCCTGGAGTACATGAGCCGCCAGAAGAAGAAGAATGGGAGAAAGCCAAGAGAATATCACTCATGAGAACTTCTATAGACAGGCTCCCAGAAAAGCCAATTTGTCCCCATCTGCTAATTTTGATGCTAGAAGGAAATCAGAGGCTTACACGGATCCCAAGTGATTTCTTTCAATCCATGGATGCATTGCAGATACTTAATCTCAATAGGACAGGAATTGCTTCATTGCCATCTTCCGTGTCTTCGTTGAAAAATCTTCGTGCACTCTATTTCTACGCTTGCAAAATGTTGGAGGATGTAGAGGTGGTTGGACATCTTTACAATCTTCAAGTGCTGGATCTGTATTTGACTGCTGTTAAAGAGCTACCTGAAAGTTTTTTGAATTTGCAGAACCTGAAGATACTAAGGTTGGGATTCACACTCAATCTCAAGAAAATTCCACCTAACCTGTTTGCTTGTTTGCCAAACTTAGAGGTACTGAACATGTATAGAAGCTATGGATACTGGCAAACAAGATCCGATGGTAAAAGGACAGACGAGTTTCTGTATAGGCTAAACTTGCTGGACTTGGCGAACTTAGCACATCTCGATGCTCTAGACATCACCATCGATAACAGCGGCGAAAGCCTTGAATGGCTTCTAAACAGTAGTTTGGTAGATCGTCTTGAAGGATTCGCCATAGAGAGTTGTGCAAACTTCAAGGGAATCAGTTTATTTCAGGCATGCAAGTTAACAAGGTTGCGTGCACTTTCAATGCTCTCATGCCCAGAATTAGAGGAAATTTTAAATGGAATCGATGCTAAGGAGGTCATATTTCCAGACCTGCGCTTGCTTCAGCTGGAGGCGCTACCAAAACTAGAGCGCATTTGCATAGGAACTGAAGGCCGTATAAACTTCCAAAAACTAGAAAAGTTGACAGTTAAAGGTTGCAATAGGTTGAAAAGCTTATTTTCTTGTGCATCACTGAAACAGTTGCAGAATCTAAACTACGTTGAGGTATCTGACTGTAGTGAAATGAAGGTCATAATTGAAGGCCATGTTAGGGAGGAGGCAGTTCTCCCTAAATTAACAGGCTTCAGTCTGTGTAACTTGCCAAAATTGTCCATCATATATGATGGTACCTCAGCATTGCATTCTCTGGAATTCGTTGATGTAAGCAAATGTCCAATGCTAGAGAAGCTCCCTTTGGATCCCAAGCAATCTAGGAGATTGAAAAGTATAAGGGGAGAGAAGGACTGGTTGGATAGACTGAAGTGGGAAGACCCAAGTGTCATGGCTGCCTTCCAATCCTCCTTTGATTATGATGATTGAAGAAATCGAGTGATAAACGAGGCAGACAATGATGATTCTGTATTCTGTCACCTGCTGCATTTCGTTAGTATCCTGCTAGGGTCCATGCATCTTCTCTACGTGTGTAATTCTATTAATGTGTATGCTTGTAACAAAAAAGTTCATAATGTTAATCTGAGTGGTCGTGAATGAAATTTAGTGCTTTGTATTACCTTAATATGCTTTTGATTAAACATGACTGCAGATTTCAGATGGTATATTTCTCTTTTTTTTTTCAATATCTGGCATGCTTGATTTCGAATTTTTAGCGGCAGAGTAGGTGCAAGATACTGCAAACAGTTGCATTCTTTGTCAGATATATGAGCTGAAGTTATTGTGTCAGTGGCTTCAGGCCTCTTTTCTGGGTGGTGGTGGGTTTTTTTTCCAGGCAGTGTGTTGTAAACTTCCTGTCACCCGGAAAGACTTCGGACTACAGCATCTTTGTGTTTCTGTAAGTCGATTAAGTTGTTACGAAGAGCAGCTGAGAACAAACATGACTTTGAAAAATGTGTGGACTGAGCTCAGGTTCTTGGCCACTGAGTAGTTCTTTGCTGATCGAACTACTCAGTACTTAACCATCGTACAGGATGGTGCAAATAGAACATAGCTATAGTGAATTTCTTCACTACTCGGGTGTCATGATATATGGTTAAACCTCTTGCCCTGTTGGCTATTTGATAGTAAAACATGTATCCTCTATTTTCATGAAATCATAGCCTAAATAAATTATAGTCTCTTGCTGTTTCTTCCTATCACCATTCTCCTGAAGCTTTAGGAGCAAGGATTAAAACCCAACCTTTTCCGTTCTATTCCCTATGTTGGTGTCTGAAACAACATTTTACTAAAGATCATTCTAAATGTTAAATTTGAAATTTTAATCTGATTCTAATCTGACCTTTGTACTCGCGAACGAATCTGAATCGAACTACTAAATACACAAACAAATCCGAACTGCACTATTATATAATTGAAAGCCCACTTTCAGCATGTATGGATATTGGATGCAGGACATTTGTTTTGAAATAAATTTGAATTTGAATGCAACTCTGGTCAGATATTTATTTAAAGCTGAACCCAGTTCTGATCAGATGTCAATTTTTATATCTGAATCCCATCTTATTTCTTGAGCAGATGTCAATTTTTTTTTTCATATCCTATCTTTTCTATGCAATTCAGTCAAATATTTAATAGAAATAAGATCTAAATCCAATCGATTGGCATCCTTACTTCCCAATAGAAAAATAAGAAGGTATCTCGTGCCCCCTGAATAGCAAGTATGAACGCTATTGATAATCATCATTATAAATAATGCTCTAATTTTAAGGAGTCAATTTTTTCTAATTAAATAGAAATAAAGTTGGATAGCCATCAAAAACGAAGTCTTTGATGCTCCCATAATATGGTTTCTCATAAGAGATTTTGAAAAATAAAATTTTAGTGGCTAATAGTTTAAAAAATTTTACCCCGGCCCCCGTAAAAATTTTGAATAAAAATAATAATCCCCTGAGAAAAATGTAATATGCCTTTTGGTCATACCTTATTAGCTCGATTGATTACTTTCAAATATGACCGACATTCTTTGAAGAAACTGAGGCCATGAACAAAAGCTTTATGCTTGAGAATGTTACGAGAACAGGTGAATTCGAGCTTCTTCGGTGAGAAAGGGAACATTGTTCATCCGGGGCTTAATAATCAAATACTTATGCAACTGCCAAATATTTTTTAAATATGTTTTCTGAATGTGCTTTTTTCAATATGTAGGTTGCTTTTACTACTCCTTGGATATATATATATACATATAAAAGGAAATTGATAAAAGCAGATCACTTGGGTAAGAAACAAAAATCAGATATATTGATATTAATTACTAAAAATAAATTTTTTTTGAAAACTAACTTTATAGATATGATCTTAAGAGTGATTTGATTAGGAACAAACATTAATTTAGTTGTTTTCTTTTAATAGTAAAAAAATGAGCGGCTCTAATAACATTAAAATTTTGGTAGTATAAATATCAAATTTTTTTTTACCAAACTTGAACTAAAGCATGATTTATATTAAATTAGTATTTATGAACACATTAGAAGGTTCATATATTTAGTTTGAAACCATTTTTACCATGAACTTATGAGACCTGGTTTTTATGCCTTATATAGGGGGGGTGTATATATATATGTGTGTGTGTGACAGAAAAGCCACCTTTGAAACTATTGCCAAAAGATCGTCCAAAAGTTATCCAGGTTGCTTTGTTTTATATTATTTGGACCTTTAGAAATTGCGTACTATTTTCTAAAGGGGCCCACATAGTCAGCCATTATTGCCTTTCCCCAGTACAGACACACAATTTCCACCATGATCAAACATAATGCATTTGTGACAATGACTTCTTTGGAGATGCATTTTTACTAGTCAATTAAGCTGAAATTATTAACAATTAAAAGAATTGGCCTTGGTTTTGAATTCACAAAGTCGGATCATATGGAGAAACCCAGATATACTGTTAATAAAATATAGATTCAGAATGATGTTTCATGATTGAATCCAAATTCAGTGTTGAGAGATATTATTAAGAGGTCAAAGCCTTTTCTTTTTCCTTTCCTCTTACTCGTGGAAAAAAAAAACAACAGTTTATCAAACTCATGACCGAACTTTCAAAAACCCACCAGTTTGTCAATTAAGCGATGCCTCTCAGGACCATTGTGTTCGACTCGAATCGATAAAGATTGAACCCAATTTACGGATGTTATGTTAATCAGATCTGGATTCTGTTGCTACAAATAAGTACAAATTCCAATTACATGGAGCCAAGTTAAATTGCGTTCAAGTGTGGTGTGGATCTGACCAAAGTTAAGGTATTTACTAGTTGGCAAGTGGTGGGTTTTTGCTTTCTATGGTTGGCAGATTCCTCCTCAGCTGTCACATTGGAACCAAATTGATGACATCTTGATTTAATTTGGCGGCTGATTGAAGAGTGCATGGACGTCCTTTATTAACTTTTTTTAGAAACTTTAATTTCTTTTTCTTTTTTTTACTAAAGCGAGTTAGTGAACATGACTCTCGCAGAGTTACCCAACCATCTAATCAAAGCTATTCATACATAAAAAAAAAAAAAGTGAGAACTAATATTAAATAACTAAAATGTTGATCACCTCATGATAGAAGGGTCTTGATTAAATAGTTGAGTGACTCTAAAAATTGAGAGTCACCATTTTATATATATATATATATATATATATATATATATATATATTGCATATGGCAAACATGATTAAAACATACTGCCCTATATAATACATTAGAAAGATTTTTCTATCCAAACCCAAACAAAGAAATCCAAAGATATACAATTATTTTTTTAACAAATTTTATAGAATATAAGTTTTATTGATTTTATATATTTCACTACTCAGTGTTTCCTTGTGCATATGTTTTTTTTCAAAATTAACTAAATGGATGCATTATTCATGTCCGAAAAATGAAAGAATTAAGGAAACCACATAGATGCATAGACGGGGCGTTTTCATCTAAAAAAAAAAAAAATTCAGACCAACTTTGATGTTTCTTAAACCCGTACTGCAGGTTTCAACCGGCTGACGTCTCTTGATAATCTTGAACAAATTGACACCAACACTGATTGTTTTTTCTTTCTAAAGCTCCTTAATGCTGGCTTCAAAGTTCAAAATGCTCACGTATCTATTATTTTGACAAGTTGCCCAAACTAAATTAGTGAACGGCTCTCTCTCTTCCTACGTATAGAATATATGCCTCTCCATATGTAGTACTTGTGCATGCCTATCAGTCTCTTAAGCCATTCCTCATAAATGTAATCATATAAATAGGTAAAAGGTATATAAAAATGAACAAAAACCAATCTTGAAAATTTGATGCTTAAATTGAGTTCAAGCCGAAAAGCTAGGGTTGTTCGTTTGAAAACCAATCTTTTCTCTCTTTCTTCTCTCCTTTTGTTTTTTTCCCAATCATCTTAATTATCATCTTAATTTTTATAAATGATAATAAAAGAAAGGAAAAGAACTTGACAACTGAAGTCCATTTTAAAATTTAGTTATACTGGCTTGAGAGAGAGAGAGAGAGAGAGAGAGAGAGAATTTAGTTGGAGTACGTGGTGAAGTGGCGACAAAGACGGGAAGAAAGTTAGGAAGAAAGACGACAAATGGTGGGCATGTTTCTACAGTAGTTGAACAGCATCAAAATACAGCGGGAAGCCTCTGGACTTAATTATTGAAAATTTATCTCCTTGTGGGATCACCAGCCTCACCATCAGTCGTCCATTTATTGATTTGCTTCAGTTTGGCCCAATCTGCAGCTGTCAGACTCTTTTAGTCACTTAGACTTAGTATAGTTGGTCAAATTGATAAAACAATGAAAGTTCTATGAGCTTTTTTCTAATTTAATTCTCATGAGCATTATTCTCCTGTCATGAGTTGAGTGTTATTCTCCTGTCATGAGTTCGACTCTGATGAACGTTGTTCTCATGAAGAACTGTTAAAGCAGCCTGAACCCTGGAATAAGGGGAAAGAGAAAGAGAA
Source organism: Nymphaea colorata (assembly GCF_008831285.2). Taxonomy (NCBI): domain Eukaryota; kingdom Viridiplantae; phylum Streptophyta; class Magnoliopsida; order Nymphaeales; family Nymphaeaceae; genus Nymphaea; species Nymphaea colorata. Next base: position 1,109,792 of record NC_045138.2, on the reverse strand, counting down.
GCTTCGGCTTCTTCAAGGTATCTCTTACTTAATGAGGTGTCTCCTTAGTTAAATGTATCTAAGTTGATGTATAATGGATTCATGGGTTCTGGCTTATTTGAACAAAAAGAATCAAAAGATCAATCCCAGCTACTACCTGTTTGCTACCTGCTCTTTCACTTTCTTCTGTCATGTCTTTGCTACTGGCCAGCCTTCACCTGCTCCCCTGAAGTCCATTTCATGTCTGATTAGCCTAAAGATCACTTCAACACGAGGTTCAAGTTGCCTCACCTCAAGTCAATCTCATTTGGATTTCTCGAGTGAGCCCACTTTGGACAGATGCAAAGATTTTATGATCACATGAACAAATCCAGCTCGAGTGATTTCTTGTTTCGCTCAATTGCCTTAAAAGACCATCACTGTCGGTAATCAGATACATGGTAAGCAGTTCGGAAGTTTCTTCACCACTGTACATTTATTTATACTTGAAAATGAATCGAGTGACAAGGAATTGGTCGCAGGAGGACGAAATAATTTAAGCACTCATTTTTTTGTGTTCTTTAAATTTATCTCCGTAGCTTCTGTTCAGCAGATTTTATATTCTATGGACATAAATAAGAAAGGGAAGAGTTTCTTTGCTTAAATCTTGAGGAATAGGAAAGAGACTTTGTACTGTGTTCCTTTTAAAAGTTTCAGAAAACAAAGTAGATAAACAAAGATTAATAAGTGCGTCGTATGAAGGGAACTTCCAAGTATACAACCAGAATCCATACAGCATAGAAGAGACGGCGACTATGACACAAAACAACCAAAATAACTCGAAAATTTGGACCCCCTGCAAAAGAAAAGATCGCTTGACTCTTCCGAGAAGCTGCAACGAAGCAACACAACAGCATCTCCTACTTTATTATCTGTAAATTTTGCAGCACCAGTTCCTCATCCTTCATCCCTAATCCTCCATGCTGATGATGCAGCGAATGCCTTGGCCGCTGAGCATCAAATCAAAAGCCTTGTTGATGTCCTTGAATGAAACGCGGTGAGTGCAGAATTTGTCCAACTCGAGCTCCTGCAATCATGATTTGAATGTAGAAATGAGTTCTGGTTCGCATCTCCCTGTGAAGATAATGAGCAAATGGCAACTACCCTTCTGAATTTGTCTTCAGAAGGGAGGGAGAGATTACCTTCTTCATGTATAATTCCACAACCCCGGGGATGTCGCTGCGAGGCTTGTAGTTTCCGTAGAATGTTCCTTTCAGAGTTTTCTCGTTCAAGAAGTTCATGGGGTGTGTCTTGAACACTGCATCTTTGTGAGGGACACCAACCAGGACAGCCACGCCCCATCCCTGCAACACAGCGGTATTTAGAAGAAGATTAATTCCTTATAGATTTATGGGTTTTTTGGGGACCGAAAGTAATTGCAGAATATGCATTCACAAGCATATAAATGCAAAGCTTTTGTCCTTTTAAGGAGAGATCAGGAAAATGTGGATGGTCAATGCAGATCAAGCAATAGTAGTCAGTGAAATCACTTACATCATGGACACATTCAAAAGCTGAGATCATCGCATCAATGTGTCCTGTACACTCGACACTCCTGTCGACACCTCCATTTGTCAACTCAGCAATCACCTGAAAGCATCCGTAAATTCTTAATCAAAATTTACTGTCTAATCTGAAGCTAAGAAACGCATCCTTAATTTGTTAAAACAAAGGATGCATGCCATAGGGAAGCAAAGACTTGGCATATCTGGAATCTAACCTGTTGAATAGGTCTGTCATAGTCCTTGGGGTTCAAAAACTCTGTGCAACCAAATTTCTTTGCTGAAATCAAAGAAAAAGAAAGGGTCAGTGATATACACCTTGAAATCACCACAAAACGATCTATTACATTGCTATCATAGTTTACCTTCTTCGAACCTGTTGGGGTTCAGATCAATCCCAATAATCCTTGACGCACCTGAAACTCTTGCACCTTCACAAGCCTAATAGAATGCATCATAAAGATATTGATAAGAAAACGCATACTCATAATAAAACATTAATCAGAAAGGGAAAGAAAACTTACAGCAAGGCCTACAGCACCCAATCCGAAAACAGCTACCGATTGACCTCTTTTTGGTTTAGCAACATTCACAGTAGCACCAAATCCTGAAAACAAGTTTTAAACAAATATGATCAATACTACTGCAGAAAACCAGCATGCCTTGAGCAAGATCAAGAAAGAATTTAGAAGATGGGAGGGGTGAGATGGTCTTGTTACCTGTTGAAATTCCACAGCTAAGGACGCAAATCTTGTCAAGAGGTGCCTCTGGGTTAACTTTTGCAAGACAACCCACATGCACAACTGTGTACTCACTGAAGGTGGAGGTACCCACAAAGTGGTAGATGGGTTGCCCCTTAATGGAGAACCTTGATTTCCCATCAGCAAGCATCACTCCCCTGTCTGTGTTGATCCTAAGGAGATCACACATGTTACTCTCTTCTGATTTGCAGTGAGCACATTCCCCACATTCACCGGTGAAGACAGGGAGAACATGATCACCAGGCTTAAGCTCTGTCACACCTTCACCAACACTCTCGACAATCCTGGTAAATTCAGGTCATGCTTTAAGGGCAACACACACAATGGAGAAAAAGAAGAAGTGGAAGACCATAAAAGAAGAGAAGATGA